>NW_027315857.1:28224167-28470751 GCF_026437365.1 Eucyclogobius newberryi | reverse complement strand
ACCTGGTTTAGTCCTGGTTTAGACCTGGTTTAGACCTGGTTTAGTCCTGGTTTAGACCTGGTTTAGTCCTGGTTTAGTCCAGGTTTAGACCTGGTTTAGTCCTGGTTTAGACCTGGTTTAGACCTGGTTTAGACCTGGTTTAGACCTGGTTTAGTCCTGGTTTAGTCCTGGTTTAGACCTGGTTTAGACCTGGTTTAGACCTGGTTTAGTCCTGGTTTAGTCCTGGTTTAGACCTGGTTTAGTCCTGGTTTAGACCTGGTTTAGACCTGGTTTAGTCCTGGTTTAGTCCTGGTTTAGACCTGGTTTAGACCTGGTTTAGTCCTGGTTTAGTCCTGGTTTAGACCTGGTTTAGTCCTGGTTTAGTCCTGGTTTAGACCTGGTTTAGACCTGGTTTAGTCCTGGTTTAGACCTGGTTTAGTCCTGGTTTAGTCCTGGTTTAGACCTGGTTTAGACCTGGTTTAGTCCTGGTTTAGACCAGGTTTAGTCCTGGTTTAGACCTGGTTTAGACCTGGTTTAGTCCTCGTTTTGTCCTGGTTTAGACCTGGTTTAGTCCTGGTTTAGTCCTGGTTTAGACCAGGTTTAGACCTGGTTTAGACCTGGTTTAGTCCTGGTTTAGACCTGGTTTAGTCCTGGTTTAGACCAGGTTTAGTCCTGGTTTAGACCTGGTTTAGACCTGGTTTAGACCTGGTTTAGTCCTGGTTTAGACCTGGTTTAGTCCTGGTTTAGTCCTGGTTTAGACCTGGTTTAGACCTGGTTTAGTCCTGGTTTAGTCCTGGTTTAGACCTGGTTTAGACCTGGTGTAGTCCTGGTTTAGACCTGGTTTAGTCCTGGTTTAGTCCTGGTTTAGACCTGGTTTAGTCCTGGTTTAGTCCAGGTTTAGACCAGGTTTAGTCCTGGTTTAGACCTGGTTTAGTCCTGGTTTAGACCTGGTTTAGACCTGGTTTAGTCCTGGTTTAGACCTGGTTTAGACCTGGTTTAGTCCTGGTTTAGTCCTGGTTTAGACCTGGTTTGGACCTGGTTTAGTCCTGGTTTAGACCTGGTTTAGTCCTGGTTTAGTCCAGGTTTAGACCTGGTTTAGTCCTGGTTTAGACCTGGTTTAGACCTGGTTTAGACCTGGTTTAGACCTGGTTTAGTCCTGGTTTAGTCCTGGTTTAGACCTGGTTTAGACCTGGTTTAGATCTGGTTTAGTCCTGGTTTAGTCCTGGTTTAGTTCTGGTTTAGACCTGGTTTAGTCCTGGTTTAGTCCTGGTTTAGTCCTGGTTTAGACCAGGTTTAGACCTGGTTTAGTCCTGGTCTAGTCCTGGTCTAGACCTGGTTTAGTCCTGGTTTAGACCTGGTTTAGTCCTGGTTTAGTCCTGGTTTAGACCAGGTTTAGTCCTGGTTTAGACCTGGTTTAGACCTGGTTTAGACCTGGTTTAGTCCTGGTTTAGTCCTGGTTTAGTCCTGGTTTAGACCTGGTTTAGACCTGGTTTAGACCTGGTTTAGTCCTGGTTTAGACCTGGTTTAGTCCTGGTTTAGACCTGGTTTAGTCCTGGTTTAGTCCTGGTTTAGACCAGGTTTAGACCTGGTTTAGACCTGGTTTAGACCTGGTTTAGTCCTGGTTTAGACCTGGTTTAGTCCTGGTTTAGACCTGGTTTAGTCCTGGTTTAGTCCTGGTTTAGTCCAGGTTTAGACCAGGTTTAGACCAGGGGTAGTCCTGGTTTAGTCCTGGTTTAGACCTGGTTTAGACCTGGTTTAGACCTGGTTTAGTCCTGGTTTAGACCTGGTTTAGACCTGGTTTAGACCTGGTTTAGACCTGGTTTAGTCCTGGTTTAGTCCTGGTTTAGACCTGGTTTAGACCTGGTGTAGTCCTGGTTTAGACCTGGTTTAGTCCTGGTTTAGTCCTGGTTTAGACCTGGTTTAGTCCTGGTTTAGTCCAGGTTTAGACCAGGTTTAGTCCTGGTTTAGACCTGGTTTAGTCCTGGTTTAGACCTGGTTTAGACCTGGTTTAGTCCTGGTTTAGACCTGGTTTAGACCTGGTTTAGTCCTGGTTTAGTCCTGGTTTAGACCTGGTTTAGTCCTGGTTTAGTCCTGGTTTAGTCCTGGTTTAGACCTGGTTTGGACCTGGTTTAGTCCTGGTTTAGTCCTGGTTTAGACCTGGTTTAGACCTGGTTTAGTCCTGGTTTAGTCCTGGTTTAGACCTGGTTTAGACCTGGTTTAGTCCTGGTTTAGACCTGGTTTAGACCTGGTTTAGACCAGTTTTAGACCTGGTTTAGACCTGGTTTAGACCTGGTTTAGACCTGGTTTAGTCCTGGTTTAGACCAGGTTTAGACCTGGTTTAGACCTGGTTTAGACCTGGTTTAGTCCTGGTTTAGACCAGGTTTAGACCTGGTTTAGACCTGGTTTAGACCTGGTTTTTTAATCCTGGTTTAGTCCTGGTTTAGACCTGGTTTAGACCTGGTTTAGACCTGGTTTAGACCAGGTTTAGACCTGGTTTAGACCTGGTTTAGACCTGGTTTAGTTCTGGTTTAGACCTGGTTTGGACCTGGTTTAGTCCTGGTTTAGACCAGGTTTAGTCCTGGTTTAGACCTGGTTTAGACCAGGTTTAGACCTGGTTTAGACCTGGTTTAGTCCTGGTTTAGACCAGGTTTAGTCCTGGTTTAGACCTGGTTTAGACCAGGTTTAGACCTGGTTTAGACCTGGTTTAGACCTGGTTTAGTCCTGGTTTAGACCTGGTTTAGACCTGGTTTAGTCCAGGTTTAGACCTGGTTTAGTCCTGGTTTAGTCCTGGTTTAGACCTGGTTTAGTCCTGGTTTAGTCCTGGTTTAGACCTGGTTTAGACCTGGTTTAGTCCTGGTTTAGACCAGGTTTAGACCTGGTTTAGTCCTGGTTTAGACCTGGTTTAGACCTGGTTTAGTCCTGGTTTAGACCTGGTTTGGACCTGGTTTAGTCCTGGTTTAGTCCTGGTTTTGACCTGGTTTAGACCTGGTTTAGTCCTGGTTTAGACCTGGTTTAGACCAGGTTTAGTCCTGGTTTAGTCCTGGTTTAGACCTGGTTTAGTCCTGGTTTAGACCAGGTTTAGACCTGGTTTAGTCCTGGTTTAGACCTGGTTTAGACCTGGTTTAGTCCTGGTTTAGTCCTGGTTTAGACCTGGTTTAGACCTGGTTTAGTCCTGGTTTAGTCCTGGTTTAGACCTGGTTTGGACCTGGTTTAGTCCTGGTTTAGTCCTGGTTTAGACCAGGTTTAGTCCTGGTTTAGTCCTGGTTTAGACCTGGTTTAGTCCTGGTTTAGACCAGATTTAGACCTGGTTTAGTCCTGGTTTAGACCTGGTTTAGACCTGGTTTAGTCCTGGTTTAGTCCTGGTTTAGACCTGGTTTAGTCCTGGTTTAGTCCTGGTTTAGACCTGGTTTAGACCTGGTTTAGTCCTGGTTTAGTCCTGGTTTAGACCTGGTTTAGTCCTGGTTTAGACCTGGTTTGGACCTGGTTTAGTCCTGGTTTAGTCCTGGTTTAGACCTGGTTTAGACCTGGTTTAGTCCTGGTTTAGACCAGGTTTAGTCCTGGTTTAGTCCTGGTTTAGACCTGGTTTAGTCCTGGTTTAGACCAGGTTTAGACCTGGTTTAGTCCTGGTTTAGACCTGGTTTAGACCTGGTTTAGTCCTGGTTTAGTCCTGGTTTAGACCTGGTTTAGACCTGGTTTAGTCCTGGTTTAGTCCTGGTTTAGACCTGGTTTAGTCCTGGTTTAGTCCTGGTTTGGACCTGGTTTAGTCCTGGTTTAGTCCTGGTTTAGACCTGGTTTAGACCTGGTTTTGTCCTGGTTTAGACCAGGTTTAGTCCTGGTTTAGTCCTGGTTTGGACCTGGTTTGGACCTGGTTTAGTCCTGGTTTAGACCTGGTTTAGACCTGGTTTAGACCTGGTTTAGTCCTGGTTTGGACCTGGTTTAGACCTGGTTTAGTCCAGGTTTAGACCTGGTTTAGTCCTGGTTTAGTCCTGGTTTAGACCTGGTTTAGTCCTGGTTTAGTCCTGGTTTAGACCTGGTTTAGACCTGGTTTAGTCCTGGTTTAGACCTGGTTTAGACCTGGTTTAGTCCTGGTTTAGACCAGGTTTAGACCTGGTTTAGTCCTGGTTTAGACCTGGTTTAGACCTGGTTTAGTCCTGGTTTAGACCTGGTTTAGACCTGGTTTAGTCCTGGTTTAGACCTGGTTTGGACCTGGTTTAGTCCTGGTTTAGTCCTGGTTTAGACCTGGTTTAGACCTGGTTTAGTCCTGGTTTAGACCAGGTTTAGTCCTGGTTTAGTCCTGGTTTAGACCTGGTTTAGTCCTGGTTTAGACCAGGTTTAGACCTGGTTTAGTCCTGGTTTAGACCTGGTTTAGACCTGGTTTAGTCCTGGTTTAGTCCTGGTTTAGACCTGGTTTAGACCTGGTTTAGTCCTGGTTTAGTCCTGGTTTAGACCTGGTTTAGACCTGGTTTAGTCCTGGTTTAGACCAGGTTTAGTCCTGGTTTAGTCCTGGTTTAGACCTGGTTTAGTCCTGGTTTAGACCAGATTTAGACCTGGTTTAGTCCTGGTTTAGACCTGGTTTAGACCTGGTTTAGTCCTGGTTTAGTCCTGGTTTAGACCTGGTTTAGACCTGGTTTAGTCCTGGTTTAGTCCTGGTTTAGACCTGGTTTGGACCTGGTTTAGTCCTGGTTTAGTCCTGGTTTAGACCTGGTTTAGACCTGGTTTAGTCCTGGTTTAGTCCTGGTTTAGACCTGGTTTAGACCTGGTTTAGTCCTGGTTTAGACCTGGTTTAGTCCTGGTTTAGTCCTGGTTTAGACCTGGTTTAGACCTGGTTTAGTCCTGGTTTAGACCAGGTTTAGTCCTGGTTTAGACCTGGTTTAGACCTGGTTTAGACCTGGTTTAGTCCTCGTTTAGTCCTGGTTTGGACCTGGTTTAGTCCTGGTTTAGTCCTGGTTTAGACCAGGTTTAGACCTGGTTTAGACCTGGTTTAGTCCTGGTTTAGACCAGGTTTAGACCTGGTTTAGTCCTGGTTTAGTCCTGGTTTAGACCAGGTTTAGACCAGGTTTAGACCTGGTTTAGTCCTGGTTTAGACCTGGTTTAGACCTGGTTTAGTCCTGGTTTAGACCTGGTTTAGTCCTGGTTTAGACCAGGTTTAGACCTGGTTTAGTCCTGGTTTAGACCTGGTTTAGACCTGGTTTAGTCCTGGTTTAGACCAGGTTTAGTCCTGGTTTAGTCCTGGTTTAGACCTGGTTTAGTCCTGGTTTAGACCAGGTTTAGACCTGGTTTAGTCCTGGTTTAGTCCTGGTTTAGACCTGGTTTAGACCTGGTTTAGTCCTGGTTTAGTCCTGGTTTAGACCTGGTTTAGTCCTGGTTTAGACCAGGTTTAGTCCTGGTTTAGTCCTGGTTTGGACCTGGTTTGGACCTGGTTTAGTCCTGGTTTGGACCTGGTTTGGACCTGGTTTAGTCCTGGTTTAGACCTGGTTTAGTCCTGGTTTAGTCCTGGTTTAGACCTGGTTTAGACCTGGTTTAGACCTGGTTTAGTCCTGGTTTAGTCCTGGTTTAGACCTGGTTTAGACCTGGTTTAGTCCTGGTTTAGACCTGGTTTAGTCCTGGTTTAGTCCTGGTTTAGACCTGGTTTAGACCTGGTTTAGTCCTGGTTTAGACCAGGTTTAGTCCTGGTTTAGACCTGGTTTAGACCTGGTTTAGTCCTCGTTTAGTCCTGGTTTAGACCTGGTTTAGTCCTGGTTTAGTCCTGGTTTAGTCCTGGTTTAGACCAGGTTTAGACCTGGTTTAGACCTGGTTTAGTCCTGGTTTAGACCTGGTTTAGTCCTGGTTTAGACCAGGTTTAGTCCTGGTTTAGTCCAGGTTTAGACCTGGTTTAGTCCTGGTTTAGTCCTGGTTTAGTCCTGGTTTAGACCTGGTTTAGTCCTGGTTTAGTCCTGGTTTAGACCTGGTTTAGACCTAGTTTAGTCCTGGTTTAGACCAGGTTTAGACCTGGTTTAGACCTGGTTTAGACCTGGTTTAGTCCTGGTTTAGACCAGGTTTAGACCTGGTTTAGTCCTGGTTTAGTCCTGGTTTAGACCTGGTTTAGACCTGGTTTAGTCCTGGTTTAGACCAGGTTTAGACCTGGTTTAGACCTGGTTTAGACCTGGTTTAGTCCTCGTTTAGTCCTGGTTTAGACCTGGTTTAGTCCTGGTTTAGTCCTGGTTTAGACCAGGTTTAGACCTGGTTTAGACCTGGTTTAGACCTGGTTTAGACCAGTTTTAGACCTGGTTTAGACCTGGTTTAGACCTGGTTTAGACCTGGTTTAGTCCTGGTTTGGACCAGGTTTAGACCTGGTTTAGACCTGGTTTAGACCTGGTTTAGTCCTGGTTTAGACCAGGTTTAGACCTGGTTTAGACCTGGTTTAGACCTGGTTTAGTCCTGGTTTAGACCTGGTTTAGACCTGGTTTAGTCCTGGTTTAGACCTGGTTTGGACCTGGTTTAGTCCTGGTTTAGTCCTGGTTTAGACCTGGTTTAGACCTGGTTTAGTCCTGGTTTAGACCAGGTTTAGTCCTGGTTTAGTCCTGGTTTAGACCTGGTTTAGTCCTGGTTTAGACCAGGTTTAGACCTGGTTTAGTCCTGGTTTAGACCTGGTTTAGACCTGGTTTAGTCCTGGTTTAGTCCTGGTTTAGACCTGGTTTAGACCTGGTTTAGTCCTGGTTTAGTCCTGGTTTAGACCTGGTTTAGACCTGGTTTAGTCCTGGTTTAGACCAGGTTTAGTCCTGGTTTAGTCCTGGTTTAGATCTGGTTTAGTCCTGGTTTGGACCAGATTTAGACCTGGTTTAGTCCTGGTTTAGACCTGGTTTAGACCTGGTTTAGTCCTGGTTTAGTCCTGGTTTAGACCTGGTTTAGACCTGGTTTAGTCCTGGTTTAGTCCTGGTTTAGACCTGGTTTGGACCTGGTTTAGTCCTGGTTTAGTCCTGGTTTAGACCTGGTTTAGACCTGGTTTAGTCCTGGTTTAGTCCTGGTTTAGACCTGGTTTAGACCTGGTTTAGTCCTGGTTTAGACCTGGTTTAGTCCTGGTTTAGTCCTGGTTTAGACCTGGTTTAGACCTGGTTTAGTCCTGGTTTAGACCAGGTTTAGTCCTGGTTTAGACCTGGTTTAGACCTGGTTTAGACCTGGTTTAGTCCTCGTTTAGTACTGGTTTAGACCTGGTTTAGTCCTGGTTTAGACCAGGTTTAGACCTGGTTTAGACCTGGTTTAGTCCTGGTTTAGACCAGGTTTAGACCTGGTTTAGTCCTGGTTTAGTCCTGGTTTAGACCAGGTTTAGACCTGGTTTAGACCTGGTTTAGTCCTGGTTTAGACCAGGTTTAGACCTGGTTTAGTCCTGGTTTAGACCTGGTTTAGACCTTGTTTAGTCCTGGTTTAGACCTGGTTTAGTCCTGGTTTAGACCAGGTTTAGACCTGGTTTAGTCCTGGTTTAGACCTGGTTTAGACCTGGTTTAGTCCTGGTTTAGACCAGGTTTAGTCCTGGTTTAGTCCTGGTTTAGACCTGGTTTAGTCCTGGTTTAGACCAGGTTTAGACCTGGTTTAGTCCTGGTTTAGTCCTGGTTTAGACCTGGTTTAGACCTGGTTTAGTCCTGGTTTAGTCCTGGTTTAGACCTGGTTTGGACCTGGTTTAGTCCTGGTTTAGTCCTGGTTTAGACCTGGTTTAGACCTGGTTTAGTCCTGGTTTAGACCAGGTTTAGTCCTGGTTTAGTCCTGGTTTGGACCTGGTTTGGACCTGGTTTAGTCCTGGTTTAGACCTGGTTTAGTCCTGGTTTAGTCCTGGTTTAGACCTGGTTTGGACCTGGTTTAGTCCTGGTTTAGTCCTGGTTTAGACCTGGTTTAGACCTGGTTTAGTCCTGGTTTAGTCCTGGTTTAGACCTGGTTTAGACCTGGTTTAGTCCTGGTTTAGACCTGGTTTAGTCCTGGTTTAGTCCTGGTTTAGACCTGGTTTAGACCTGGTTTAGTCCTGGTTTAGACCAGGTTTAGTCCTGGTTTAGACCTGGTTTAGACCTGGTTTAGTCCTCGTTTAGTCCTGGTTTAGACCTGGTTTAGTCCTGGTTTAGTCCTGGTTTAGACCAGGTTTAGACCTGGTTTAGACCTGGTTTAGTCCTGGTTTAGACCAGGTTTAGTCCTGGTTTAGTCCAGGTTTAGACCTGGTTTAGTCCTGGTTTAGTCCTGGTTTAGTCCTGGTTTAGACCTGGTTTAGTCCTGGTTTAGTCCTGGTTTAGACCTGGTTTAGACCTAGTTTAGTCCTGGTTTAGACCAGGTTTAGACCTGGTTTAGACCTGGTTTAGACCTGGTTTAGTCCTGGTCTAGACCTGGTTTAGACCTGGTTTAGACCTGGTTTAGTCCTGGTTTAGACCAGGTTTAGACCTGGTTTAGTCCTGGTTTAGTCCCTGGTTTAGACCTGTTTAGACCTGGTTTAGTCCTGGTTTAGACCAGGTTTAGACCTGGTTTAGACCTGGTTTAGACCTGGTTTAGTCCTCGTTTAGTCCTGGTTTAGACCTGGTTTAGTCCTGGTTTAGTCCTGGTTTAGACCAGGTTTAGACCTGGTTTAGACCTGGTTTAGACCTGGTTTAGACCAGTTTTAGACCTGGTTTAGACCTGGTTTAGACCTGGTTTAGACCTGGTTTAGTCCTGGTTTAGACCAGGTTTAGACCTGGTTTAGACCTGGTTTAGACCTGGTTTAGACCTGGTTTTTTAATCCTGGTTTAGTCCTGGTTTAGACCTGGTTTAGACCTGGTTTAGTCCTGGTTTAGACCAGGTTTAGTCCTGGTTTAGACCTGGTTTAGACCTGGTTTAGTCCTGGTTTAGACCAGGTTTAGACCTGGTTTAGACCTGGTTTAGACCTGGTTTAGTCCTGGTTTAGACCTGGTTTAGTCCTGGTTTAGTCCTGGTTTAGACCTGGTTTAGACCTGGTTTAGACCTGGTTTAGTCCTGGTTTAGTCCTGGTTTAGACCAGGTTTAGACCTGGTTTAGTCCTGGTTCTAGACCTGGTTTAGACCTGGTTTAGTCCTGGTTTAGACCTGGTTTAGACCTGGTTTAGTCCTGGTTTAGACCAGGTTTAGTCCTGGTTTAGTCCTGGTTTAGACCTGGTTTAGTCCTGGTTTAGACCAGGTTTAGACCTGGTTTAGTCCTGGTTTAGACCTGGTTTAGACCTGGTTTAGTCCTGGTTTAGTCCTGGTTAGACCTGGTTTAGACCTGGTTTAGTCCTGGTTTAGTCCTGGTTTAGACCTGGTTTGGACCTGGTTTGGACCTGGTTTAGTCCTGGTTTAGTCCTGGTTTAGACCTGGTTTAGACCTGGTTTAGTCCTGGTTTAGTCCTGGTTTAGACCTGGTTTAGACCTGGTTTAGTCCTGGTTTAGTCCTGGTTTAGTCCTGGTTTAGACCTGGTTTAGAACTGGTTTAGTCCTGGTTTAGACCTGGTTTAGTCCTGGTTTAGTCCTGGTTTAGACCTGGTTTAGACCTGGTTTAGTCCTGGTTTAGACCAGGTTTAGTCCTGGTTTAGACCTGGTTTAGTCCTGGTTTAGTCCTGGTTTAGACCAGGTTTAGACCTGGTTTAGACCTGGTTTAGTCCTGGTTTAGACCTGGTTTAGACCTGGTTTAGACCTGGTTTAGACCTGGTTTAGTCCTGGTTTAGACCAGGTTTAGACCTGGTTTAGACCTGGTTTAGACCTGGTTTAGACCTGGTTTAGTCCTGGTTTAGACCTGGTTTAGTCCTGGTTTAGTCCTGGTTTAGACCTGGTTTAGACCGGGTTTAGACCTGGTTTAGACCTAGTTTAGACCTGGTTTAGTCCTGGTTTAGTCCTGGTTTAGACCTGGTTTAGACCTGGTTTAGACCTGGTTTAGTCCTGGTTTAGTCCTGGTTTAGACCTGGTTTAGTCCTGGTTTAGTCCTGGTTTAGACCTGGTTTAGTCCTGGTTTAGTCCTGGTTTAGTCCTGGTTTAGACCTGGTTTAGTCCTGGTTTAGACCTGGTTTAGACCTGGTTTAGTCCTGGTTTAGTCCTGGTTTAGACCTGGTTTAGACCTGGTTTAGTCCTGGTTTAGACCTGGTTTAGTCCTGGTTTAGTCCTGGTTTGGACCTGGTTTAGTCCTGGTTTAGACCTGGTTTAGTCCTGGTTTAGTCCTGGTTTAGACCTGGTTTAGACCTGGTTTAGACCTGGTTTAGACCTGGTTTAGTCCTGGTCTAGACCTGGTTTAGACCTGGTTTGGACCTGGTTTAGTCCTGGTTTAGTCCTGGTTTAGTCCTGGTTTAGACCTGGTTTAGTCCTGGTTTAGACCTGGTTTAGTCCTGGTTTAGTCCTGGTTTAGACCTGGTTTAGACCTGGTTTAGACCTGGTTTAGACCATGTTTAGTCCTGGTTTAGTCCTGGTTTAGACCAGGTTTAGACCTGGTTTAGTCCTGGTTTAGACCTGGTTTAGACCTGGTTTAGTCCTGGTTTAGACCAGGTTTAGACCTGGTTTAGTCCTGGTTTAGTCCTGGTTTAGTCCTGGTTTAGACCAGGTTTAGACCTGGTTTAGTCCTGGTTTAGACCTGGTTTAGACCTGGTTTAGTCCTGGTTTAGACCAGGTTTAGACCTGGTTTAGTCCTGGTTTAGTCCTGGTTTAGACCTGGTTTAGACCTGGTTTAGTCCTGGTTTAGACCTGGTTTAGACCTGGTTTAGTCCTGGTTTAGACCTGGTTTAGACCTGGTTTAGTCCTGGTTTAGTCCTGGTTTAGACCTGGTTTGGACCTGGTTTAGTCCTGGTTTAGACCTGGTTTAGTCCTGGTTTAGTCCAGGTTTAGACCTGGTTTAGTCCTGGTTTAGACCTGGTTTAGACCTGGTTTAGACCTGGTTTAGACCTGGTTTAGTCCTGGTTTAGACCTGGTTTAGACCTGGTTTAGACCTGGTTTAGTCCTGGTTTAGACCAGGTTTAGACCTGGTTTAGTCCTCGTTTAGTCCTGGTTTAGACCTGGTTTAGTCCTGGTTTAGTCCTGGTTTAGACCAGGTTTAGACCTGGTTTAGACCTGGTTTAGACCTGGTTTAGACCAGTTTTAGACCTGGTTTAGACCTGGTTTGGACCTGGTTTAGACCTGGTTTAGTCCTGGTTTAGACCAGGTTTAGACCTGGTTTAGACCTGGTTTAGACCTGGTTTAGACCTGGTTTTTTAATCCTGGTTTAGTCCTGGTTTAGACCTGGTTTAGACCTGGTTTAGTCCTGGTTTAGACCAGGTTTAGTCCTGGTTTAGACCTGGTTTAGACCTGGTTTAGACCTGGTTTAGTCCTGGTTCTAGACCTGGTTTAGACCTGGTTTAGTCCTGGTTTAGACCTGGTTTAGACCTGGTTTAGTCCTGGTTTAGACCAGGTTTAGTCCTGGTTTAGTCCTGGTTTAGACCTGGTTTAGTCCTGGTTTAGACCAGGTTTAGACCTGGTTTAGTCCTGGTTTAGACCTGGTTTAGACCTGGTTTAGTCCTGGTTTAGTCCTGGTTTAGACCTGGTTTAGACCTGGTTTAGTCCTGGTTTAGTCCTGGTTTAGACCTGGTTTGGACCTGGTTTGGACCTGGTTTAGTCCTGGTTTAGTCCTGGTTTAGACCTGGTTTAGACCTGGTTTAGTCCTGGTTTAGTCCTGGTTTAGACCTGGTTTAGACCTGGTTTAGTCCTGGTTTAGTCCTGGTTTAGTCCTGGTTTAGACCTGGTTTAGAACTGGTTTAGTCCTGGTTTAGACCTGGTTTAGTCCTGGTTTAGTCCTGGTTTAGACCTGGTTTAGACCTGGTTTAGTCCTGGTTTAGACCAGGTTTAGTCCTGGTTTAGACCTGGTTTAGTCCTGGTTTAGTCCTGGTTTAGACCAGGTTTAGACCTGGTTTAGACCTGGTTTAGTCCTGGTTTAGACCTGGTTTAGACCTGGTTTAGACCTGGTTTAGACCTGGTTTAGTCCTGGTTTAGACCAGGTTTAGACCTCGTTTAGACCTGGTTTAGACCTGGTTTAGACCTGGTTTAGTCCTGGTTTAGACCTGGTTTAGTCCTGGTTTAGTCCTGGTTTAGACCTGGTTTAGACCGGGTTTAGACCTGGTTTAGACCTAGTTTAGACCTGGTTTAGACCAGGTTTAGACCTTGTTTAGACCTGGTTTAGACCTGTTTTTTTAATCCTGGTTTAGTCCTGGTTTAGACCTGGTTTAGACCTGGTTTAGTCCTGGTTTAGACCAGGTTTAGTCCTGGTTTAGACCTGGTTTAGACCTGGTTTAGACCAGGTTTAGACCTGGTTTAGACCTGGTTTAGTCCTGGTTTAGACCTGGTTTAGTCCAGGTTTAGACCTGGTTTAGTCCTGGTTTAGTCCTGATTTAGACCTGGTTTAGTCCTGGTTTAGACCTGGTTTAGACCTGGTTTAGACCTGGTTTAGTCCTGGTTTAGTCCTGGTTTAGTCCTGGTTTAGACCTGGTTTAGTCCTGGTTTAGTCCTGGTTTAGACCTGGTTTAGACCGGGTTTAGACCTGGTTTAGACCTAGTTTAGACCTGGTTTAGACCAGGTTTAGACCTTGTTTAGACCTGGTTTAGACCTGTTTTTTTAATCCTGGTTTAGTCCTGGTTTAGACCTGGTTTAGACCTGGTTTAGTCCTGGTTTAGACCAGGTTTAGTCCTGGTTTAGACCTGGTTTAGACCTGGTTTAGACCAGGTTTAGACCTGGTTTAGACCTGGTTTAGTCCTGGTTTAGACCTGGTTTAGTCCAGGTTTAGACCTGGTTTAGACCTGGTTTAGACCTGGTTTAGTCCTGGTCTAGACCTGGTTTAGACCTGGTTTGGACCTGGTTTAGTCCTGGTTTAGTCCTGGTTTAGTCCTGGTTTAGTCCTGGTTTAGACCAGGTTTAGACCTGGTTTAGTCCTGGTTTAGACCTGGTTTAGACCTGGTTTAGTCCTGGTTTAGACCAGGTTTAGACCTGGTTTAGTCCTGGTTTAGTCCTGGTTTAGACCTGGTTTAGACCTGGTTTAGTCCTGGTTTAGTCCTGGTTTAGACCAGGTTTAGACCTGGTTTAGTCCTGGTTTAGTCCTGGTTTAGACCTGGTTTAGTCCTGGTTTAGACCTGGTTTAGTCCTGGTTTAGACCAGGTTTAGACCTTGTTTAGACCTGGTTTAGACCTGTTTTTTTAATCCTGGTTTAGTCCTGGTTTAGACCTGGTTTAGACCTGGTTTAGTCCTGGTTTAGACCAGGTTTAGTCCTGGTTTAGACCTGGTTTAGACCTGGTTTAGACCAGGTTTAGACCTGGTTTAGACCTGGTTTAGTCCTGGTTTAGACCTGGTTTAGTCCAGGTTTAGACCTGGTTTAGTCCTGGTTTAGTCCTGATTTAGACCTGGTTTAGTCCTGGTTTAGACCTGGTTTAGACCTGGTTTAGACCTGGTTTAGTCCTGGTTTAGTCCTGGTTTAGACCTGGTTTAGTCCTGGTTCAGTCCTGGTTTAGACCTGGTTTAGTCCTGGTTTAGACCAGGTTTAGACCTGGTTTAGTCCTGGTTTAGACCTGGTTTAGACCTGGTTTAGTCCTGGTTTAGACCAGGTTTAGACCTGGTTTAGTCCTGGTTTAGTCCTGGTTTAGACCTGGTTTAGTCCTGGTTTAGTCCTGGTTTAGACCAGGTTTAGACCTGGTTTAGACCTGGTTTAGTCCTGGTTTAGACCTGGTTTAGTCCTGGTTTAGTCCTGGTTTAGACCTGGTTTAGACCTGGTTTAGACCTGGTTTAGTCCTGGTTTAGACCTGGTTTAGTCCTGGTTTAGTCCTGGTTTAGTCCAGGTTTAGACCTGGTTTAGACCTGGTTTGGACCTGGTTTAGTCCTGGTTTAGTCCAGGTTTAGACCAGGTTTAGTCCTGGTTTAGTCCTGGTTTAGACCTGGTTTAGACCTGGTTTAGACCTGGTTTAGACCTGGTTTTTGTCCTGGTTTAGACCTGGTTTAGACCTGGCTTAGACCTGGTTTAGACCTGGTTTAGTCCTGGTTTAGTCCTGGTTTAGACCTGGTTTAGACCTGGTTTAGACCTGGTTTAGTCCTGGTTTAGTCCTGGTTTAGTCCTGGTTTAGACCTGGTTTAGTCCTGGTTTAGTCCTGGTTTAGACCTGGTTTAGACCTGGTTTAGTCCTGGTTTAGTCCTGGTTTAGACCTGGTTTAGTCCTGGTTTAGACCTGGTTTAGTCCTGGTTTAGACCTGGTTTAGACCTGGTTTAGTCCTGGTTAAGTCCTGGTCTAGACCTGGTCTAGACCTGGTTTAGTCCTGGTTTAGTCCTGGTTTAGTCCTGGTTTAGACCTGGTTTAGACCTGGTTTAGTCCTGGTTTAGTTCTGGTTTAGACCTGGTTTAGTCCTGGTTTAGTCCTGGTTTAGTCCTGGTTTAGTCCTGGTTTAGACCTGGTTTAGACCTGGTTTAGACCTGGTTTAGTCCTGGTTTAGACCTGGTTTAGACCTGGTTTAGACCTGGTTTAGTCCTGGTTTAGTCCTGGTTTAGTCCTGGTTTAGACCTGGTTTAGTCCTGGTTTAGACCTGGTTTAGTCCTGGTTTAGTCCTGGTTTAGACCTGGTTTAGACCTGGTTTAGTCCTGGTTTAGACCAGGTTTAGACCTGGTTTAGACCTGGTTTAGACCTGGTTTAGTCCTGGTCTAGACCTGGTTTAGACCTGGTTTGGACCTGGTTTAGTCCTGGTTTAGTCCTGGTTTAGTCCTGGTTTAGTCCTGGTTTAGACCAGGTTTAGACCTGGTTTAGTCCTGGTTTAGACCTGGTTTAGACCTGGTTTAGTCCTGGTTTAGACCAGGTTTAGACCTGGTTTAGTCCTGGTTTAGTCCTGGTTTAGACCTGGTTTAGTCCTGGTTTAGTCCTGGTTTAGACCAGGTTTAGACCTGGTTTAGACCTGGTTTAGTCCTGGTTTAGTCCTGGTTTAGTCCTGGTTTAGACCTGGTTTAGTCCTGGTTTAGACCTGGTTTAGACCTGGTTTAGTCCTGGTTTAGTCCTGGTTTAGACCTGGTTTAGACCTGGTCTAGTCCTGGTTTAGTCCTGGTCTAGTCCTGATCTAGACCTGGTTTAGTCCTGGTTTAGACCTGGTTTAGACCTGGTTTAGTCCTGGTTTAGTCCTGGTTTAGTCCTGGTTTAGACCTGGTTTAGACCTGGTCTAGTCCTGGTTTAGTCCTGGTCTAGTCCTGATCTAGACCTGGTTTAGTCCTGGTTTAGACCTGGTTTAGTCCTGGTTTAGACCTGGTTTAGTCCTGGTTAAGACCTGGTTTAGTCCTGGTTTAGTCCTGGTTTAGTCCAGGTTTAGACCTGGTTTAGACCTGGTTTAGACCTGGTTTAGTCCTGGTTTAGTCCTGGTTTAGTCCAGGTTTAGACCAGGTTTAGACCAGGTTTAGTCCTGGTTTAGTCCTGGTTTAGACCTGGTTTAGACCTGGTTTAGACCTGGTTTAGACCTGGTTTAGTCCTGGTTTAGACCTGGTTTAGACCTGGTGTAGTCCTGGTTTAGACCTGGTTTAGTCCTGGTTTAGTCCTGGTTTAGACCTGGTTTAGACCTGGTTTAGTCCTGGTTTAGACCTGGTTTAGTCCTGGTTTAGTCCAGGTTTAGACCTGGTTTAGTCCTGGTTTAGACCTGGTTTAGACCTGGTTTAGACCTGGTTTAGTCCTGGTTTAGTCCTGGTTTAGACCTGGTTTAGACCTGGTTTAGACCTGGTTTAGTCCTGGTTTAGTCCTGGTTTAGTCCTGGTTTAGTCCTGGTTTAGACCAGGTTTAGACCTGGTTTAGTCCTGGTCTAGTCCTGGTCTAGACCTGGTTTAGTCCTGGTTTAGACCTGGTTTAGTCCTGGTTTAGTCCTGGTTTAGACCAGGTTTAGTCCTGGTTTAGACTTGGTTTAGACCTGGTTTAGTCCTGGTTTAGTCCTGGTTTAGTCCTGGTTTAGTCCTGGTTTAGTCCTGGTTTAGACCTGGTTTAGACCTGGTTTAGACCTGGTTTAGACCTGGTTTAGTCCTGGTTTAGACCTGGTTTAGTCCTGGTTTAGACCTGATTTAGTCCTGGTTTAGTCCTGGTTTAGACCAGGTTTAGTCCTGGTTTAGACCTGGTTTAGACCTGGTTTAGACCTGGTTTAGTCCTGGTTTAGACCTGGTTTAGTGCTGGTTTAGACCTGGTTTAGTCCTGGTTTAGTCCTGGTTTAGTCCAGGTTTAGACCAGGTTTAGACCAGGGGTAGTCCTGGTTTAGTCCTGGTTTAGACCTGGTTTAGTCCTGGTTTAGACCTGGTTTAGTCCTGGTTTAGTCCTGGTTTAGACCTGGTTTAGACCTGGTTTAGACCTGGATTAGTCCTGGTTTAGACCAGGTTTAGACCTGGTTTAGACCTGGTTTAGACCTGGTTTAGTCCTGGTCTAGACCTGGTCTAGACCTGGTTTAGACCTGGTTTAGTCCTGGTTTAGTCCTGGTTTAGTCCTGGTTTAGACCTGGTTTAGTCCTGGTTTAGACCAGGTTTAGACCTGGTTTAGTCCTGGTTTAGTCCTGGTTTAGACCTGGTTTAGTCCTGGTTTAGTCCTGGTTTAGACCAGGTTTAGACCTGGTTTAGACCTGGTTTAGTCCTGGTTTAGTCCTGGTTTAGTCCTGGTTTAGTCCTGGTTTAGTCCTGGTTTAGTCCTGGTTTAGACCTGGTTTAGTCCTGGTTTAGTCCTGATTTAGACCTGGTTTAGACCTGGTCTAGTCCTGGTTTAGTCCTGGTCTAGTCCTGATCTAGACCTGGTTTAGTCCTGGTTTAGACCTGGTTTAGTCCTGGTTTAGACCTGGTTTAGACCTGGTTTAGTCCTGGTTTAGTCCTGGTTTAGTCCTGGTTTAGTCCTGGTTTAGTCCTGGTTTAGACCTGGTTTAGTCCTGGTTTAGACCTGGTTTAGTCCTGGTTTAGTCCTGGTTTAGTCCTGGTTTAGACCTGGTTTAGACCTGGTTTAGACCTGGTTTAGTCCTGGTTTAGTCCTGGTTTAGTCCAGGTTTAGACCAGGTTTAGACCAGGTTTAGTCCTGGTTTAGTCCTGGTTTAGACCTGGTTTAGACCTGGTTTAGACCTGGTTTAGACCTGGTTTAGTCCTGGTTTAGTCCTGGTTTAGACCTGGTTTAGACCTGGTTTAGTCCTGGTTTAATCCTGGTTTAGTCCTGGTTTAGACCTGGTTTAGTCCTGGTTTAGTCCTGGTTTAGACCTGGTTTAGACCTGGTTTAGTCCTGGTTTAGACCTGGTTTAGTCCTGGTTTAGTCCAGGTTTAGACCTGGTTTAGTCCTGGTTTAGACCTGGTTTAGACCTGGTTTAGACCTGGTTTAGTTCTGGTTTAGACCTGGTTTAGTCCTGGTTTAGTCCTGGTTTAGTCCTGGTTTAGACCAGGTTTAGACCTGGTTTAGTCCTGGTCTAGTCCTGGTCTAGACCTGGTTTAGTCCTGGTTTAGACCTGGTTTAGTCCTGGTTTAGTCCTGGTTTAGACCAGGTTTAGTCCTGGTTTATACCTGGTTTAGACCTGGTTTAGACCTGGTTTAGTCCTGGTTTAGTCCTGGTTTAGTCCTGGTTTAGTCCTGGTTTAGACCTGGTTTAGACCTGGTTTAGTCCTGGTTTAGACCTGGTTTAGTCCTGGTTTAGTCCTGGTTTAGTCCTGGTTTAGTCCAGGTTTAGACCAGGTTTAGACCAGGGGTAGTCCTGGTTTAGTCCTGGTTTAGACCTGGTTTAGACCTGGTTTAGACCTGGTTTAGTCCTGGTTTAGACCTGGTTTAGACCTGGTTTAGACCTGGTTTAGACCTGGTTTAGTCCTGGTTTAGACCTGGTTTAGACCTGGTGTAGTCCTGGTTTAGACCTGGTTTAGTCCTGGTTTAGTCCTGGTTTAGACCTGGTTTAGTCCTGGTTTAGTCCAGGTTTAGACCAGGTTTAGTCCTGGTTTAGACCTGGTTTAGTCCTGGTTTAGACCTGGTTTAGACCTGGTTTAGACCTGGTTTAGTCCTGGTTTAGTCCAGGTTTAGACCTGGTTTAGACCTGGTTTAGTCCTGGTTTAGTCCTGGTTTAGTCCTGGTTTAGACCTGGTTTGGACCTGGTTTAGTCCTGGTTTAGTCCTGGTTTAGACCTGGTTTAGACCTGGTTTAGATCTGGTTTAGTCCTGGTTTAGTCCAGGTTTAGTCCTGGTTTAGACCTGGTTTAGTCCTGGTTTAGTCCAGGTTTAGACCAGGTTTAGTCCTGGTTTAGACCTGGTTTAGACCTGGTTTAGACCTGGTTTAGTCCTGGTTTAGACCTGGTTTAGACCTGGTTTAGTCCTGGTTTAGTCCTGGTTTAGTCCTGGTTTAGACCTGGTTTGGACCTGGTTTGGACCTGGTTTAGACCTGGTTTAGACCTGGTTTAGTCCTGGTTTAGACCTGGTTTAGACCTGGTTTAGTCCTGGTTTAGTCCTGGTTTAGACCTGGTTTAGTCCTGGTTTAGACCTGGTTTAGACCTGGTTTAGACCTGGTTTAGTCCTGGTTTAGACCAGGTTTAGACCTGGTTTAGTCCTGGTTTAGTCCTGGTTTAGTCCTGGTTTAGTCCTGGTTTAGACCTGGTTTAGTCCTGGTTTAGTCCTGGTTTAGACCAGGTTTAGTCCTGGTTTAGTCCTGGTTTAGTCCTGGTTTAGTCCTGGTTTAGACCTGGTTTAGTCCTGGTTTAGTCCTGGTTTAGACCTGGTTTAGACCTGGTTTAGTCCTGGTTTAGACCTGGTTTAGACCTGGTTTAGTCCTGGTTTAGTCCTGGTTTAGACCTGGTTTAGACCTGGTTTAGTCCTGGTTTAGTCCTGGTTTAGACCTGGTTTAGTCCTGGTTTAGTCCTGGTTTAGACCTGGTTTAGTCCTGGTTTAGTCCTGGTTTAGTCCTGGTTTAGACCTGGTTTAGTCCTGGTTTAGACCTGGTTTAGACCTGGTTTAGTCCTGGTTTAGTCCTGGTTTAGACCTGGTTTAGACCTGGTTTAGTCCTGGTTTAGTCCTGGTTTAGACCTGGTTTAGACCTGGTCTAGTCCTGGTTTAGTCCTGGTCTAGTCCTGATCTAGACCTGGTTTAGTCCTGGTTTAGACCTGGTTTAGTCCTGGTTTAGACCTGGTTTAGTCCTGGTTTAGTCCTGGTTTAGACCTGGTTTAGTCCTGGTTTAGACCTGGTTTAGTCCTGGTTTAGACCTGGTTTAGTCCTGGTTTAGTCCTGGTTTAGACCAGGTTTAGTCCTGGTTTAGACCTGGTTTAGTCCTGGTTTAGACCTGGTTTAGTCCTGGTTTAGTCCTGGTTTAGTCCAGGTTTAGACCAGGTTTAGACCAGGTTTAGTCCTGGTTTAGTCCTGGTTTAGACCTGGTTTAGACCTGGTTTAGACCTGGTTTAGACCTGGTTTAGACCTGGTTTAGTCCTGGTTTAGTCCTGGTTTAGACCAGGTTTAGACCTGGTTTAGTCCTGGTTTAGACCTGGTTTAGACCTGGTTTAGTCCTGGTTTAGACCTGGTTTAGACCTGGTTTAGTCCTGGTTTAGACCTGGTTTAGTCCTGGTTTAGTCCAGGTTTAGACCTGGTTTAGTCCTGGTTTAGACCTGGTTTAGACCTGGTTTAGACCTGGTTTAGACCTGGTTTAGTCCTGGTTTAGTCCTGGTTTAGACCTGGTTTAGACCTGGTTTAGACCTGGTTTAGTCCTGGTTTAGTCCTGGTTTAGACCTGGTTTAGTCCTGGTTTAGACCTGGTTTAGACCTGGTTTAGTCCTGGTTTAGTCCTGGTTTAGACCTGGTTTAGACCTGGTTTAGTCCTGGTTTAGTCCTGGTTTAGACCTGGTTTAGTCCTGGTTTAGTCCTGGTTTAGACCTGGTTTAGACCTGGTTTAGTCCTGGTTTAGACCTGGTTTAGTCCTGGTTTAGTCCTGGTTTAGACCTGGTTTAGACCTGGTTTAGTCCTGGTTTAGACCAGGTTTAGTCCTGGTTTAGACCTGGTTTAGACCTGGTTTAGTCCTCGTTTTGTCCTGGTTTAGACCTGGTTTAGTCCTGGTTTAGTCCTGGTTTAGACCAGGTTTAGACCTGGTTTAGACCTGGTTTAGTCCTGGTTTAGACCTGGTTTAGTCCTGGTTTAGACCAGGTTTAGTCCTGGTTTAGACCTGGTTTAGACCTGGTTTAGACCTGGTTTAGTCCTGGTTTAGACCTGGTTTAGTCCTGGTTTAGTCCTGGTTTAGACCTGGTTTAGACCTGGTTTAGTCCTGGTTTAGTCCTGGTTTAGACCTGGTTTAGACCTGGTGTAGTCCTGGTTTAGACCTGGTTTAGTCCTGGTTTAGTCCTGGTTTAGACCTGGTTTAGTCCTGGTTTAGTCCAGGTTTAGACCAGGTTTAGTCCTGGTTTAGACCTGGTTTAGTCCTGGTTTAGACCTGGTTTAGACCTGGTTTAGTCCTGGTTTAGACCTGGTTTAGACCTGGTTTAGTCCTGGTTTAGTCCTGGTTTAGACCTGGTTTGGACCTGGTTTAGTCCTGGTTTAGACCTGGTTTAGTCCTGGTTTAGTCCAGGTTTAGACCTGGTTTAGTCCTGGTTTAGACCTGGTTTAGACCTGGTTTAGACCTGGTTTAGACCTGGTTTAGTCCTGGTTTAGTCCTGGTTTAGACCTGGTTTAGACCTGGTTTAGATCTGGTTTAGTCCTGGTTTAGTCCTGGTTTAGTTCTGGTTTAGACCTGGTTTAGTCCTGGTTTAGTCCTGGTTTAGTCCTGGTTTAGACCAGGTTTAGACCTGGTTTAGTCCTGGTCTAGTCCTGGTCTAGACCTGGTTTAGTCCTGGTTTAGACCTGGTTTAGTCCTGGTTTAGTCCTGGTTTAGACCAGGTTTAGTCCTGGTTTAGACCTGGTTTAGACCTGGTTTAGACCTGGTTTAGTCCTGGTTTAGTCCTGGTTTAGTCCTGGTTTAGACCTGGTTTAGACCTGGTTTAGACCTGGTTTAGTCCTGGTTTAGACCTGGTTTAGTCCTGGTTTAGACCTGGTTTAGTCCTGGTTTAGTCCTGGTTTAGACCAGGTTTAGACCTGGTTTAGACCTGGTTTAGACCTGGTTTAGTCCTGGTTTAGACCTGGTTTAGTCCTGGTTTAGACCTGGTTTAGTCCTGGTTTAGTCCTGGTTTAGTCCAGGTTTAGACCAGGTTTAGACCAGGGGTAGTCCTGGTTTAGTCCTGGTTTAGACCTGGTTTAGACCTGGTTTAGACCTGGTTTAGTCCTGGTTTAGACCTGGTTTAGACCTGGTTTAGACCTGGTTTAGACCTGGTTTAGTCCTGGTTTAGTCCTGGTTTAGACCTGGTTTAGACCTGGTGTAGTCCTGGTTTAGACCTGGTTTAGTCCTGGTTTAGTCCTGGTTTAGACCTGGTTTAGTCCTGGTTTAGTCCAGGTTTAGACCAGGTTTAGTCCTGGTTTAGACCTGGTTTAGTCCTGGTTTAGACCTGGTTTAGACCTGGTTTAGTCCTGGTTTAGACCTGGTTTAGACCTGGTTTAGTCCTGGTTTAGTCCTGGTTTAGACCTGGTTTAGTCCTGGTTTAGTCCTGGTTTAGTCCTGGTTTAGACCTGGTTTGGACCTGGTTTAGTCCTGGTTTAGTCCTGGTTTAGACCTGGTTTAGACCTGGTTTAGTCCTGGTTTAGTCCTGGTTTAGACCTGGTTTAGACCTGGTTTAGTCCTGGTTTAGACCTGGTTTAGACCTGGTTTAGACCAGTTTTAGACCTGGTTTAGACCTGGTTTAGACCTGGTTTAGACCTGGTTTAGTCCTGGTTTAGACCAGGTTTAGACCTGGTTTAGACCTGGTTTAGACCTGGTTTAGTCCTGGTTTAGACCAGGTTTAGACCTGGTTTAGACCTGGTTTAGACCTGGTTTTTTAATCCTGGTTTAGTCCTGGTTTAGACCTGGTTTAGACCTGGTTTAGACCTGGTTTAGACCAGGTTTAGACCTGGTTTAGACCTGGTTTAGACCTGGTTTAGTTCTGGTTTAGACCTGGTTTGGACCTGGTTTAGTCCTGGTTTAGACCAGGTTTAGTCCTGGTTTAGACCTGGTTTAGACCAGGTTTAGACCTGGTTTAGACCTGGTTTAGTCCTGGTTTAGACCAGGTTTAGTCCTGGTTTAGACCTGGTTTAGACCAGGTTTAGACCTGGTTTAGACCTGGTTTAGACCTGGTTTAGTCCTGGTTTAGACCTGGTTTAGACCTGGTTTAGTCCAGGTTTAGACCTGGTTTAGTCCTGGTTTAGTCCTGGTTTAGACCTGGTTTAGTCCTGGTTTAGTCCTGGTTTAGACCTGGTTTAGACCTGGTTTAGTCCTGGTTTAGACCAGGTTTAGACCTGGTTTAGTCCTGGTTTAGACCTGGTTTAGACCTGGTTTAGTCCTGGTTTAGACCTGGTTTGGACCTGGTTTAGTCCTGGTTTAGTCCTGGTTTTGACCTGGTTTAGACCTGGTTTAGTCCTGGTTTAGACCTGGTTTAGACCAGGTTTAGTCCTGGTTTAGTCCTGGTTTAGACCTGGTTTAGTCCTGGTTTAGACCAGGTTTAGACCTGGTTTAGTCCTGGTTTAGACCTGGTTTAGACCTGGTTTAGTCCTGGTTTAGTCCTGGTTTAGACCTGGTTTAGACCTGGTTTAGTCCTGGTTTAGTCCTGGTTTAGACCTGGTTTGGACCTGGTTTAGTCCTGGTTTAGTCCTGGTTTAGACCAGGTTTAGTCCTGGTTTAGTCCTGGTTTAGACCTGGTTTAGTCCTGGTTTAGACCAGATTTAGACCTGGTTTAGTCCTGGTTTAGACCTGGTTTAGACCTGGTTTAGTCCTGGTTTAGTCCTGGTTTAGACCTGGTTTAGTCCTGGTTTAGTCCTGGTTTAGACCTGGTTTAGACCTGGTTTAGTCCTGGTTTAGTCCTGGTTTAGACCTGGTTTAGTCCTGGTTTAGACCTGGTTTGGACCTGGTTTAGTCCTGGTTTAGTCCTGGTTTAGACCTGGTTTAGACCTGGTTTAGTCCTGGTTTAGACCAGGTTTAGTCCTGGTTTAGTCCTGGTTTAGACCTGGTTTAGTCCTGGTTTAGACCAGGTTTAGACCTGGTTTAGTCCTGGTTTAGACCTGGTTTAGACCTGGTTTAGTCCTGGTTTAGTCCTGGTTTAGACCTGGTTTAGACCTGGTTTAGTCCTGGTTTAGTCCTGGTTTAGACCTGGTTTAGTCCTGGTTTAGTCCTGGTTTGGACCTGGTTTAGTCCTGGTTTAGTCCTGGTTTAGACCTGGTTTAGACCTGGTTTTGTCCTGGTTTAGACCAGGTTTAGTCCTGGTTTAGTCCTGGTTTGGACCTGGTTTGGACCTGGTTTAGTCCTGGTTTAGACCTGGTTTAGACCTGGTTTAGACCTGGTTTAGTCCTGGTTTGGACCTGGTTTAGACCTGGTTTAGTCCAGGTTTAGACCTGGTTTAGTCCTGGTTTAGTCCTGGTTTAGACCTGGTTTAGTCCTGGTTTAGTCCTGGTTTAGACCTGGTTTAGACCTGGTTTAGTCCTGGTTTAGACCTGGTTTAGACCTGGTTTAGTCCTGGTTTAGACCAGGTTTAGACCTGGTTTAGTCCTGGTTTAGACCTGGTTTAGACCTGGTTTAGTCCTGGTTTAGACCTGGTTTAGACCTGGTTTAGTCCTGGTTTAGACCTGGTTTGGACCTGGTTTAGTCCTGGTTTAGTCCTGGTTTAGACCTGGTTTAGACCTGGTTTAGTCCTGGTTTAGACCAGGTTTAGTCCTGGTTTAGTCCTGGTTTAGACCTGGTTTAGTCCTGGTTTAGACCAGGTTTAGACCTGGTTTAGTCCTGGTTTAGACCTGGTTTAGACCTGGTTTAGTCCTGGTTTAGTCCTGGTTTAGACCTGGTTTAGACCTGGTTTAGTCCTGGTTTAGTCCTGGTTTAGACCTGGTTTAGACCTGGTTTAGTCCTGGTTTAGACCAGGTTTAGTCCTGGTTTAGTCCTGGTTTAGACCTGGTTTAGTCCTGGTTTAGACCAGATTTAGACCTGGTTTAGTCCTGGTTTAGACCTGGTTTAGACCTGGTTTAGTCCTGGTTTAGTCCTGGTTTAGACCTGGTTTAGACCTGGTTTAGTCCTGGTTTAGTCCTGGTTTAGACCTGGTTTGGACCTGGTTTAGTCCTGGTTTAGTCCTGGTTTAGACCTGGTTTAGACCTGGTTTAGTCCTGGTTTAGTCCTGGTTTAGACCTGGTTTAGACCTGGTTTAGTCCTGGTTTAGACCTGGTTTAGTCCTGGTTTAGTCCTGGTTTAGACCTGGTTTAGACCTGGTTTAGTCCTGGTTTAGACCAGGTTTAGTCCTGGTTTAGACCTGGTTTAGACCTGGTTTAGACCTGGTTTAGTCCTCGTTTAGTCCTGGTTTGGACCTGGTTTAGTCCTGGTTTAGTCCTGGTTTAGACCAGGTTTAGACCTGGTTTAGACCTGGTTTAGTCCTGGTTTAGACCAGGTTTAGACCTGGTTTAGTCCTGGTTTAGTCCTGGTTTAGACCAGGTTTAGACCAGGTTTAGACCTGGTTTAGTCCTGGTTTAGACCTGGTTTAGACCTGGTTTAGTCCTGGTTTAGACCTGGTTTAGTCCTGGTTTAGACCAGGTTTAGACCTGGTTTAGTCCTGGTTTAGACCTGGTTTAGACCTGGTTTAGTCCTGGTTTAGACCAGGTTTAGTCCTGGTTTAGTCCTGGTTTAGACCTGGTTTAGTCCTGGTTTAGACCAGGTTTAGACCTGGTTTAGTCCTGGTTTAGTCCTGGTTTAGACCTGGTTTAGACCTGGTTTAGTCCTGGTTTAGTCCTGGTTTAGACCTGGTTTAGTCCTGGTTTAGACCAGGTTTAGTCCTGGTTTAGTCCTGGTTTGGACCTGGTTTGGACCTGGTTTAGTCCTGGTTTGGACCTGGTTTGGACCTGGTTTAGTCCTGGTTTAGACCTGGTTTAGTCCTGGTTTAGTCCTGGTTTAGACCTGGTTTAGACCTGGTTTAGACCTGGTTTAGTCCTGGTTTAGTCCTGGTTTAGACCTGGTTTAGACCTGGTTTAGTCCTGGTTTAGACCTGGTTTAGTCCTGGTTTAGTCCTGGTTTAGACCTGGTTTAGACCTGGTTTAGTCCTGGTTTAGACCAGGTTTAGTCCTGGTTTAGACCTGGTTTAGACCTGGTTTAGTCCTCGTTTAGTCCTGGTTTAGACCTGGTTTAGTCCTGGTTTAGTCCTGGTTTAGTCCTGGTTTAGACCAGGTTTAGACCTGGTTTAGACCTGGTTTAGTCCTGGTTTAGACCTGGTTTAGTCCTGGTTTAGACCAGGTTTAGTCCTGGTTTAGTCCAGGTTTAGACCTGGTTTAGTCCTGGTTTAGTCCTGGTTTAGTCCTGGTTTAGACCTGGTTTAGTCCTGGTTTAGTCCTGGTTTAGACCTGGTTTAGACCTAGTTTAGTCCTGGTTTAGACCAGGTTTAGACCTGGTTTAGACCTGGTTTAGACCTGGTTTAGTCCTGGTTTAGACCAGGTTTAGACCTGGTTTAGTCCTGGTTTAGTCCTGGTTTAGACCTGGTTTAGACCTGGTTTAGTCCTGGTTTAGACCAGGTTTAGACCTGGTTTAGACCTGGTTTAGACCTGGTTTAGTCCTCGTTTAGTCCTGGTTTAGACCTGGTTTAGTCCTGGTTTAGTCCTGGTTTAGACCAGGTTTAGACCTGGTTTAGACCTGGTTTAGACCTGGTTTAGACCAGTTTTAGACCTGGTTTAGACCTGGTTTAGACCTGGTTTAGACCTGGTTTAGTCCTGGTTTGGACCAGGTTTAGACCTGGTTTAGACCTGGTTTAGACCTGGTTTAGTCCTGGTTTAGACCAGGTTTAGACCTGGTTTAGACCTGGTTTAGACCTGGTTTAGTCCTGGTTTAGACCTGGTTTAGACCTGGTTTAGTCCTGGTTTAGACCTGGTTTGGACCTGGTTTAGTCCTGGTTTAGTCCTGGTTTAGACCTGGTTTAGACCTGGTTTAGTCCTGGTTTAGACCAGGTTTAGTCCTGGTTTAGTCCTGGTTTAGACCTGGTTTAGTCCTGGTTTAGACCAGGTTTAGACCTGGTTTAGTCCTGGTTTAGACCTGGTTTAGACCTGGTTTAGTCCTGGTTTAGTCCTGGTTTAGACCTGGTTTAGACCTGGTTTAGTCCTGGTTTAGTCCTGGTTTAGACCTGGTTTAGACCTGGTTTAGTCCTGGTTTAGACCAGGTTTAGTCCTGGTTTAGTCCTGGTTTAGATCTGGTTTAGTCCTGGTTTGGACCAGATTTAGACCTGGTTTAGTCCTGGTTTAGACCTGGTTTAGACCTGGTTTAGTCCTGGTTTAGTCCTGGTTTAGACCTGGTTTAGACCTGGTTTAGTCCTGGTTTAGTCCTGGTTTAGACCTGGTTTGGACCTGGTTTAGTCCTGGTTTAGTCCTGGTTTAGACCTGGTTTAGACCTGGTTTAGTCCTGGTTTAGTCCTGGTTTAGACCTGGTTTAGACCTGGTTTAGTCCTGGTTTAGACCTGGTTTAGTCCTGGTTTAGTCCTGGTTTAGACCTGGTTTAGACCTGGTTTAGTCCTGGTTTAGACCAGGTTTAGTCCTGGTTTAGACCTGGTTTAGACCTGGTTTAGACCTGGTTTAGTCCTCGTTTAGTACTGGTTTAGACCTGGTTTAGTCCTGGTTTAGACCAGGTTTAGACCTGGTTTAGACCTGGTTTAGTCCTGGTTTAGACCAGGTTTAGACCTGGTTTAGTCCTGGTTTAGTCCTGGTTTAGACCAGGTTTAGACCTGGTTTAGACCTGGTTTAGTCCTGGTTTAGACCAGGTTTAGACCTGGTTTAGTCCTGGTTTAGACCTGGTTTAGACCTTGTTTAGTCCTGGTTTAGACCTGGTTTAGTCCTGGTTTAGACCAGGTTTAGACCTGGTTTAGTCCTGGTTTAGACCTGGTTTAGACCTGGTTTAGTCCTGGTTTAGACCAGGTTTAGTCCTGGTTTAGTCCTGGTTTAGACCTGGTTTAGTCCTGGTTTAGACCAGGTTTAGACCTGGTTTAGTCCTGGTTTAGTCCTGGTTTAGACCTGGTTTAGACCTGGTTTAGTCCTGGTTTAGTCCTGGTTTAGACCTGGTTTGGACCTGGTTTAGTCCTGGTTTAGTCCTGGTTTAGACCTGGTTTAGACCTGGTTTAGTCCTGGTTTAGACCAGGTTTAGTCCTGGTTTAGTCCTGGTTTGGACCTGGTTTGGACCTGGTTTAGTCCTGGTTTAGACCTGGTTTAGTCCTGGTTTAGTCCTGGTTTAGACCTGGTTTGGACCTGGTTTAGTCCTGGTTTAGTCCTGGTTTAGACCTGGTTTAGACCTGGTTTAGTCCTGGTTTAGTCCTGGTTTAGACCTGGTTTAGACCTGGTTTAGTCCTGGTTTAGACCTGGTTTAGTCCTGGTTTAGTCCTGGTTTAGACCTGGTTTAGACCTGGTTTAGTCCTGGTTTAGACCAGGTTTAGTCCTGGTTTAGACCTGGTTTAGACCTGGTTTAGTCCTCGTTTAGTCCTGGTTTAGACCTGGTTTAGTCCTGGTTTAGTCCTGGTTTAGACCAGGTTTAGACCTGGTTTAGACCTGGTTTAGTCCTGGTTTAGACCAGGTTTAGTCCTGGTTTAGTCCAGGTTTAGACCTGGTTTAGTCCTGGTTTAGTCCTGGTTTAGTCCTGGTTTAGACCTGGTTTAGTCCTGGTTTAGTCCTGGTTTAGACCTGGTTTAGACCTAGTTTAGTCCTGGTTTAGACCAGGTTTAGACCTGGTTTAGACCTGGTTTAGACCTGGTTTAGTCCTGGTCTAGACCTGGTTTAGACCTGGTTTAGACCTGGTTTAGTCCTGGTTTAGACCAGGTTTAGACCTGGTTTAGTCCTGGTTTAGTCCTGGTTTAGACCTGGTTTAGACCTGGTTTAGTCCTGGTTTAGACCAGGTTTAGACCTGGTTTAGACCTGGTTTAGACCTGGTTTAGTCCTCGTTTAGTCCTGGTTTAGACCTGGTTTAGTCCTGGTTTAGTCCTGGTTTAGACCAGGTTTAGACCTGGTTTAGACCTGGTTTAGACCTGGTTTAGACCAGTTTTAGACCTGGTTTAGACCTGGTTTAGACCTGGTTTAGACCTGGTTTAGTCCTGGTTTAGACCAGGTTTAGACCTGGTTTAGACCTGGTTTAGACCTGGTTTAGACCTGGTTTTTTAATCCTGGTTTAGTCCTGGTTTAGACCTGGTTTAGACCTGGTTTAGTCCTGGTTTAGACCAGGTTTAGTCCTGGTTTAGACCTGGTTTAGACCTGGTTTAGTCCTGGTTTAGACCAGGTTTAGACCTGGTTTAGACCTGGTTTAGACCTGGTTTAGTCCTGGTTTAGACCTGGTTTAGTCCTGGTTTAGTCCTGGTTTAGACCTGGTTTAGACCTGGTTTAGACCTGGTTTAGTCCTGGTTTAGTCCTGGTTTAGACCAGGTTTAGACCTGGTTTAGTCCTGGTTCTAGACCTGGTTTAGACCTGGTTTAGTCCTGGTTTAGACCTGGTTTAGACCTGGTTTAGTCCTGGTTTAGACCAGGTTTAGTCCTGGTTTAGTCCTGGTTTAGACCTGGTTTAGTCCTGGTTTAGACCAGGTTTAGACCTGGTTTAGTCCTGGTTTAGACCTGGTTTAGACCTGGTTTAGTCCTGGTTTAGTCCTGGTTTAGACCTGGTTTAGACCTGGTTTAGTCCTGGTTTAGTCCTGGTTTAGACCTGGTTTGGACCTGGTTTGGACCTGGTTTAGTCCTGGTTTAGTCCTGGTTTAGACCTGGTTTAGACCTGGTTTAGTCCTGGTTTAGTCCTGGTTTAGACCTGGTTTAGACCTGGTTTAGTCCTGGTTTAGTCCTGGTTTAGTCCTGGTTTAGACCTGGTTTAGAACTGGTTTAGTCCTGGTTTAGACCTGGTTTAGTCCTGGTTTAGTCCTGGTTTAGACCTGGTTTAGACCTGGTTTAGTCCTGGTTTAGACCAGGTTTAGTCCTGGTTTAGACCTGGTTTAGTCCTGGTTTAGTCCTGGTTTAGACCAGGTTTAGACCTGGTTTAGACCTGGTTTAGTCCTGGTTTAGACCTGGTTTAGACCTGGTTTAGACCTGGTTTAGACCTGGTTTAGTCCTGGTTTAGACCAGGTTTAGACCTGGTTTAGACCTGGTTTAGACCTGGTTTAGACCTGGTTTAGTCCTGGTTTAGACCTGGTTTAGTCCTGGTTTAGTCCTGGTTTAGACCTGGTTTAGACCGGGTTTAGACCTGGTTTAGACCTAGTTTAGACCTGGTTTAGTCCTGGTTTAGTCCTGGTTTAGACCTGGTTTAGACCTGGTTTAGACCTGGTTTAGTCCTGGTTTAGTCCTGGTTTAGACCTGGTTTAGTCCTGGTTTAGTCCTGGTTTAGACCTGGTTTAGTCCTGGTTTAGTCCTGGTTTAGTCCTGGTTTAGACCTGGTTTAGTCCTGGTTTAGACCTGGTTTAGACCTGGTTTAGTCCTGGTTTAGTCCTGGTTTAGACCTGGTTTAGACCTGGTTTAGTCCTGGTTTAGACCTGGTTTAGTCCTGGTTTAGTCCTGGTTTGGACCTGGTTTAGTCCTGGTTTAGACCTGGTTTAGTCCTGGTTTAGTCCTGGTTTAGACCTGGTTTAGACCTGGTTTAGACCTGGTTTAGACCTGGTTTAGTCCTGGTCTAGACCTGGTTTAGACCTGGTTTGGACCTGGTTTAGTCCTGGTTTAGTCCTGGTTTAGTCCTGGTTTAGACCTGGTTTAGTCCTGGTTTAGACCTGGTTTAGTCCTGGTTTAGTCCTGGTTTAGACCTGGTTTAGACCTGGTTTAGACCTGGTTTAGACCATGTTTAGTCCTGGTTTAGTCCTGGTTTAGACCAGGTTTAGACCTGGTTTAGTCCTGGTTTAGACCTGGTTTAGACCTGGTTTAGTCCTGGTTTAGACCAGGTTTAGACCTGGTTTAGTCCTGGTTTAGTCCTGGTTTAGTCCTGGTTTAGACCAGGTTTAGACCTGGTTTAGTCCTGGTTTAGACCTGGTTTAGACCTGGTTTAGTCCTGGTTTAGACCAGGTTTAGACCTGGTTTAGTCCTGGTTTAGTCCTGGTTTAGACCTGGTTTAGACCTGGTTTAGTCCTGGTTTAGACCTGGTTTAGACCTGGTTTAGTCCTGGTTTAGACCTGGTTTAGACCTGGTTTAGTCCTGGTTTAGTCCTGGTTTAGACCTGGTTTGGACCTGGTTTAGTCCTGGTTTAGACCTGGTTTAGTCCTGGTTTAGTCCAGGTTTAGACCTGGTTTAGTCCTGGTTTAGACCTGGTTTAGACCTGGTTTAGACCTGGTTTAGACCTGGTTTAGTCCTGGTTTAGACCTGGTTTAGACCTGGTTTAGACCTGGTTTAGTCCTGGTTTAGACCAGGTTTAGACCTGGTTTAGTCCTCGTTTAGTCCTGGTTTAGACCTGGTTTAGTCCTGGTTTAGTCCTGGTTTAGACCAGGTTTAGACCTGGTTTAGACCTGGTTTAGACCTGGTTTAGACCAGTTTTAGACCTGGTTTAGACCTGGTTTGGACCTGGTTTAGACCTGGTTTAGTCCTGGTTTAGACCAGGTTTAGACCTGGTTTAGACCTGGTTTAGACCTGGTTTAGACCTGGTTTTTTAATCCTGGTTTAGTCCTGGTTTAGACCTGGTTTAGACCTGGTTTAGTCCTGGTTTAGACCAGGTTTAGTCCTGGTTTAGACCTGGTTTAGACCTGGTTTAGACCTGGTTTAGTCCTGGTTCTAGACCTGGTTTAGACCTGGTTTAGTCCTGGTTTAGACCTGGTTTAGACCTGGTTTAGTCCTGGTTTAGACCAGGTTTAGTCCTGGTTTAGTCCTGGTTTAGACCTGGTTTAGTCCTGGTTTAGACCAGGTTTAGACCTGGTTTAGTCCTGGTTTAGACCTGGTTTAGACCTGGTTTAGTCCTGGTTTAGTCCTGGTTTAGACCTGGTTTAGACCTGGTTTAGTCCTGGTTTAGTCCTGGTTTAGACCTGGTTTGGACCTGGTTTGGACCTGGTTTAGTCCTGGTTTAGTCCTGGTTTAGACCTGGTTTAGACCTGGTTTAGTCCTGGTTTAGTCCTGGTTTAGACCTGGTTTAGACCTGGTTTAGTCCTGGTTTAGTCCTGGTTTAGTCCTGGTTTAGACCTGGTTTAGAACTGGTTTAGTCCTGGTTTAGACCTGGTTTAGTCCTGGTTTAGTCCTGGTTTAGACCTGGTTTAGACCTGGTTTAGTCCTGGTTTAGACCAGGTTTAGTCCTGGTTTAGACCTGGTTTAGTCCTGGTTTAGTCCTGGTTTAGACCAGGTTTAGACCTGGTTTAGACCTGGTTTAGTCCTGGTTTAGACCTGGTTTAGACCTGGTTTAGACCTGGTTTAGACCTGGTTTAGTCCTGGTTTAGACCAGGTTTAGACCTCGTTTAGACCTGGTTTAGACCTGGTTTAGACCTGGTTTAGTCCTGGTTTAGACCTGGTTTAGTCCTGGTTTAGTCCTGGTTTAGACCTGGTTTAGACCGGGTTTAGACCTGGTTTAGACCTAGTTTAGACCTGGTTTAGTCCTGGTTTAGTCCTGGTTTAGACCTGGTTTAGACCTGGTTTAGACCTGGTTTAGTCCTGGTTTAGTCCTGGTTTAGACCTGGTTTAGTCCTGGTTTAGTCCTGGTTTAGACCTGGTTTAGTCCTGGTTTAGTCCTGGTTTAGTCCTGGTTTAGACCTGGTTTAGTCCTGGTTTAGACCTGGTTTAGACCTGGTTTAGTCCTGGTTTAGTCCTGGTTTAGACCTGGTTTAGACCTGGTTTAGTCCTGGTTTAGACCTGGTTTAGTCCTGGTTTAGTCCTGGTTTGGACCTGGTTTAGTCCTGGTTTAGACCTGGTTTAGTCCTGGTTTAGTCCTGGTTTAGACCTGGTTTAGACCTGGTTTAGACCTGGTTTAGACCTGGTTTAGTCCTGGTCTAGACCTGGTTTAGACCTGGTTTGGACCTGGTTTAGTCCTGGTTTAGTCCTGGTTTAGTCCTGGTTTAGACCTGGTTTAGTCCTGGTTTAGACCTGGTTTAGTCCTGGTTTAGTCCTGGTTTAGACCTGGTTTAGACCTGGTTTAGACCTGGTTTAGACCATGTTTAGTCCTGGTTTAGTCCTGGTTTAGACCAGGTTTAGACCTGGTTTAGTCCTGGTTTAGACCTGGTTTAGACCTGGTTTAGTCCTGGTTTAGACCAGGTTTAGACCTGGTTTAGTCCTGGTTTAGTCCTGGTTTAGTCCTGGTTTAGACCAGGTTTAGACCTGGTTTAGTCCTGGTTTAGACCTGGTTTAGACCTGGTTTAGTCCTGGTTTAGACCAGGTTTAGACCTGGTTTAGTCCTGGTTTAGTCCTGGTTTAGACCTGGTTTAGACCTGGTTTAGTCCTGGTTTAGACCTGGTTTAGACCTGGTTTAGTCCTGGTTTAGACCTGGTTTAGACCTGGTTTAGTCCTGGTTTAGTCCTGGTTTAGACCTGGTTTGGACCTGGTTTAGTCCTGGTTTAGACCTGGTTTAGTCCTGGTTTAGTCCAGGTTTAGACCTGGTTTAGTCCTGGTTTAGACCTGGTTTAGACCTGGTTTAGACCTGGTTTAGTCCTGGTTTAGTCCTGGTTTAGACCTGGTTTAGACCTGGTTTAGTCCTGGTTTAGTCCTGGTTTAGTTCTGGTTTAGACCTGGTTTAGTCCTGGTTTAGTCCTGGTTTAGTCCTGGTTTAGACCAGGTTTAGACCTGGTTTAGTCCTGGTCTAGTCCTGGTCTAGACCTGGTTTAGTCCTGGTTTAGACCTGGTTTAGTCCTGGTTTAGACCTGGTTTAGTCCTGGTTTAGTCCTGGTTTAGACCAGGTTTAGTCCTGGTTTAGACCTGGTTTAGACCTGGTTTAGACCTGGTTTAGTCCTGGTTTAGTCCTGGTTTAGTCCTGGTTTAGACCTGGTTTAGACCTGGTTTAGACCTGGTTTAGTCCTGGTTTAGACCTGGTTTAGTCCTGGTTTAGACCTGGTTTAGTCCTGGTTTAGTCCTGGTTTAGACCAGGTTTAGACCTGGTTTAGACCTGGTTTAGACCTGGTTTAGTCCTGGTTTAGACCTGGTTTAGTCCTGGTTTAGACCTGGTTTAGTCCTGGTTTAGTCCTGGTTTAGTCCAGGTTTAGACCAGGTTTAGACCAGGTTTAGACCTGGTTTAGACCTGGTTTAGACCTGGTTTAGTCCTGGTTTAGACCTGGTTTAGACCTGGTTTAGTCCAGGTTTAGACCTGGTTTAGTCCTGGTTTAGTCCTGGTTTAGACCTGGTTTAGTCCTGGTTTAGTCCTGGTTTAGACCTGGTTTAGACCTGGTTTAGTCCTGGTTTAGACCAGGTTTAGACCTGGTTTAGTCCTGGTTTAGACCTGGTTTAGACCTGGTTTAGTCCTGGTTTAGACCTGGTTTGGACCTGGTTTAGTCCTGGTTTAGTCCTGGTTTTGACCTGGTTTAGACCTGGTTTAGTCCTGGTTTAGACCTGGTTTAGACCAGGTTTAGTCCTGGTTTAGTCCTGGTTTAGACCTGGTTTAGTCCTGGTTTAGACCAGGTTTAGACCTGGTTTGGACCTGGTTTAGTCCTGGTTTAGTCCTGGTTTAGACCTGGTTTAGACCTGGTTTAGTCCTGGTTTAGTCCTGGTTTAGACCTGGTTTAGACCTGGTTTAGTCCTGGTTTAGACCTGGTTTAGACCTGGTTTAGACCAGTTTTAGACCTGGTTTAGACCTGGTTTAGACCTGGTTTAGACCTGGTTTAGTCCTGGTTTAGACCAGGTTTAGACCTGGTTTAGACCTGGTTTAGACCTGGTTTAGACCTGGTTTAGACCTGGTTTAGACCTGGTTTAGTCCTGGTTTAGTCCTGGTTTAGACCAGGTTTAGACCTGGTTTAGACCTGGTTTAGTCCTGGTTTAGACCAGGTTTAGACCTGGTTTAGACCTGGTTTAGACCTGGTTTTTTAATCCTGGTTTAGTCCTGGTTTAGACCTGGTTTAGACCTGGTTTAGACCTGGTTTAGACCAGGTTTAGACCTGGTTTAGACCTGGTTTAGACCTGGTTTAGACCAGGTTTAGACCTGGTTTAGACCTGGTTTAGTCCTGGTTTAGACCAGGTTTAGACCTGGTTTAGACCTGGTTTAGACCTGGTTTAGACCTGGTTTTTTAATCCTGGTTTAGTCCTGGTTTAGACCTGGTTTAGACCTGGTTTAGACCTGGTTTAGACCAGGTTTAGACCTGGTTTAGACCTGGTTTAGACCTGGTTTAGTCCTGGTTTAGACCTGGTTTGGACCTGGTTTAGTCCTGGTTTAGACCTGGTTTAGACCAGGTTTAGACCTGGTTTAGACCTGGTTTAGTCCTGGTTTAGACCAGGTTTAGTCCTGGTTTAGACCTGGTTTAGACCAGGTTTAGACCTGGTTTAGACCTGGTTTAGACCTGGTTTAGTCCTGGTTTAGACCTGGTTTAGACCTGGTTTAGTCCAGGTTTAGACCTGGTTTAGTCCTGGTTTAGTCCTGGTTTAGACCTGGTTTAGTCCTGGTTTAGTCCTGGTTTAGACCTGGTTTAGACCTGGTTTAGTCCTGGTTTAGACCAGGTTTAGACCTGGTTTAGTCCTGGTTTAGACCTGGTTTAGACCTGGTTTAGTCCTGGTTTAGACCTGGTTTGGACCTGGTTTAGTCCTGGTTTAGTCCTGGTTTTGACCTGGTTTAGACCTGGTTTAGTCCTGGTTTAGACCTGGTTTAGACCAGGTTTAGTCCTGGTTTAGTCCTGGTTTAGACCTGGTTTAGTCCTGGTTTAGACCAGGTTTAGACCTGGTTTAGTCCTGGTTTAGACCTGGTTTAGACCTGGTTTAGTCCTGGTTTAGTCCTGGTTTAGACCTGGTTTAGACCTGGTTTAGTCCTGGTTTAGTCCTGGTTTAGACCTGGTTTGGACCTGGTTTAGTCCTGGTTTAGTCCTGGTTTAGACCTGGTTTAGACCTGGTTTAGTCCTGGTTTAGACCAGGTTTAGTCCTGGTTTAGTCCTGGTTTAGACCTGGTTTAGTCCTGGTTTAGTCCTGGTTTAGACCTGGTTTAGTCCTGGTTTAGACCTGGTTTAGACCTGGTTTAGTCCTGGTTTAGTCCTGGTTTAGACCTGGTTTAGTCCTGGTTTAGTCCTGGTTTAGACCTGGTTTAGACCTGGTTTAGTCCTGGTTTAGTCCTGGTTTAGACCTGGTTTAGTCCTGGTTTAGACCTGGTTTGGACCTGGTTTAGTCCTGGTTTAGTCCTGGTTTAGACCTGGTTTAGACCTGGTTTAGTCCTGGTTTAGACCAGGTTTAGTCCTGGTTTAGTCCTGGTTTAGACCTGGTTTAGTCCTGGTTTAGACCAGGTTTAGACCTGGTTTAGTCCTGGTTTAGACCTGGTTTAGACCTGGTTTAGTCCTGGTTTAGTCCTGGTTTAGACCTGGTTTAGACCTGGTTTAGTCCTGGTTTAGTCCTGGTTTAGACCTGGTTTAGTCCTGGTTTAGACCTGGTTTTGTCCTGGTTTAGACCAGGTTTAGTCCTGGTTTAGTCCTGGTTTGGACCTGGTTTAGACCTGGTTTAGACCGGGTTTAGACCTGGTTTAGACCTAGTTTAGACCTGGTTTAGTCCTGGTTTAGTCCTGGTTTAGACCTGGTTTAGACCTGGTTTAGACCTGGTTTAGTCCTGGTTTAGTCCTGGTTTAGACCTGGTTTAGACCGGGTTTAGACCTGGTTTAGACCTAGTTTAGACCTGGTTTAGTCCTGGTTTAGTCCTGGTTTAGACCTGGTTTAGACCTGGTTTAGACCTGGTTTAGTCCTGGTTTAGTCCTGGTTTAGACCTGGTTTAGTCCTGGTTTAGTCCTGGTTTAGACCTGGTTTAGTCCTGGTTTAGTCCTGGTTTAGTCCTGGTTTAGACCTGGTTTAGTCCTGGTTTAGACCTGGTTTAGACCTGGTTTAGTCCTGGTTTAGTCCTGGTTTAGACCTGGTTTAGACCTGGTTTAGTCCTGGTTTAGACCTGGTTTAGTCCTGGTTTAGTCCTGGTTTGGACCTGGTTTAGTCCTGGTTTAGACCTGGTTTAGTCCTGGTTTAGTCCTGGTTTAGACCTGGTTTAGACCTGGTTTAGACCTGGTTTAGACCTGGTTTAGTCCTGGTCTAGACCTGGTTTAGACCTGGTTTGGACCTGGTTTAGTCCTGGTTTAGTCCTGGTTTAGTCCTGGTTTAGACCTGGTTTAGTCCTGGTTTAGACCTGGTTTAGTCCTGGTTTAGTCCTGGTTTAGACCTGGTTTAGACCTGGTTTAGACCTGGTTTAGACCATGTTTAGTCCTGGTTTAGTCCTGGTTTAGACCAGGTTTAGACCTGGTTTAGTCCTGGTTTAGACCTGGTTTAGACCTGGTTTAGTCCTGGTTTAGACCAGGTTTAGACCTGGTTTAGTCCTGGTTTAGTCCTGGTTTAGTCCTGGTTTAGACCAGGTTTAGACCTGGTTTAGTCCTGGTTTAGACCTGGTTTAGACCTGGTTTAGTCCTGGTTTAGACCAGGTTTAGACCTGGTTTAGTCCTGGTTTAGTCCTGGTTTAGACCTGGTTTAGACCTGGTTTAGTCCTGGTTTAGACCTGGTTTAGACCTGGTTTAGTCCTGGTTTAGACCTGGTTTAGACCTGGTTTAGTCCTGGTTTAGTCCTGGTTTAGACCTGGTTTGGACCTGGTTTAGTCCTGGTTTAGACCTGGTTTAGTCCTGGTTTAGTCCAGGTTTAGACCTGGTTTAGTCCTGGTTTAGACCTGGTTTAGACCTGGTTTAGACCTGGTTTAGACCTGGTTTAGTCCTGGTTTAGACCTGGTTTAGACCTGGTTTAGACCTGGTTTAGTCCTGGTTTAGACCAGGTTTAGACCTGGTTTAGTCCTCGTTTAGTCCTGGTTTAGACCTGGTTTAGTCCTGGTTTAGTCCTGGTTTAGACCAGGTTTAGACCTGGTTTAGACCTGGTTTAGACCTGGTTTAGACCAGTTTTAGACCTGGTTTAGACCTGGTTTGGACCTGGTTTAGACCTGGTTTAGTCCTGGTTTAGACCAGGTTTAGACCTGGTTTAGACCTGGTTTAGACCTGGTTTAGACCTGGTTTTTTAATCCTGGTTTAGTCCTGGTTTAGACCTGGTTTAGACCTGGTTTAGTCCTGGTTTAGACCAGGTTTAGTCCTGGTTTAGACCTGGTTTAGACCTGGTTTAGACCTGGTTTAGTCCTGGTTCTAGACCTGGTTTAGACCTGGTTTAGTCCTGGTTTAGACCTGGTTTAGACCTGGTTTAGTCCTGGTTTAGACCAGGTTTAGTCCTGGTTTAGTCCTGGTTTAGACCTGGTTTAGTCCTGGTTTAGACCAGGTTTAGACCTGGTTTAGTCCTGGTTTAGACCTGGTTTAGACCTGGTTTAGTCCTGGTTTAGTCCTGGTTTAGACCTGGTTTAGACCTGGTTTAGTCCTGGTTTAGTCCTGGTTTAGACCTGGTTTGGACCTGGTTTGGACCTGGTTTAGTCCTGGTTTAGTCCTGGTTTAGACCTGGTTTAGACCTGGTTTAGTCCTGGTTTAGTCCTGGTTTAGACCTGGTTTAGACCTGGTTTAGTCCTGGTTTAGTCCTGGTTTAGTCCTGGTTTAGACCTGGTTTAGAACTGGTTTAGTCCTGGTTTAGACCTGGTTTAGTCCTGGTTTAGTCCTGGTTTAGACCTGGTTTAGACCTGGTTTAGTCCTGGTTTAGACCAGGTTTAGTCCTGGTTTAGACCTGGTTTAGTCCTGGTTTAGTCCTGGTTTAGACCAGGTTTAGACCTGGTTTAGACCTGGTTTAGTCCTGGTTTAGACCTGGTTTAGACCTGGTTTAGACCTGGTTTAGACCTGGTTTAGTCCTGGTTTAGACCAGGTTTAGACCTCGTTTAGACCTGGTTTAGACCTGGTTTAGACCTGGTTTAGTCCTGGTTTAGACCTGGTTTAGTCCTGGTTTAGTCCTGGTTTAGACCTGGTTTAGACCGGGTTTAGACCTGGTTTAGACCTAGTTTAGACCTGGTTTAGTCCTGGTTTAGTCCTGGTTTAGACCTGGTTTAGACCTGGTTTAGACCTGGTTTAGTCCTGGTTTAGTCCTGGTTTAGACCTGGTTTAGTCCTGGTTTAGTCCTGGTTTAGACCTGGTTTAGTCCTGGTTTAGTCCTGGTTTAGTCCTGGTTTAGACCTGGTTTAGTCCTGGTTTAGACCTGGTTTAGACCTGGTTTAGTCCTGGTTTAGTCCTGGTTTAGACCTGGTTTAGACCTGGTTTAGTCCTGGTTTAGACCTGGTTTAGTCCTGGTTTAGTCCTGGTTTGGACCTGGTTTAGTCCTGGTTTAGACCTGGTTTAGTCCTGGTTTAGTCCTGGTTTAGACCTGGTTTAGACCTGGTTTAGACCTGGTTTAGACCTGGTTTAGTCCTGGTCTAGACCTGGTTTAGACCTGGTTTGGACCTGGTTTAGTCCTGGTTTAGTCCTGGTTTAGTCCTGGTTTAGACCTGGTTTAGTCCTGGTTTAGACCTGGTTTAGTCCTGGTTTAGTCCTGGTTTAGACCTGGTTTAGACCTGGTTTAGACCTGGTTTAGACCATGTTTAGTCCTGGTTTAGTCCTGGTTTAGACCAGGTTTAGACCTGGTTTAGTCCTGGTTTAGACCTGGTTTAGACCTGGTTTAGTCCTGGTTTAGACCAGGTTTAGACCTGGTTTAGTCCTGGTTTAGTCCTGGTTTAGTCCTGGTTTAGACCAGGTTTAGACCTGGTTTAGTCCTGGTTTAGACCTGGTTTAGACCTGGTTTAGTCCTGGTTTAGACCAGGTTTAGACCTGGTTTAGTCCTGGTTTAGTCCTGGTTTAGACCTGGTTTAGACCTGGTTTAGTCCTGGTTTAGACCTGGTTTAGACCTGGTTTAGTCCTGGTTTAGACCTGGTTTAGACCTGGTTTAGTCCTGGTTTAGTCCTGGTTTAGACCTGGTTTGGACCTGGTTTAGTCCTGGTTTAGACCTGGTTTAGTCCTGGTTTAGTCCAGGTTTAGACCTGGTTTAGTCCTGGTTTAGACCTGGTTTAGACCTGGTTTAGACCTGGTTTAGTCCTGGTTTAGTCCTGGTTTAGACCTGGTTTAGACCTGGTTTAGTCCTGGTTTAGTCCTGGTTTAGTTCTGGTTTAGACCTGGTTTAGTCCTGGTTTAGTCCTGGTTTAGTCCTGGTTTAGACCAGGTTTAGACCTGGTTTAGTCCTGGTCTAGTCCTGGTCTAGACCTGGTTTAGTCCTGGTTTAGACCTGGTTTAGTCCTGGTTTAGACCTGGTTTAGTCCTGGTTTAGTCCTGGTTTAGACCAGGTTTAGTCCTGGTTTAGACCTGGTTTAGACCTGGTTTAGACCTGGTTTAGTCCTGGTTTAGTCCTGGTTTAGTCCTGGTTTAGACCTGGTTTAGACCTGGTTTAGACCTGGTTTAGTCCTGGTTTAGACCTGGTTTAGTCCTGGTTTAGACCTGGTTTAGTCCTGGTTTAGTCCTGGTTTAGACCAGGTTTAGACCTGGTTTAGACCTGGTTTAGACCTGGTTTAGTCCTGGTTTAGACCTGGTTTAGTCCTGGTTTAGACCTGGTTTAGTCCTGGTTTAGTCCTGGTTTAGTCCAGGTTTAGACCAGGTTTAGACCAGGTTTAGACCTGGTTTAGACCTGGTTTAGACCTGGTTTAGTCCTGGTTTAGACCTGGTTTAGACCTGGTTTAGTCCAGGTTTAGACCTGGTTTAGTCCTGGTTTAGTCCTGGTTTAGACCTGGTTTAGTCCTGGTTTAGTCCTGGTTTAGACCTGGTTTAGACCTGGTTTAGTCCTGGTTTAGACCAGGTTTAGACCTGGTTTAGTCCTGGTTTAGACCTGGTTTAGACCTGGTTTAGTCCTGGTTTAGACCTGGTTTGGACCTGGTTTAGTCCTGGTTTAGTCCTGGTTTTGACCTGGTTTAGACCTGGTTTAGTCCTGGTTTAGACCTGGTTTAGACCAGGTTTAGTCCTGGTTTAGTCCTGGTTTAGACCTGGTTTAGTCCTGGTTTAGACCAGGTTTAGACCTGGTTTGGACCTGGTTTAGTCCTGGTTTAGTCCTGGTTTAGACCTGGTTTAGACCTGGTTTAGTCCTGGTTTAGTCCTGGTTTAGACCTGGTTTAGACCTGGTTTAGTCCTGGTTTAGACCTGGTTTAGACCTGGTTTAGACCAGTTTTAGACCTGGTTTAGACCTGGTTTAGACCTGGTTTAGACCTGGTTTAGTCCTGGTTTAGACCAGGTTTAGACCTGGTTTAGACCTGGTTTAGACCTGGTTTAGACCTGGTTTAGACCTGGTTTAGACCTGGTTTAGTCCTGGTTTAGTCCTGGTTTAGACCAGGTTTAGACCTGGTTTAGACCTGGTTTAGTCCTGGTTTAGACCAGGTTTAGACCTGGTTTAGACCTGGTTTAGACCTGGTTTTTTAATCCTGGTTTAGTCCTGGTTTAGACCTGGTTTAGACCTGGTTTAGACCTGGTTTAGACCAGGTTTAGACCTGGTTTAGACCTGGTTTAGACCTGGTTTAGACCAGGTTTAGACCTGGTTTAGACCTGGTTTAGTCCTGGTTTAGACCAGGTTTAGACCTGGTTTAGACCTGGTTTAGACCTGGTTTAGACCTGGTTTTTTAATCCTGGTTTAGTCCTGGTTTAGACCTGGTTTAGACCTGGTTTAGACCTGGTTTAGACCAGGTTTAGACCTGGTTTAGACCTGGTTTAGACCTGGTTTAGTCCTGGTTTAGACCTGGTTTGGACCTGGTTTAGTCCTGGTTTAGACCTGGTTTAGACCAGGTTTAGACCTGGTTTAGACCTGGTTTAGTCCTGGTTTAGACCAGGTTTAGTCCTGGTTTAGACCTGGTTTAGACCAGGTTTAGACCTGGTTTAGACCTGGTTTAGACCTGGTTTAGTCCTGGTTTAGACCTGGTTTAGACCTGGTTTAGTCCAGGTTTAGACCTGGTTTAGTCCTGGTTTAGTCCTGGTTTAGACCTGGTTTAGTCCTGGTTTAGTCCTGGTTTAGACCAGGTTTAGTCCTGGTTTAGACCTGGTTTAGACCAGGTTTAGACCTGGTTTAGACCTGGTTTAGACCTGGTTTAGTCCTGGTTTAGACCTGGTTTAGACCTGGTTTAGTCCAGGTTTAGACCTGGTTTAGTCCTGGTTTAGTCCTGGTTTAGACCTGGTTTAGTCCTGGTTTAGTCCTGGTTTAGACCTGGTTTAGACCTGGTTTAGTCCTGGTTTAGACCAGGTTTAGACCTGGTTTAGTCCTGGTTTAGACCTGGTTTAGACCTGGTTTAGTCCTGGTTTAGACCTGGTTTGGACCTGGTTTAGTCCTGGTTTAGTCCTGGTTTTGACCTGGTTTAGACCTGGTTTAGTCCTGGTTTAGACCTGGTTTAGACCAGGTTTAGTCCTGGTTTAGTCCTGGTTTAGACCTGGTTTAGTCCTGGTTTAGACCAGGTTTAGACCTGGTTTAGTCCTGGTTTAGACCTGGTTTAGACCTGGTTTAGTCCTGGTTTAGTCCTGGTTTAGACCTGGTTTAGACCTGGTTTAGTCCTGGTTTAGTCCTGGTTTAGACCTGGTTTGGACCTGGTTTAGTCCTGGTTTAGTCCTGGTTTAGACCTGGTTTAGACCTGGTTTAGTCCTGGTTTAGACCAGGTTTAGTCCTGGTTTAGTCCTGGTTTAGACCTGGTTTAGTCCTGGTTTAGTCCTGGTTTAGACCTGGTTTAGTCCTGGTTTAGACCTGGTTTAGACCTGGTTTAGTCCTGGTTTAGTCCTGGTTTAGACCTGGTTTAGTCCTGGTTTAGTCCTGGTTTAGACCTGGTTTAGACCTGGTTTAGTCCTGGTTTAGTCCTGGTTTAGACCTGGTTTAGTCCTGGTTTAGACCTGGTTTGGACCTGGTTTAGTCCTGGTTTAGTCCTGGTTTAGACCTGGTTTAGACCTGGTTTAGTCCTGGTTTAGACCAGGTTTAGTCCTGGTTTAGTCCTGGTTTAGACCTGGTTTAGTCCTGGTTTAGACCAGGTTTAGACCTGGTTTAGTCCTGGTTTAGACCTGGTTTAGACCTGGTTTAGTCCTGGTTTAGTCCTGGTTTAGACCTGGTTTAGACCTGGTTTAGTCCTGGTTTAGTCCTGGTTTAGACCTGGTTTAGTCCTGGTTTAGTCCTGGTTTGGACCTGGTTTAGTCCTGGTTTAGTCCTGGTTTAGACCTGGTTTAGACCTGGTTTTGTCCTGGTTTAGACCAGGTTTAGTCCTGGTTTAGTCCTGGTTTGGACCTGGTTTGGACCTGGTTTAGTCCTGGTTTAGACCTGGTTTAGACCTGGTTTAGACCTGGTTTAGTCCTGGTTTGGACCTGGTTTAGACCTGGTTTAGTCCAGGTTTAGACCTGGTTTAGTCCTGGTTTAGTCCTGGTTTAGACCTGGTTTAGACCTGGTTTAGTCCTGGTTTAGACCTGGTTTAGTCCTGGTTTAGACCTGGTTTAGACCTGGTTTAGACCTGGTTTAGTCCTGGTTTAGACCTGGTTTAGACCTGGTTTAGTCCTGGTTTAGACCAGGTTTAGACCTGGTTTAGTCCTGGTTTAGACCTGGTTTAGACCTGGTTTAGACCTGGTTTAGTCCTGGTTTAGACCTGGTTTAGACCTGGTTTAGTCCTGGTTTAGACCAGGTTTAGACCTGGTTTAGTCCTGGTTTAGACCTGGTTTAGACCTGGTTTAGTCCTGGTTTAGACCTGGTTTAGACCTGGTTTAGTCCTGGTTTAGACCTGGTTTGGACCTGGTTTAGTCCTGGTTTAGTCCTGGTTTAGACCTGGTTTAGACCTGGTTTAGTCCTGGTTTAGACCAGGTTTAGTCCTGGTTTAGTCCTGGTTTAGACCTGGTTTAGTCCTGGTTTAGACCAGGTTTAGACCTGGTTTAGTCCTGGTTTAGACCTGGTTTAGACCTGGTTTAGTCCTGGTTTAGTCCTGGTTTAGACCTGGTTTAGACCTGGTTTAGTCCTGGTTTAGTCCTGGTTTAGACCTGGTTTAGACCTGGTTTAGTCCTGGTTTAGACCAGGTTTAGTCCTGGTTTAGTCCTGGTTTAGACCTGGTTTAGTCCTGGTTTAGACCAGATTTAGACCTGGTTTAGTCCTGGTTTAGACCTGGTTTAGACCTGGTTTAGTCCTGGTTTAGTCCTGGTTTAGACCTGGTTTAGACCTGGTTTAGTCCTGGTTTAGTCCTGGTTTAGACCTGGTTTGGACCTGGTTTAGTCCTGGTTTAGTCCTGGTTTAGACCTGGTTTAGACCTGGTTTAGTCCTGGTTTAGTCCTGGTTTAGACCTGGTTTAGACCTGGTTTAGTCCTGGTTTAGACCTGGTTTAGTCCTGGTTTAGTCCTGGTTTAGACCTGGTTTAGACCTGGTTTAGTCCTGGTTTAGACCAGGTTTAGTCCTGGTTTAGACCTGGTTTAGACCTGGTTTAGACCTGGTTTAGTCCTCGTTTAGTCCTGGTTTGGACCTGGTTTAGTCCTGGTTTAGTCCTGGTTTAGACCAGGTTTAGACCTGGTTTAGACCTGGTTTAGTCCTGGTTTGGACCAGGTTTAGACCTGGTTTAGTCCTGGTTTAGTCCTGGTTTAGACCAGGTTTAGACCAGGTTTAGACCTGGTTTAGTCCTGGTTTAGACCTGGTTTAGACCTGGTTTAGTCCTGGTTTAGACCTGGTTTAGTCCTGGTTTAGACCAGGTTTAGACCTGGTTTAGTCCTGGTTTAGACCTGGTTTAGACCTGGTTTAGTCCTGGTTTAGACCAGGTTTAGTCCTGGTTTAGTCCTGGTTTAGACCTGGTTTAGTCCTGGTTTAGACCAGGTTTAGACCTGGTTTAGTCCTGGTTTAGTCCTGGTTTAGACCTGGTTTAGACCTGGTTTAGACCTGGTTTAGTCCTGGTTTAGTCCTGGTTTAGACCAGGTTTAGACCTGGTTTAGTCCTGGTCTAGTCCTGGTCTAGACCTGGTTTAGTCCTGGTTTAGACCTGGTTTAGTCCTGGTTTAGACCTGGTTTAGTCCTGGTTTAGTCCTGGTTTAGACCAGGTTTAGTCCTGGTTTAGACCTGGTTTAGACCTGGTTTAGACCTGGTTTAGTCCTGGTTTAGTCCTGGTTTAGTCCTGGTTTAGACCTGGTTTAGACCTGGTTTAGACCTGGTTTAGTCCTGGTTTAGACCTGGTTTAGTCCTGGTTTAGACCTGGTTTAGTCCTGGTTTAGTCCTGGTTTAGACCAGGTTTAGACCTGGTTTAGACCTGGTTTAGACCTGGTTTAGTCCTGGTTTAGACCTGGTTTAGTCCTGGTTTAGACCTGGTTTAGTCCTGGTTTAGTCCTGGTTTAGTCCAGGTTTAGACCAGGTTTAGACCAGGTTTAGACCTGGTTTAGACCTGGTTTAGTCCTGGTTTAGACCTGGTTTAGACCTGGTTTAGTCCAGGTTTAGACCTGGTTTAGTCCTGGTTTAGTCCTGGTTTAGACCTGGTTTAGTCCTGGTTTAGTCCTGGTTTAGACCTGGTTTAGACCTGGTTTAGTCCTGGTTTAGACCAGGTTTAGACCTGGTTTAGTCCTGGTTTAGACCTGGTTTAGACCTGGTTTAGTCCTGGTTTAGACCTGGTTTGGACCTGGTTTAGTCCTGGTTTAGTCCTGGTTTTGACCTGGTTTAGACCTGGTTTAGTCCTGGTTTAGACCTGGTTTAGACCAGGTTTAGTCCTGGTTTAGTCCTGGTTTAGACCTGGTTTAGTCCTGGTTTAGACCAGGTTTAGACCTGGTTTGGACCTGGTTTAGTCCTGGTTTAGTCCTGGTTTAGACCTGGTTTAGACCTGGTTTAGTCCTGGTTTAGTCCTGGTTTAGACCTGGTTTAGACCTGGTTTAGTCCTGGTTTAGACCTGGTTTAGACCTGGTTTAGACCAGTTTTAGACCTGGTTTAGACCTGGTTTAGACCTGGTTTAGACCTGGTTTAGTCCTGGTTTAGACCAGGTTTAGACCTGGTTTAGACCTGGTTTAGACCTGGTTTAGTCCTGGTTTAGACCAGGTTTAGACCTGGTTTAGACCTGGTTTAGACCTGGTTTTTTAATCCTGGTTTAGTCCTGGTTTAGACCTGGTTTAGACCTGGTTTAGACCTGGTTTAGACCAGGTTTAGACCTGGTTTAGACCTGGTTTAGACCTGGTTTAGTCCTGGTTTAGACCTGGTTTGGACCTGGTTTAGTCCTGGTTTAGACCTGGTTTAGACCAGGTTTAGACCTGGTTTAGACCTGGTTTAGTCCTGGTTTAGACCAGGTTTAGTCCTGGTTTAGACCTGGTTTAGACCAGGTTTAGACCTGGTTTAGACCTGGTTTAGACCTGGTTTAGTCCTGGTTTAGACCTGGTTTAGACCTGGTTTAGGCCAGGTTTAGACCTGGTTTAGTCCTGGTTTAGTCCTGGTTTAGACCTGGTTTAGTCCTGGTTTAGTCCTGGTTTAGACCTGGTTTAGACCTGGTTTAGTCCTGGTTTAGACCAGGTTTAGACCTGGTTTAGTCCTGGTTTAGACCTGGTTTAGACCTGGTTTAGTCCTGGTTTAGACCTGGTTTGGACCTGGTTTAGTCCTGGTTTAGTCCTGGTTTTGACCTGGTTTAGACCTGGTTTAGTCCTGGTTTAGACCTGGTTTAGACCAGGTTTAGTCCTGGTTTAGTCCTGGTTTAGACCTGGTTTAGTCCTGGTTTAGACCAGGTTTAGACCTGGTTTAGTCCTGGTTTAGACCTGGTTTAGACCTGGTTTAGTCCTGGTTTAGTCCTGGTTTAGACCTGGTTTAGACCTGGTTTAGTCCTGGTTTAGTCCTGGTTTAGACCTGGTTTGGACCTGGTTTAGTCCTGGTTTAGTCCTGGTTTAGACCTGGTTTAGACCTGGTTTAGTCCTGGTTTAGACCAGGTTTAGTCCTGGTTTAGTCCTGGTTTAGACCTGGTTTAGTCCTGGTTTAGACCAGATTTAGACCTGGTTTAGTCCTGGTTTAGACCTGGTTTAGACCTGGTTTAGTCCTGGTTTAGTCCTGGTTTAGACCTGGTTTAGTCCTGGTTTAGTCCTGGTTTAGACCTGGTTTAGACCTGGTTTAGTCCTGGTTTAGTCCTGGTTTAGACCTGGTTTAGTCCTGGTTTAGACCTGGTTTGGACCTGGTTTAGTCCTGGTTTAGTCCTGGTTTAGACCTGGTTTAGACCTGGTTTAGTCCTGGTTTAGACCAGGTTTAGTCCTGGTTTAGTCCTGGTTTAGACCTGGTTTAGTCCTGGTTTAGACCAGGTTTAGACCTGGTTTAGTCCTGGTTTAGACCTGGTTTAGACCTGGTTTAGTCCTGGTTTAGTCCTGGTTTAGACCTGGTTTAGACCTGGTTTAGTCCTGGTTTAGTCCTGGTTTAGACCTGGTTTAGTCCTGGTTTAGTCCTGGTTTGGACCTGGTTTAGTCCTGGTTTAGTCCTGGTTTAGACCTGGTTTAGACCTGGTTTTGTCCTGGTTTAGACCAGGTTTAGTCCTGGTTTAGTCCTGGTTTGGACCTGGTTTGGACCTGGTTTAGTCCTGGTTTAGACCTGGTTTAGACCTGGTTTAGACCTGGTTTAGTCCTGGTTTGGACCTGGTTTAGACCTGGTTTAGTCCAGGTTTAGACCTGGTTTAGTCCTGGTTTAGTCCTGGTTTAGACCTGGTTTAGTCCTGGTTTAGTCCTGGTTTAGACCTGGTTTAGACCTGGTTTAGTCCTGGTTTAGACCTGGTTTAGACCTGGTTTAGTCCTGGTTTAGACCAGGTTTAGACCTGGTTTAGTCCTGGTTTAGACCTGGTTTAGACCTGGTTTAGTCCTGGTTTAGACCTGGTTTAGACCTGGTTTAGTCCTGGTTTAGACCTGGTTTGGACCTGGTTTAGTCCTGGTTTAGTCCTGGTTTAGACCTGGTTTAGACCTGGTTTAGTCCTGGTTTAGACCAGGTTTAGTCCTGGTTTAGTCCTGGTTTAGACCTGGTTTAGTCCTGGTTTAGACCAGGTTTAGACCTGGTTTAGTCCTGGTTTAGACCTGGTTTAGACCTGGTTTAGTCCTGGTTTAGTCCTGGTTTAGACCTGGTTTAGACCTGGTTTAGTCCTGGTTTAGTCCTGGTTTAGACCTGGTTTAGACCTGGTTTAGTCCTGGTTTAGACCAGGTTTAGTCCTGGTTTAGTCCTGGTTTAGACCTGGTTTAGTCCTGGTTTAGACCAGATTTAGACCTGGTTTAGTCCTGGTTTAGACCTGGTTTAGACCTGGTTTAGTCCTGGTTTAGTCCTGGTTTAGACCTGGTTTAGACCTGGTTTAGTCCTGGTTTAGTCCTGGTTTAGACCTGGTTTGGACCTGGTTTAGTCCTGGTTTAGTCCTGGTTTAGACCTGGTTTAGACCTGGTTTAGTCCTGGTTTAGTCCTGGTTTAGACCTGGTTTAGTCCTGGTTTAGACCTGGTTTAGTCCTGGTTTAGTCCTGGTTTAGACCTGGTTTAGACCTGGTTTAGTCCTGGTTTAGACCAGGTTTAGTCCTGGTTTAGACCTGGTTTAGACCTGGTTTAGACCTGGTTTAGTCCTCGTTTAGTCCTGGTTTGGACCTGGTTTAGTCCTGGTTTAGTCCTGGTTTAGACCAGGTTTAGACCTGGTTTAGACCTGGTTTAGTCCTGGTTTGGACCAGGTTTAGACCTGGTTTAGTCCTGGTTTAGTCCTGGTTTAGACCAGGTTTAGACCAGGTTTAGACCTGGTTTAGTCCTGGTTTAGACCTGGTTTAGACCTGGTTTAGTCCTGGTTTAGACCTGGTTTAGTCCTGGTTTAGACCAGGTTTAGACCTGGTTTAGTCCTGGTTTAGACCTGGTTTAGACCTGGTTTAGTCCTGGTTTAGACCAGGTTTAGTCCTGGTTTAGTCCTGGTTTAGACCTGGTTTAGTCCTGGTTTAGACCAGGTTTAGACCTGGTTTAGTCCTGGTTTAGTCCTGGTTTAGACCTGGTTTAGACCTGGTTTAGTCCTGGTTTAGTCCTGGTTTAGACCTGGTTTGGACCTGGTTTAGTCCTGGTTTAGTCCTGGTTTAGACCTGGTTTAGACCTGGTTTAGTCCTGGTTTAGACCAGGTTTAGTCCTGGTTTAGTCCTGGTTTGGACCTGGTTTGGACCTGGTTTAGTCCTGGTTTGGACCTGGTTTGGACCTGGTTTAGTCCTGGTTTAGACCTGGTTTAGTCCTGGTTTAGTCCTGGTTTAGACCTGGTTTAGACCTGGTTTAGACCTGGTTTAGTCCTGGTTTAGTCCTGGTTTAGACCTGGTTTAGACCTGGTTTAGTCCTGGTTTAGACCTGGTTTAGTCCTGGTTTAGTCCTGGTTTAGACCTGGTTTAGACCTGGTTTAGTCCTGGTTTAGACCAGGTTTAGTCCTGGTTTAGACCTGGTTTAGACCTGGTTTAGTCCTCGTTTAGTCCTGGTTTAGACCTGGTTTAGTCCTGGTTTAGTCCTGGTTTAGTCCTGGTTTAGACCAGGTTTAGACCTGGTTTAGACCTGGTTTAGTCCTGGTTTAGACCTGGTTTAGTCCTGGTTTAGACCAGGTTTAGTCCTGGTTTAGTCCAGGTTTAGACCTGGTTTAGTCCTGGTTTAGTCCTGGTTTAGTCCTGGTTTAGACCTGGTTTAGTCCTGGTTTAGTCCTGGTTTAGACCTGGTTTAGACCTAGTTTAGTCCTGGTTTAGACCAGGTTTAGACCTGGTTTAGACCTGGTTTAGACCTGGTTTAGTCCTGGTCTAGACCTGGTTTAGACCTGGTTTAGACCTGGTTTAGTCCTGGTTTAGACCAGGTTTAGACCTGGTTTAGTCCTGGTTTAGTCCTGGTTTAGACCTGGTTTAGACCTGGTTTAGTCCTGGTTTAGACCAGGTTTAGACCTGGTTTAGACCTGGTTTAGACCTGGTTTAGTCCTCGTTTAGTCCTGGTTTAGACCTGGTTTAGTCCTGGTTTAGTCCTGGTTTAGACCAGGTTTAGACCTGGTTTAGACCTGGTTTAGACCTGGTTTAGACCAGTTTTAGACCTGGTTTAGACCTGGTTTAGACCTGGTTTAGACCTGGTTTAGTCCTGGTTTGGACCAGGTTTAGACCTGGTTTAGACCTGGTTTAGACCTGGTTTAGTCCTGGTTTAGACCAGGTTTAGACCTGGTTTAGACCTGGTTTAGACCTGGTTTAGTCCTGGTTTAGACCTGGTTTAGACCTGGTTTAGTCCTGGTTTAGACCTGGTTTGGACCTGGTTTAGTCCTGGTTTAGTCCTGGTTTAGACCTGGTTTAGACCTGGTTTAGTCCTGGTTTAGACCAGGTTTAGTCCTGGTTTAGTCCTGGTTTAGACCTGGTTTAGTCCTGGTTTAGACCAGGTTTAGACCTGGTTTAGTCCTGGTTTAGACCTGGTTTAGACCTGGTTTAGTCCTGGTTTAGTCCTGGTTTAGACCTGGTTTAGACCTGGTTTAGTCCTGGTTTAGTCCTGGTTTAGACCTGGTTTAGACCTGGTTTAGTCCTGGTTTAGACCAGGTTTAGTCCTGGTTTAGTCCTGGTTTAGACCTGGTTTAGTCCTGGTTTGGACCAGATTTAGACCTGGTTTAGTCCTGGTTTAGACCTGGTTTAGACCTGGTTTAGTCCTGGTTTAGTCCTGGTTTAGACCTGGTTTAGACCTGGTTTAGTCCTGGTTTAGTCCTGGTTTAGACCTGGTTTGGACCTGGTTTAGTCCTGGTTTAGTCCTGGTTTAGACCTGGTTTAGACCTGGTTTAGTCCTGGTTTAGTCCTGGTTTAGACCTGGTTTAGACCTGGTTTAGTCCTGGTTTAGACCTGGTTTAGTCCTGGTTTAGTCCTGGTTTAGACCTGGTTTAGACCTGGTTTAGTCCTGGTTTAGACCAGGTTTAGTCCTGGTTTAGACCTGGTTTAGACCTGGTTTAGACCTGGTTTAGTCCTCGTTTAGTACTGGTTTAGACCTGGTTTAGTCCTGGTTTAGACCTGGTTTAGTCCTGGTTTAGACCTGGTTTAGACCTGGTTTAGACCTGGTTTAGTCCTGGTTTAGACCAGGTTTAGACCTGGTTTAGTCCTGGTTTAGACCTGGTTTAGACCTTGTTTAGTCCTGGTTTAGACCTGGTTTAGTCCTGGTTTAGACCAGGTTTAGACCTGGTTTAGTCCTGGTTTAGACCTGGTTTAGACCTGGTTTAGTCCTGGTTTAGACCAGGTTTAGTCCTGGTTTAGTCCTGGTTTAGACCTGGTTTAGTCCTGGTTTAGACCAGGTTTAGACCTGGTTTAGTCCTGGTTTAGTCCTGGTTTAGACCTGGTTTAGACCTGGTTTAGTCCTGGTTTAGTCCTGGTTTAGACCTGGTTTGGACCTGGTTTAGTCCTGGTTTAGTCCTGGTTTAGACCAGGTTTAGTCCTGGTTTAGTCCTGGTTTGGACCTGGTTTGGACCTGGTTTAGTCCTGGTTTAGACCTGGTTTAGTCCTGGTTTAGTCCTGGTTTAGACCTGGTTTGGACCTGGTTTAGTCCTGGTTTAGTCCTGGTTTAGACCTGGTTTAGACCTGGTTTAGTCCTGGTTTAGTCCTGGTTTAGACCTGGTTTAGACCTGGTTTAGTCCTGGTTTAGACCTGGTTTAGTCCTGGTTTAGTCCTGGTTTAGACCTGGTTTAGACCTGGTTTAGTCCTGGTTTAGACCAGGTTTAGTCCTGGTTTAGACCTGGTTTAGACCTGGTTTAGTCCTCGTTTAGTCCTGGTTTAGACCTGGTTTAGTCCTGGTTTAGTCCTGGTTTAGACCAGGTTTAGACCTGGTTTAGACCTGGTTTAGTCCTGGTTTAGACCAGGTTTAGTCCTGGTTTAGTCCAGGTTTAGACCTGGTTTAGTCCTGGTTTAGTCCTGGTTTAGTCCTGGTTTAGACCTGGTTTAGTCCTGGTTTAGTCCTGGTTTAGACCTGGTTTAGACCTAGTTTAGTCCTGGTTTAGACCAGGTTTAGACCTGGTTTAGACCTGGTTTAGACCTGGTTTAGTCCTGGTCTAGACCTGGTTTAGACCTGGTTTAGACCTGGTTTAGTCCTGGTTTAGACCAGGTTTAGACCTGGTTTAGTCCTGGTTTAGTCCTGGTTTAGACCTGGTTTAGACCTGGTTTAGTCCTGGTTTAGACCAGGTTTAGACCTGGTTTAGACCTGGTTTAGACCTGGTTTAGTCCTCGTTTAGTCCTGGTTTAGACCTGGTTTAGTCCTGGTTTAGTCCTGGTTTAGACCAGGTTTAGACCTGGTTTAGACCTGGTTTAGACCTGGTTTAGACCAGTTTTAGACCTGGTTTAGACCTGGTTTAGACCTGGTTTAGACCTGGTTTAGTCCTGGTTTAGACCAGGTTTAGACCTGGTTTAGACCTGGTTTAGACCTGGTTTAGTCCTGGTTTAGACCAGGTTTAGACCTGGTTTAGACCTGGTTTAGACCTGGTTTTTTAATCCTGGTTTAGTCCTGGTTTAGACCTGGTTTAGACCTGGTTTAGTCCTGGTTTAGACCAGGTTTAGTCCTGGTTTAGACCTGGTTTAGACCTGGTTTAGTCCTGGTTTAGACCAGGTTTAGACCTGGTTTAGACCTGGTTTAGACCTGGTTTAGTCCTGGTTTAGACCTGGTTTAGTCCTGGTTTAGTCCTGGTTTAGACCTGGTTTAGACCTGGTTTAGACCTGGTTTAGTCCTGGTTTAGTCCTGGTTTAGACCAGGTTTAGACCTGGTTTAGTCCTGGTTCTAGACCTGGTTTAGACCTGGTTTAGTCCTGGTTTAGACCTGGTTTAGACCTGGTTTAGTCCTGGTTTAGACCAGGTTTAGTCCTGGTTTAGTCCTGGTTTAGACCTGGTTTAGTCCTGGTTTAGACCAGGTTTAGACCTGGTTTAGTCCTGGTTTAGACCTGGTTTAGACCTGGTTTAGTCCTGGTTTAGTCCTGGTTTAGACCTGGTTTAGACCTGGTTTAGTCCTGGTTTAGTCCTGGTTTAGACCTGGTTTAGTCCTGGTTTAGACCTGGTTTAGACCTGGTTTAGTCCTGGTTTAGTCCTGGTTTAGACCTGGTTTAGACCTGGTTTAGTCCTGGTTTAGTCCTGGTTTAGTCCTGGTTTAGACCTGGTTTAGACCTGGTTTAGTCCTGGTTTAGACCTGGTTTAGTCCTGGTTTAGTCCTGGTTTAGACCTGGTTTAGACCTGGTTTAGTCCTGGTTTAGACCAGGTTTAGTCCTGGTTTAGACCTGGTTTAGTCCTGGTTTAGTCCTGGTTTAGACCAGGTTTAGACCTGGTTTAGACCTGGTTTAGTCCTGGTTTAGACCTGGTTTAGACCTGGTTTAGACCTGGTTTAGACCTGGTTTAGTCCTGGTTTAGACCAGGTTTAGACCTGGTTTAGACCTGGTTTAGACCTGGTTTAGACCTGGTTTAGTCCTGGTTTAGACCTGGTTTAGTCCTGGTTTAGTCCTGGTTTAGACCTGGTTTAGACCGGGTTTAGACCTGGTTTAGACCTAGTTTAGACCTGGTTTAGTCCTGGTTTAGTCCTGGTTTAGACCTGGTTTAGACCTGGTTTAGACCTGGTTTAGTCCTGGTTTAGTCCTGGTTTAGACCTGGTTTAGTCCTGGTTTAGTCCTGGTTTAGACCTGGTTTAGTCCTGGTTTAGTCCTGGTTTAGTCCTGGTTTAGACCTGGTTTAGTCCTGGTTTAGACCTGGTTTAGACCTGGTTTAGTCCTGGTTTAGTCCTGGTTTAGACCTGGTTTAGACCTGGTTTAGTCCTGGTTTAGACCTGGTTTAGTCCTGGTTTAGTCCTGGTTTGGACCTGGTTTAGTCCTGGTTTAGACCTGGTTTAGTCCTGGTTTAGTCCTGGTTTAGACCTGGTTTAGACCTGGTTTAGACCTGGTTTAGACCTGGTTTAGTCCTGGTCTAGACCTGGTTTAGACCTGGTTTGGACCTGGTTTAGTCCTGGTTTAGTCCTGGTTTAGTCCTGGTTTAGACCTGGTTTAGTCCTGGTTTAGACCTGGTTTAGTCCTGGTTTAGTCCTGGTTTAGACCTGGTTTAGACCTGGTTTAGACCTGGTTTAGACCATGTTTAGTCCTGGTTTAGTCCTGGTTTAGACCAGGTTTAGACCTGGTTTAGTCCTGGTTTAGACCTGGTTTAGACCTGGTTTAGTCCTGGTTTAGACCAGGTTTAGACCTGGTTTAGTCCTGGTTTAGTCCTGGTTTAGTCCTGGTTTAGACCAGGTTTAGACCTGGTTTAGTCCTGGTTTAGACCTGGTTTAGACCTGGTTTAGTCCTGGTTTAGACCAGGTTTAGACCTGGTTTAGTCCTGGTTTAGTCCTGGTTTAGACCTGGTTTAGACCTGGTTTAGTCCTGGTTTAGTCCTGGTTTAGACCAGGTTTAGACCTGGTTTAGTCCTGGTTTAGACCTGGTTTAGTCCTGGTTTAGACCTGGTTTTTTAATCCTGGTTTAGTCCTGGTTTAGACCTGGTTTAGACCTGGTTTAGTCCTGGTTTAGACCTGGTTTAGTCCTGGTTTAGACCTGGTTTTTTAATCCTGGTTTAGTCCTGGTTTAGACCTGGTTTAGACCAGGTTTAGTCCTGGTTTAGACCTGGTTTAGACCTGGTTTAGACCTGGTTTAGACCAGGTTTAGACCTGGTTTAGACCTGGTTTAGACCAGGTTTAGACCTGGTTTAGTCCTGGTTTAGACCTGGTTTAGTCCAGGTTTAGACCTGGTTTAGTCCTGGTTTAGTCCTGGTTTAGACCTGGTTTAGTCCTGGTTTAGACCTGGTTTAGACCTGGTTTAGACCTGGTTTAGTCCTGGTTTAGTCCTGGTTTAGACCTGGTTTAGTCCTGGTTTAGTCCTGGTTTAGACCTGGTTTAGACCTGGTTTAGTCCTGGTTTAGACCAGGTTTAGACCTGGTTTAGTCCTGGTTTAGTCCTGGTTTAGACCTGGTTTAGTCCTGGTTTAGTCCTGGTTTAGACCAGGTTTAGACCTGGTTTAGTCCTGGTTTAGACCTGGTTTAGTCCTGGTTTAGTCCTGGTTTAGACCTGGTTTAGACCTGGTTTAGACCTGGTTTAGTCCTGGTTTAGACCTGGTTTAGTCCTGGTTTAGTCCTGGTTTAGTCCAGGTTTAGACCAGGTTTAGACCAGGTTTAGTCCTGGTTTAGTCCTGGTTTAGACCTGGTTTAGACCTGGTTTAGACCTGGTTTAGTCCTGGTTTAGACCTGGTTTAGTCCTGGTTTAGTCCTGGTTTAGTCCTGGTTTAGACCTGGTTTAGTCCTGGTTTAGTCCTGGTTTAGACCTGGTTTAGTCCTGGTTTAGTCCTGGTTTAGACCTGGTTTAGACCTGGTTTAGTCCTGGTTTAGTCCTGGTTTAGACCTGGTTTAGTCCTGGTTTAGTCCTGGTTTAGTCCTGGTTTAGACCTGGTTTAGTCCTGGTTTAGACCTGGTTTAGACCTGGTTTAGACCTGGTTTAGTCCTGGTTTAGTCCTGGTTTAGACCTGGTTTAGACCTGGTTTAGTCCTGGTTTAGACCTGGTTTAGTCCTGGTTTAGTCCTGGTTTAGACCTGGTTTAGTCCTGGTTTAGACCTGGTTTAGTCCTGGTTTAGTCCTGGTTTAGACCTGGTTTAGACCTGGTTTAGTCCTGGTTTAGACCAGGTTTAGACCTGGTTTAGACCTGGTTTAGACCTGGTTTAGTCCTGGTCTAGACCTGGTTTAGACCTGGTTTGGACCTGGTTTAGTCCTGGTTTAGTCCTGGTTTAGTCCTGGTTTAGTCCTGGTTTAGTCCTGGTTTAGACCAGGTTTAGACCTGGTTTAGTCCTGGTTTAGACCTGGTTTAGACCTGGTTTAGTCCTGGTTTAGACCAGGTTTAGACCTGGTTTAGTCCTGGTTTAGTCCTGGTTTAGACCTGGTTTAGACCTGGTTTAGTCCTGGTTTAGTCCTGGTTTAGACCAGGTTTAGACCTGGTTTAGTCCTGGTTTAGTCCTGGTTTAGACCTGGTTTAGACCTGGTTTAGTCCTGGTTTAGTCCTGGTTTAGACCTGGTTTAGACCTGGTTTAGACCTGGTTTTTTAATCCTGGTTTAGTCCTGGTTTAGACCTGGTTTAGACCTGGTTTAGTCCTGGTTTAGACCAGGTTTAGTCCTGGTTTAGACCTGGTTTAGACCTGGTTTAGACCAGGTTTAGACCTGGTTTAGTCCAGGTTTAGACCTGGTTTAGTCCTGGTTTAGTCCTGGTTTAGACCTGGTTTAGTCCTGGTTTAGACCTGGTTTAGACCTGGTTTAGACCTGGTTTAGACCTGGTTTAGTCCTGGTTTAGTCCTGGTTTAGACCTAGTTTAGTCCTGGTTCAGTCCTGGTTTAGACCTGGTTTAGTCCTGGTTTAGACCAGGTTTAGACCTGGTTTAGTCCTGGTTTAGTCCTGGTTTAGACCTGGTTTAGTCCTGGTTTAGTCCTGGTTTAGACCAGGTTTAGACCTGGTTTAGACCTGGTTTAGTCCTGGTTTAGACCTGGTTTAGTCCTGGTTTAGTCCTGGTTTAGACCTGGTTTAGACCTGGTTTAGACCTGGTTTAGTCCTGGTTTAGACCTGGTTTAGTCCTGGTTTAGTCCTGGTTTAGTCCAGGTTTAGACCAGGTTTAGACCAGGTTTAGTCCTGGTTTAGACCTGGTTTAGACCTGGTTTAGACCTGGTTTAGTCCTGGTTTAGACCTGGTTTAGACCTGGTTTAGACCTGGTTTAGTCCTGGTTTAGTCCTGGTTTAGACCTGGTTTAGACCTGGTTTAGACCTGGTTTAGTCCTGGTTTAGTCCTGGTTTAGTCCTGGTTTAGACCTGGTTTAGTCCTGGTTTAGTCCTGGTTTAGACCTGGTTTAGTCCTGGTTTAGTCCTGGTTTAGACCTGGTTTAGACCTGGTTTAGTCCTGGTTTAGTCCTGGTTTAGACCTGGTTTAGTCCTGGTTTAGACCTGGTTTAGACCTGGTTTAGTCCTGGTTTAGTCCTGGTTTAGTCCTGGTTTAGACCTGGTTTAGACCTGGTTTAGTCCTGGTTTAGACCAGGTTTAGACCTGGTTTAGACCTGGTTTAGACCTGGTTTAGTCCTGGTCTAGACCTGGTCTAGACCTGGTTTAGACCTGGTTTAGTCCTGGTTTAGTCCTGGTTTAGTCCTGGTTTAGACCTGGTCTAGTCCTGGTTTAGTCCTGGTTTAGTCCTGGTTTAGACCTGGTTTAGTCCTGGTTTAGTCCTGGTTTAGACCTGGATTAGACCAGGTTTAGACCTGGTTTAGTCCTGGTTTAGACCTGGTTTAGACCTGGTTTAGTCCTGGTTTAGACCAGGTTTAGACCTGGTTTAGTCCTGGTTTAGTCCTGGTTTAGACCTGGTTTAGTCCTGGTTTAGTCCTGGTTTAGACCAGGTTTAGACCTGGTTTAGACCTGGTTTAGTCCTGGTTTAGTCCTGGTTTAGTCCTGGTTTAGACCTGGTTTAGTCCTGGTTTAGACCTGGTTTAGACCTGGTTTAGTCCTGGTTTAGTCCTGGTTTAGACCTGGTTTAGTCCTGGTTTAGTCCTGGTTTAGTCCTGGTTTAGTCCTGGTTTAGTCCTGGTTTAGACCAGGTTTAGACCTGGTTTAGTCCTGGTTTAGACCTGGTTTAGACCTGGTTTAGTCCTGGTTTAGACCAGGTTTAGACCTGGTTTAGTCCTGGTTTAGTCCTGGTTTAGTCCTGGTTTAGACCTGGTTTAGACCTGGTTTAGTCCTGGTTTAGTCCTGGTTTAGACCAGGTTTAGACCTGGTTTAGTCCTGGTTTAGTCCTGGTTTAGACCTGGTTTAGACCTGGTTTAGTCCTGGTTTAGTCCTGGTTTAGACCAGGGGTAGACCTGGTTTAGTCCTGGTTTAGACCTGGTTTAGACCTGGTTTAGACCTGGTTTAGACCAGTTTTAGTCCTGGTTTAGACCTGGTTTAGACCTGGTTTAGACCTGGTTTAGACCAGGTTTAGACCTGGTTTAGACCTGGTTTAGACCTGGTTTAGACCTGGTTTAGTCCTGGTTTAGACCTGGTTTAGTCCAGGTTTAGACCTGGTTTAGTCCTGGTTTAGTCCTGGTTTAGACCTGGTTTAGTCCTGGTTTAGACCTGGTTTAGACCTGGTTTAGACCTGGTTTAGTCCTGGTTTAGACCTGGTTTAGACCTGGTTTAGTCCTGGTTTAGTCCTGGTTTAGTCCTGGTTTAGTCCTGGTTTAGACCAGGTTTAGACCTGGTTTAGACCTGGTTTAGTCCTGGTTTAGACCTGGTTTAGTCCTGGTTTAGTCCTGGTTTAGACCTGGTTTAGAACTGGTTTAGACCTGGTTTAGTCCTGGTTTAGTCCTGGTTTAGTCCAGGTTTAGACCAGGTTTAGACCAGGTTTAGTCCTGGTTTAGTCCTGGTTTAGACCTGGTTTAGACCTGGTTTAGTCCTGGTTTAGACCTGGTTTAGTCCAGGTTTAGACCTGGTTTAGTCCTGGTTTAGTCCTGGTTTAGACCTGGTTTAGTCCTGGTTTAGACCTGGTTTAGACCTGGTTTAGACCTGGTTTAGTCCTGGTTTAGACCTGGTTTAGACCTGGTTTAGTCCTGGTTTAGTCCTGGTTTAGTCCTGGTTTAGTCCTGGTTTAGACCAGGTTTAGACCTGGTTTAGACCTGGTTTAGTCCTGGTTTAGACCTGGTTTAGTCCTGGTTTAGTCCTGGTTTAGACCTGGTTTAGAACTGGTTTAGACCTGGTTTAGTCCTGGTTTAGTCCTGGTTTAGTCCAGGTTTAGACCAGGTTTAGACCAGGTTTAGTCCTGGTTTAGTCCTGGTTTAGACCTGGTTTAGACCTGGTTTAGACCTGGTTTAGTCCTGGTTTAGACCTGGTTTAGACCTGGTTTAGTCCTGGTTTAGTCCTGGTTTAGACCTGGTTTAGACCTGGTTTAGACCTGGTTTAGTCCTGGTTTAGTCCTGGTTTAGTCCTGGTTTAGACCTGGTTTAGTCCTGGTTTAGTCCTGGTTTAGACCTGGTTTAGTCCTGGTTTAGTCCTGGTTTAGACCTGGTTTAGACCTGGTTTAGTCCTGGTTTAGTCCTGGTTTAGACCTGGTTTAGTCCTGGTTTAGACCTGGTTTAGACCTGGTTTAGACCTGGTTTAGTCCTGGTTTAGTCCTGGTTTAGACCTGGTTTAGACCTGGTTTAGTCCTGGTTTAGACCTGGTTTAGTCCTGGTTAAGTCCTGGTTTAGACCTGGTTTAGTCCTGGTTTAGACCTGGTTTAGTCCTGGTTTAGTCCTGGTTTAGACCTGGTTTAGACCTGGTTTAGTCCTGGTTTAGACCAGGTTTAGACCTGGTTTAGACCTGGTTTAGACCTGGTTTAGTCCTGGTCTAGACCTGGTCTAGACCTGGTTTAGACCTGGTTTAGTCCTGGTTTAGTCCTGGTTTAGTCCTGGTTTAGACCTGGTTTAGTCCTGGTTTAGTCCTGGTTTAGTCCTGGTTTAGACCAGGTTTAGACCTGGTTTAGTCCTGGTTTAGTCCTGGTTTAGACCTGGTTTAGTCCTGGTTTAGTCCTGGTTTAGACCAGGTTTAGACCTGGTTTAGACCTGGTTTAGTCCTGGTTTAGTCCTGGTTTAGTCCTGGTTTAGACCTGGTTTAGTCCTGGTTTAGACCTGGTTTAGACCTGGTTTAGTCCTGGTTTAGTCCTGGTTTAGACCTGGTTTAGACCTGGTCTAGTCCTGGTTTAGTCCTGGTCTAGTCCTGATCTAGACCTGGTTTAGTCCTGGTTTAGACCTGGTTTAGTCCTGGTTTAGACCTGGTTTAGACCTGGTTTAGTCCTGGTTTAGTCCTGGTTTAGTCCTGGTTTAGTCCTGGTTTAGACCTGGTTTAGTCCTGGTTTAGACCTGGTTTAGTCCTGGTTAAGACCTGGTTTAGTCCTGGTTTAGTCCTGGTTTAGTCCTGGTTTAGACCAGGTTTAGTCCTGGTTAAGACCTGGTTTAGTCCTGGTTTAGTCCTGGTTTAGTCCTGGTTTAGACCTGGTTTAGACCTGGTTAAGTCCTGGTTTAGTCCTGGTTTAGTCCAGGTTTAGACCAGGTTTAGACCAGGTTTAGTCCTGGTTTAGACCTGGTTTAGACCTGGTTTAGACCTGGTTTAGACCTGGTTTAGACCTGGTTTAGTCCTGGTTTAGTCCTGGTTTAGACCTGGTTTAGACCTGGTGTAGTCCTGGTTTAGACCTGGTTTATTCCTGGTTTAGTCCTGGTTTAGACCTGGTTTAGACCTGGTTTAGTCCTGGTTTAGACCTGGTTTAGTCCTGGTTTAGTCCTGGTTTAGTCCTGGTTTAGTCCTGGTTTAGACCAGGTTTAGTCCTGGTTTAGACCTGGTTTAGTCCTGGTTTAGACCTGGTTTAGACCTGGTTTAGACCTGGTTTAGTCCTGGTTTAGTCCTGGTTTAGACCTGTTTTAGACCTGGTTTAGACCTGGTTTAGTCCTGGTTTAGTCCTGGTTTAGTTCTGGTTTAGACCTGGTTTAGTCCTGGTTTAGACCAGGTTTAGACCTGGTTAAGTCCTGGTCTAGTCCTGGTCTAGACCTGGTTTAGTCCTGGTTTAGTCCTGGTTTAGACCTGGTTTAGTCCTGGTTTAGTCCTGGTTTAGTCCTGGTTTAGACCTGGTTTAGACCTGGTTTAGACCTGGTTTAGACCTGGTTTAGTCCTGGTTTAGTCCTGGTTTAGACCTGGTTTAGACCTGGTTTAGACCTGGTTTAGTCCTGGTTTAGTCCTGGTTTAGACCAGGTTTAGACCTGGTTTAGTCCTGGTTTAGACCTGGTTTAGACCTGGTTAGGTCCTGGTTTAGACCAGGTTTAGACCTGGTTTAGTCCTGGTTTAGTCCTGGTTTAGTCCTGGTTTAGACCAGGTTTAGACCTGGTTTAGTCCTGGTTTAGACCTGGTTTAGACCTGGTTTAGTCCTGGTTTAGACCAGGTTTAGACCTGGTTTAGTCCTGGTTTAGTCCTGGTTTAGACCTGGTTTAGACCTGGTTTAGTCCTGGTTTAGTCCTGGTTTAGACCAGGTTTAGACCTGGTTTAGTCCTGGTTTAGACCTGGTTTAGTCCTGGTTTTTTAATCCTGGTTTAGTCCTGGTTTAGACCTGGTTTAGACCTGGTTTAGTCCTGGTTTAGACCAGGTTTAGTCCTGGTTTAGACCTGGTTTAGACCTGGTTTAGACCTGGTTTAGACCAGGTTTAGACCTGGTTTAGACCTGGTTTAGACCAGGTTTAGACCTGGTTTAGTCCTGGTTTAGACCTGGTTTAGTCCAGGTTTAGACCTGGTTTAGTCCTGGTTTAGTCCTGGTTTAGACCTGGTTTAGTCCTGGTTTAGACCTGGTTTAGACCTGGTTTAGACCTGGTTTAGTCCTGGTTTAGTCCTGGTTTAGACCTGGTTTAGTCCTGGTTTAGTCCTGGTTTAGACCTGGTTTAGACCTGGTTTAGTCCTGGTTTAGACCAGGTTTAGACCTGGTTTAGTCCTGGTTTAGTCCTGGTTTAGACCTGGTTTAGTCCTGGTTTAGTCCTGGTTTAGACCAGGTTTAGACCTGGTTTAGTCCTGGTTTAGACCTGGTTTAGTCCTGGTTTATTCCTGGTTTAGACCTGGTTTAGACCTGGTTTAGACCTGGTTTAGTCCTGGTTTAGACCTGGTTTAGTCCTGGTTTAGTCCTGGTTTAGTCCAGGTTTAGACCAGGTTTAGACCAGGTTTAGTCCTGGTTTAGTCCTGGTTTAGACCTGGTTTAGACCTGGTTTAGACCTGGTTTAGTCCTGGTTTAGACCTGGTTTAGTCCTGGTTTAGTCCTGGTTTAGTCCTGGTTTAGACCTGGTTTAGTCCTGGTTTAGTCCTGGTTTAGACCTGGTTTAGTCCTGGTTTAGTCCTGGTTTAGACCTGGTTTAGACCTGGTTTAGTCCTGGTTTAGTCCTGGTTTAGACCTGGTTTAGTCCTGGTTTAGTCCTGGTTTAGACCTGGTTTAGTCCTGGTTTAGTCCTGGTTTAGTCCTGGTTTAGACCTGGTTTAGTCCTGGTTTAGACCTGGTTTAGACCTGGTTTAGACCTGGTTTAGTCCTGGTTTAGTCCTGGTTTAGACCTGGTTTAGACCTGGTTTAGTCCTGGTTTAGACCTGGTTTAGTCCTGGTTTAGTCCTGGTTTAGACCTGGTTTAGTCCTGGTTTAGACCTGGTTTAGTCCTGGTTTAGTCCTGGTTTAGACCTGGTTTAGACCTGGTTTAGTCCTGGTTTAGACCTGGTTTAGTCCTGGTCTAGACCTGGTTTAGACCTGGTTTAGTCCTGGTTTAGTCCTGGTTTAGTCCTGGTTTAGTCCTGGTTTAGTCCTGGTTTAGACCAGGTTTAGACCTGGTTTAGTCCTGGTTTAGACCTGGTTTAGACCTGGTTTAGTCCTGGTTTAGACCAGGTTTAGACCTGGTTTAGTCCTGGTTTAGTCCTGGTTTAGACCTGGTTTAGACCTGGTTTAGTCCTGGTTTAGTCCTGGTTTAGACCAGGTTTAGACCTGGTTTAGTCCTGGTTTAGTCCTGGTTTAGACCTGGTTTAGACCTGGTTTAGTCCTGGTTTAGTCCTGGTTTAGACCAGGTTTAGACCTGGTTTAGTCCTGGTTTAGACCTGGTTTAGACCTGGTTTAGACCTGGTTTAGACCTGTTTTTTTAATCCTGGTTTAGTCCTGGTTTAGACCTGGTTTAGACCTGGTTTAGTCCTGGTTTAGACCAGGTTTAGTCCTGGTTTAGACCTGGTTTAGACCTGGTTTAGACCTGGTTTAGACCAGGTTTAGACCTGGTTTAGTCCTGGTTTAGACCTGGTTTAGTCCAGGTTTAGACCTGGTTTAGTCCTGGTTTAGTCCTGGTTTAGACCTGGTTTAGTCCTGGTTTAGACCTGGTTTAGTCCTGGTTTAGTCCTGGTTTAGTCCTGGTTTAGACCTGGTTTAGTCCTGGTTTAGACCTGGTTTAGACCTGGTTTAGACCTGGTTTAGTCCTGGTTTAGTCCTGGTTTAGACCTGGTTTAGACCTGGTTTAGTCCTGGTTTAGACCTGGTTTAGTCCTGGTTTAGTCCTGGTTTAGTCCTGGTTTAGACCTGGTTTAGTCCTGGTTTAGACCTGGTTTAGACCTGGTTTAGTCCTGGTTTAGTCCTGGTTTAGTCCTGGTTTAGACCTGGTTTAGTCCTGGTTTAGACCAGGTTTAGACCTGGTTTAGTCCTGGTTTAGTCCTGGTTTAGACCTGGTTTAGTCCTGGTTTAGTCCTGGTTTAGACCAGGTTTAGACCTGGTTTAGACCTGGTTTAGTCCTGGTTTAGACCTGGTTTAGTCCTGGTTTAGTCCTGGTTTAGACCTGGTTTAGACCTGGTTTAGACCTGGTTTAGTCCTGGTTTAGACCTGGTTTAGTCCTGGTTTAGTCCTGGTTTAGTCCAGGTTTAGACCAGGTTTAGACCAGGTTTAGTCCTGGTTTAGACCTGGTTTAGACCTGGTTTAGACCTGGTTTAGTCCTGGTTTAGACCTGGTTTAGACCTGGTTTCGACCTGGTTTAGACCTGGTTTAGTCCTGGTTTAGTCCTGGTTTAGACCTGGTTTAGACCTGGTTTAGACCTGGTTTAGTCCTGGTTTAGTCCTGGTTTAGTCCTGGTTTAGTCCTGGTTTAGACCTGGTTTAGTCCTGGTTTAGTCCTGGTTTAGACCTGGTTTAGTCCTGGTTTAGTCCTGGTTTAGACCTGGTCTAGACCTGGTTTAGACCTGGTTTAGTCCTGGTTTAGTCCTGGTTTAGACCTGGTTTAGACCTGGTTTAGTCCTGGTTTAGACCTGGTTTAGTCCTGGTTTAGTCCTGGTTTAGTCCTGGTTTAGACCTGGTTTAGACCTGGTTTAGACCTGGTTTAGACCTGGTTTAGTCCTGGTTTAGTCCTGGTTTAGTCCTGGTTTAGACCTGGTTTAGTCCTGGTTTAGTCCTGGTTTAGACCTGGTTTAGTCCTGGTTTAGTCCTGGTTTAGACCTGGTCTAGACCTGGTTTAGACCTGGTTTAGTCCTGGTTTAGTCCTGGTTTAGTCCTGGTTTAGACCTGGTTTAGTCCTGGTTTAGTCCTGGTTTAGTCCTGGTTTAGACCTGGTTTAGTCCTGGTTTAGTCCTGGTTTAGACCTGGTTTAGACCAGGTTTAGACCTGGTTTAGTCCTGGTTTAGACCTGGTTTAGACCTGGTTTAGTCCTGGTTTAGACCAGGTTTAGACCTGGTTTAGTCCTGGTTTAGTCCTGGTTTAGACCTGGTTTAGTCCTGGTTTAGTCCTGGTTTAGACCTGGTTTAGACCTGGTTTAGTCCTGGTTTAGTCCTGGTTTAGACCTGGTTTAGACCTGGTTTAGACCAGGTTTAGACCTGGTTTAGTCCTGGTTTAGTCCTGGTTTAGACCTGGTTTAGTCCTGGTTTAGTCCTGGTTTAGACCAGGTTTAGACCTGGTTTAGTCCTGGTTTAGACCTGGTTTAGTCCTGGTTTAGTCCTGGTTTAGACCTGGTTTAGACCTGGTTTAGACCTGGTTTAGTCCTGGTTTAGACCTGGTTTAGTCCTGGTTTAGTCCTGGTTTAGTCCAGGTTTAGACCAGGTTTAGACCAGGTTTAGTCCTGGTTTAGTCCTGGTTTAGACCTGGTTTAGACCTGGTTTAGACCTGGTTTAGTCCTGGTTTAGTCCTGGTTTAGTCCTGGTTTAGACCTGGTTTAGTCCTGGTTTAGTCCTGGTTTAGACCTGGTTTAGTCCTGGTTTAGTCCTGGTTTAGACCTGGTTTAGACCTGGTTTAGTCCTGGTTTAGTCCTGGTTTAGACCTGGTTTAGTCCTGGTTTAGTCCTGGTTTAGACCTGGTTTAGTCCTGGTTTAGTCCTGGTTTAGTCCTGGTTTAGACCTGGTTTAGTCCTGGTTTAGACCTGGTTTAGACCTGGTTTAGACCTGGTTTAGTCCTGGTTTAGTCCTGGTTTAGACCTGGTTTAGACCTGGTTTAGTCCTGGTTTAGACCTGGTTTAGTCCTGGTTTAGTCCTGGTTTAGACCTGGTTTAGTCCTGGTTTAGACCTGGTTTAGTCCTGGTTTAGTCCTGGTTTAGACCTGGTTTAGACCTGGTTTAGTCCTGGTTTAGACCAGGTTTAGACCTGGTTTAGACCTGGTTTAGACCTGGTTTAGTCCTGGTCTAGACCTGGTTTAGACCTGGTTTGGACCTGGTTTAGTCCTGGTTTAGTCCTGGTTTAGTCCTGGTTTAGTCCTGGTTTAGTCCTGGTTTAGACCAGGTTTAGACCTGGTTTAGTCCTGGTTTAGACCTGGTTTAGACCTGGTTTAGTCCTGGTTTAGACCAGGTTTAGACCTGGTTTAGTCCTGGTTTAGTCCTGGTTTAGACCTGGTTTAGACCTGGTTTAGTCCTGGTTTAGTCCTGGTTTAGACCAGGTTTAGACCTGGTTTAGTCCTGGTTTAGTCCTGGTTTAGACCTGGTTTAGACCTGGTTTAGTCCTGGTTTAGTCCTGGTTTAGACCAGGTTTAGACCTGGTTTAGTCCTGGTTTAGACCTGGTTTAGACCTGGTTTAGACCTGGTTTAGACCTGGTTTTTTAATCCTGGTTTAGTCCTGGTTTAGACCTGGTTTAGACCTGGTTTAGTCCTGGTTTAGACCAGGTTTAGTCCTGGTTTAGACCTGGTTTAGACCTGGTTTAGACCTGGTTTAGACCAGGTTTAGACCTGGTTTAGTCCTGGTTTAGACCTGGTTTAGTCCAGGTTTAGACCTGGTTTAGTCCTGGTTTAGTCCTGGTTTAGACCTGGTTTAGTCCTGGTTTAGACCTGGTTTAGACCTGGTTTAGTCCTGGTTTAGACCTGGTTTAGTCCTGGTTTAGTCCTGGTTTAGTCCTGGTTTAGACCTGGTTTAGTCCTGGTTTAGACCTGGTTTAGACCTGGTTTAGACCTGGTTTAGTCCTGGTTTAGTCCTGGTTTAGACCTGGTTTAGTCCTGGTTCAGTCCTGGTTTAGACCTGGTTTAGTCCTGGTTTAGACCAGGTTTAGACCTGGTTTAGTCCTGGTTTAGTCCTGGTTTGGACCTGGTTTAGTCCTGGTTTAGTCCTGGTTTAGACCAGGTTTAGACCTGGTTTAGACCTGGTTTAGTCCTGGTTTAGACCTGGTTTAGTCCTGGTTTAGTCCTGGTTTAGACCTGGTTTAGACCTGGTTTAGACCTGGTTTAGTCCTGGTTTAGACCTGGTTTAGTCCTGGTTTAGTCCTGGTTTAGTCCAGGTTTAGACCAGGTTTAGACCAGGTTTAGTCCTGGTTTAGACCTGGTTTAGACCTGGTTTAGACCTGGTTTAGTCCTGGTTTAGACCTGGTTTAGACCTGGTTTAGACCTGGTTTAGACCTGGTTTAGTCCTGGTTTAGTCCTGGTTTAGACCTGGTTTAGACCTGGTTTAGACCTGGTTTAGTCCTGGTTTAGTCCTGGTTTAGTCCTGGTTTAGACCTGGTTTAGTCCTGGTTTAGTCCTGGTTTAGACCTGGTTTAGTCCTGGTTTAGTCCTGGTTTAGACCTGGTTTAGACCTGGTTTAGTCCTGGTTTAGACCTGGTTTAGACCTGGTTTAGACCTGGTTTAGTCCTGGTTTAGTCCTGGTTTAGTCCTGGTTTAGACCTGGTTTAGTCCTGGTTTAGTCCTGGTTTAGTCCTGGTTTAGACCTGGTTTAGTCCTGGTTTAGTCCTGGTTTAGACCTGGTTTAGACCAGGTTTAGACCTGGTTTAGTCCTGGTTTAGACCTGGTTTAGACCTGGTTTAGTCCTGGTTTAGACCAGGTTTAGACCTGGTTTAGTCCTGGTTTAGTCCTGGTTTAGACCTGGTTTAGTCCTGGTTTAGTCCTGGTTTAGACCTGGTTTAGACCTGGTTTAGTCCTGGTTTAGTCCTGGTTTAGACCTGGTTTAGACCTGGTTTAGACCAGGTTTAGACCTGGTTTAGTCCTGGTTTAGTCCTGGTTTAGACCTGGTTTAGTCCTGGTTTAGTCCTGGTTTAGACCAGGTTTAGACCTGGTTTAGTCCTGGTTTAGACCTGGTTTAGTCCTGGTTTAGTCCTGGTTTAGACCTGGTTTAGACCTGGTTTAGACCTGGTTTAGTCCTGGTTTAGACCTGGTTTAGTCCTGGTTTAGTCCTGGTTTAGTCCAGGTTTAGACCAGGTTTAGACCAGGTTTAGTCCTGGTTTAGTCCTGGTTTAGACCTGGTTTAGACCTGGTTTAGACCTGGTTTAGTCCTGGTTTAGTCCTGGTTTAGTCCTGGTTTAGACCTGGTTTAGTCCTGGTTTAGTCCTGGTTTAGACCTGGTTTAGTCCTGGTTTAGTCCTGGTTTAGACCTGGTTTAGACCTGGTTTAGTCCTGGTTTAGTCCTGGTTTAGACCTGGTTTAGTCCTGGTTTAGTCCTGGTTTAGACCTGGTTTAGTCCTGGTTTAGTCCTGGTTTAGTCCTGGTTTAGACCTGGTTTAGTCCTGGTTTAGACCTGGTTTAGACCTGGTTTAGACCTGGTTTAGTCCTGGTTTAGTCCTGGTTTAGACCTGGTTTAGACCTGGTTTAGTCCTGGTTTAGACCTGGTTTAGTCCTGGTTTAGTCCTGGTTTAGACCTGGTTTAGTCCTGGTTTAGACCTGGTTTAGTCCTGGTTTAGTCCTGGTTTAGACCTGGTTTAGACCTGGTTTAGTCCTGGTTTAGACCAGGTTTAGACCTGGTTTAGACCTGGTTTAGACCTGGTTTAGTCCTGGTCTAGACCTGGTTTAGACCTGGTTTGGACCTGGTTTAGTCCTGGTTTAGTCCTGGTTTAGTCCTGGTTTAGTCCTGGTTTAGTCCTGGTTTAGACCAGGTTTAGACCTGGTTTAGTCCTGGTTTAGACCTGGTTTAGACCTGGTTTAGTCCTGGTTTAGACCAGGTTTAGACCTGGTTTAGTCCTGGTTTAGTCCTGGTTTAGACCTGGTTTAGACCTGGTTTAGTCCTGGTTTAGTCCTGGTTTAGACCAGGTTTAGACCTGGTTTAGTCCTGGTTTAGTCCTGGTTTAGACCTGGTTTAGACCTGGTTTAGTCCTGGTTTAGTCCTGGTTTAGACCAGGTTTAGACCTGGTTTAGTCCTGGTTTAGACCTGGTTTAGACCTGGTTTAGACCTGGTTTAGACCTGGTTTTTTAATCCTGGTTTAGTCCTGGTTTAGACCTGGTTTAGACCTGGTTTAGTCCTGGTTTAGACCAGGTTTAGTCCTGGTTTAGACCTGGTTTAGACCTGGTTTAGACCTGGTTTAGACCAGGTTTAGACCTGGTTTAGTCCTGGTTTAGACCTGGTTTAGTCCAGGTTTAGACCTGGTTTAGTCCTGGTTTAGTCCTGGTTTAGACCTGGTTTAGTCCTGGTTTAGACCTGGTTTAGACCTGGTTTAGTCCTGGTTTAGACCTGGTTTAGTCCTGGTTTAGTCCTGGTTTAGTCCTGGTTTAGACCTGGTTTAGTCCTGGTTTAGACCTGGTTTAGACCTGGTTTAGACCTGGTTTAGTCCTGGTTTAGTCCTGGTTTAGACCTGGTTTAGTCCTGGTTCAGTCCTGGTTTAGACCTGGTTTAGTCCTGGTTTAGACCAGGTTTAGACCTGGTTTAGTCCTGGTTTAGTCCTGGTTTGGACCTGGTTTAGTCCTGGTTTAGTCCTGGTTTAGACCAGGTTTAGACCTGGTTTAGACCTGGTTTAGTCCTGGTTTAGACCTGGTTTAGTCCTGGTTTAGTCCTGGTTTAGACCTGGTTTAGACCTGGTTTAGACCTGGTTTAGTCCTGGTTTAGACCTGGTTTAGTCCTGGTTTAGTCCTGGTTTAGTCCAGGTTTAGACCAGGTTTAGACCAGGTTTAGTCCTGGTTTAGACCTGGTTTAGACCTGGTTTAGACCTGGTTTAGTCCTGGTTTAGACCTGGTTTAGACCTGGTTTAGACCTGGTTTAGACCTGGTTTAGTCCTGGTTTAGTCCTGGTTTAGACCTGGTTTAGACCTGGTTTAGACCTGGTTTAGTCCTGGTTTAGTCCTGGTTTAGTCCTGGTTTAGACCTGGTTTAGTCCTGGTTTAGTCCTGGTTTAGACCTGGTTTAGTCCTGGTTTAGTCCTGGTTTAGACCTGGTTTAGACCTGGTTTAGTCCTGGTTTAGACCTGGTTTAGACCTGGTTTAGACCTGGTTTAGTCCTGGTTTAGTCCTGGTTTAGACCTGGTTTAGACCTGGTTTAGTCCTGGTTTAGACCAGGTTTAGACCTGGTTTAGACCTGGTTTAGACCTGGTTTAGTCCTGGTCTAGACCTGGTCTAGACCTGGTTTAGACCTGGTTTAGTCCTGGTTTAGTCCTGGTTTAGTCCTGGTTTAGACCTGGTTTAGTCCTGGTTTAGTCCTGGTTTAGTCCTGGTTTAGACCTGGTTTAGTCCTGGTTTAGTCCTGGTTTAGACCTGGTTTAGACCAGGTTTAGACCTGGTTTAGTCCTGGTTTAGACCTGGTTTAGACCTGGTTTAGTCCTGGTTTAGACCAGGTTTAGACCTGGTTTAGTCCTGGTTTAGTCCTGGTTTAGACCTGGTTTAGTCCTGGTTTAGTCCTGGTTTAGACCTGGTTTAGACCTGGTTTAGTCCTGGTTTAGTCCTGGTTTAGTCCTGGTTTAGACCTGGTTTAGTCCTGGTTTAGACCTGGTTTAGACCTGGTTTAGTCCTGGTTTAGTCCTGGTTTAGACCTGGTTTAGTCCTGGTTTAGTCCTGGTTTAGTCCTGGTTTAGTCCTGGTTTAGTCCTGGTTTAGACCAGGTTTAGACCTGGTTTAGTCCTGGTTTAGACCTGGTTTAGACCTGGTTTAGTCCTGGTTTAGTCCTGGTTTAGTCCTGGTTTAGACCTGGTTTAGACCTGGTTTAGTCCTGGTTTAGTCCTGGTTTAGACCAGGTTTAGACCTGGTTTAGTCCTGGTTTAGTCCTGGTTTAGACCTGGTTTAGACCTGGTTTAGTCCTGGTTTAGTCCTGGTTTAGACCAGGTTTAGACCTGGTTTAGTCCTGGTTTAGACCTGGTTTAGACCTGGTTTAGACCTGGTTTAGACCTGTTTTTTTAATCCTGGTTTAGTCCTGGTTTAGACCTGGTTTAGACCTGGTTTAGTCCTGGTTTAGACCAGGTTTAGTCCTGGTTTAGACCTGGTTTAGACCTGGTTTAGACCTGGTTTAGACCAGGTTTAGACCTGGTTTAGACCTGGTTTAGACCTGGTTTAGACCAGGTTTAGACCTGGTTTAGTCCTGGTTTAGACCTGGTTTAGTCCAGGTTTAGACCTGGTTTAGTCCTGGTTTAGTCCTGGTTTAGACCTGGTTTAGTCCTGGTTTAGACCTGGTTTAGACCTGGTTTAGACCTGGTTTAGTCCTGGTTTAGTCCTGGTTTAGACCTGGTTTAGTCCTGGTTCAGTCCTGGTTTAGACCTGGTTTAGTCCTGGTTTAGACCAGGTTTAGACCTGGTTTAGTCCTGGTTTAGACCTGGTTTAGACCTGGTTTAGTCCTGGTTTAGTCCTGGTTTAGTCCTGGTTTAGTCCTGGTTTAGACCAGGTTTAGACCTGGTTTAGACCTGGTTTAGTCCTGGTTTAGACCTGGTTTAGTCCTGGTTTAGTCCTGGTTTAGACCTGGTTTAGAACTGGTTTAGACCTGGTTTAGTCCTGGTTTAGTCCTGGTTTAGTCCAGGTTTAGACCAGGTTTAGACCAGGTTTAGTCCTGGTTTAGTCCTGGTTTAGACCTGGTTTAGACCTGGTTTAGACCTGGTTTAGTCCTGGTTTAGACCTGGTTTAGACCTGGTTTAGACCTGGTTTAGTCCTGGTTTAGTCCTGGTTTAGACCTGGTTTAGACCTGGTTTAGACCTGGTTTAGACCTGGTTTAGTCCTGGTTTAGTCCTGGTTTAGTCCTGGTTTAGACCTGGTTTAGTCCTGGTTTAGTCCTGGTTTAGACCTGGTTTAGTCCTGGTTTAGTCCTGGTTTAGACCTGGTTTAGACCTGGTTTAGTCCTGGTTTAGTCCTGGTTTAGACCTGGTTTAGTCCTGGTTTAGACCTGGTTTAGACCTGGTTTAGACCTGGTTTAGTCCTGGTTTAGTCCTGGTTTAGACCTGGTTTAGACCTGGTTTAGTCCTGGTTTAGACCTGGTTTAGTCCTGGTTAAGTCCTGGTTTAGACCTGGTTTAGTCCTGGTTTAGACCTGGTTTAGTCCTGGTTTAGTCCTGGTTTAGACCTGGTTTAGACCTGGTTTAGTCCTGGTTTAGACCAGGTTTAGACCTGGTTTAGACCTGGTTTAGACCTGGTTTAGTCCTGGTCTAGACCTGGTCTAGACCTGGTTTAGACCTGGTTTAGTCCTGGTTTAGTCCTGGTTTAGTCCTGGTTTAGACCTGGTTTAGTCCTGGTTTAGTCCTGGTTTAGACCTGGTTTAGACCAGGTTTAGACCTGGTTTAGTCCTGGTTTAGACCTGGTTTAGACCTGGTTTAGTCCTGGTTTAGACCAGGTTTAGACCTGGTTTAGTCCTGGTTTAGTCCTGGTTTAGACCTGGTTTAGTCCTGGTTTAGTCCTGGTTTAGACCAGGTTTAGACCTGGTTTAGACCTGGTTTAGTCCTGGTTTAGTCCTGGTTTAGTCCTGGTTTAGACCTGGTTTAGTCCTGGTTTAGACCTGGTTTAGACCTGGTTTAGTCCTGGTTTAGTCCTGGTTTAGACCTGGTTTAGACCTGGTCTAGTCCTGGTTTAGTCCTGGTCTAGTCCTGATCTAGACCTGGTTTAGTCCTGGTTTAGACCTGGTTTAGTCCTGGTTTAGACCTGGTTTAGACCTGGTTTAGTCCTGGTTTAGTCCTGGTTTAGTCCTGGTTTAGTCCTGGTTTAGACCTGGTTTAGTCCTGGTTTAGACCTGGTTTAGTCCTGGTTAAGACCTGGTTTAGTCCTGGTTTAGTCCTGGTTTAGTCCTGGTTTAGACCAGGTTTAGTCCTGGTTAAGACCTGGTTTAGTCCTGGTTTAGTCCTGGTTTAGTCCTGGTTTAGACCTGGTTTAGACCTGGTTAAGTCCTGGTTTAGTCCTGGTTTAGTCCAGGTTTAGACCAGGTTTAGACCAGGTTTAGTCCTGGTTTAGTCCTGGTTTAGACCTGGTTTAGACCTGGTTTAGACCTGGTTTAGACCTGGTTTAGTCCTGGTTTAGTCCTGGTTTAGACCTGGTTTAGACCTGGTGTAGTCCTGGTTTAGACCTGGTTTATTCCTGGTTTAGTCCTGGTTTAGACCTGGTTTAGACCTGGTTTAGTCCTGGTTTAGACCTGGTTTAGTCCTGGTTTAGTCCTGGTTTAGACCTGGTTTAGACCTGGTTTAGACCTGGTTTAGTCCTGGTTTAGTCCTGGTTTAGACCTGTTTTAGACCTGGTTTAGACCTGGTTTAGTCCTGGTTTAGTCCTGGTTTAGTTCTGGTTTAGACCTGGTTTAGTCCTGGTTTAGACCAGGTTTAGACCTGGTTAAGTCCTGGTCTAGTCCTGGTCTAGACCTGGTTTAGTCCTGGTTTAGTCCTGGTTTAGACCTGGTTTAGTCCTGGTTTAGTCCTGGTTTAGACCAGGTTTAGTCCTGGTTTAGACCTGGTTTAGACCTGGTTTAGACCTGGTTTAGTCCTGGTTTAGTCCTGGTTTAGTCCTGGTTTAGACCTGGTTTAGAACTGGTTTAGACCTGGTTTAGACCTGGTTTAGTCTTGGTTTAGACCTGGTTTAGTCCTGGTTTAGACCTGGTTTAGACCTGGTTTAGACCTGGTTTAGTCCTGGTTTAGACCTGGTTTAGTCCTGGTTTAGACCTGGTTTAGTCCTGGTTTAGTCCTGGTTTAGTCCTGGTTTAGACCTGGTTTAGACCTGGTTTAGACCTGGTTTAGACCTGGTTTAGTCCTGGTTTAGTCCTGGTTTAGACCTGGTTTAGACCTGGTGTAGTCCTGGTTTAGACCTGGTTTAGTCCTGGTTTAGTCCTGGTTTAGACCTGGTTTAGTCCTGGTTTAGTCCAGGTTTAGACCAGGTTTAGTCCTGGTTTAGACCTGGTTTAGTCCTGGTTTAGACCTGGTTTAGACCTGGTTTAGTCCTGGTTTAGACCTGGTTTAGACCTGGTTTAGTCCTGGTTTAGTCCTGGTTTAGACCTGGTTTGGACCTGGTTTGGACCTGGTTTAGACCTGGTTTAGACCTGGTTTAGTCCTGGTTTAGACCAGGTTTAGACCTGGTTTAGACCTGGTTTAGTCCTGGTTTAGTCCTGGTTTAGTCCTGGTTTAGTCCTGGTTTAGACCTGGTTTAGTCCTGGTTTAGTCCAGGTTTAGACCTGGTTTAGACCTGGTTTAGTCCTGGTTTAGTCCTGGTTTAGTCCTGGTTTAGACCTGGTTTGGACCTGGTTTATTCCTGGTTTAGTCCTGGTTTAGACCTGGTTTAGACCTGGTTTAGATCTGGTTTAGTCCTGGTTTAGTCCAGGTTTAGTCCTGGTTTAGACCTGGTTTAGTCCTGGTTTAGTCCAGGTTTAGACCAGGTTTAGTCCTGGTTTAGACCTGGTTTAGTCCTGGTTTAGACCTGGTTTAGACCTGGTTTAGTCCTGGTTTAGACCTGGTTTAGACCTGGTTTAGTCCTGGTTTAGTCCTGGTTTAGTCCTGGTTTAGACCTGGTTTGGACCTGGTTTGGACCTGGTTTAGACCTGGTTTAGACCTGGTTTAGACCTGGTTTAGTCCTGGTTTAGTCCTGGTTTAGACCTGGTTTAGTCCTGGTTTAGACCTGGTTTAGACCTGGTTTAGACCTGGTTTAGTCCTGGTTTAGACCAGGTTTAGACCTGGTTTAGTCCTGGTTTAGTCCTGGTTTAGTCCTGGTTTAGTCCTGGTTTAGACCTGGTTTAGTCCTGGTTTAGTCCTGGTTTAGACCAGGTTTAGTCCTGGTTTAGTCCTGGTTTAGACCTGGTTTAGTCCTGGTTTAGTCCTGGTTTAGTCCTGGTTTAGACCTGGTTTAGTCCTGGTTTAGACCTGGTTTAGACCTGGTTTAGTCCTGGTTTAGTCCTGGTTTAGACCTGGTTTAGACCTGGTCTAGTCCTGGTTTAGTCCTGGTTTAGACCTGGTTTAGTCCTGGTTTAGTCCTGGTTTAGACCTGGTTTAGACCTGGTTTAGTCCTGGTTTAGACCTGGTTTAGTCCTGGTTTAGACCTGGTTTAGACCTGGTTTAGTCCTGGTTTAGTCCTGGTTTAGTCCTGGTTTAGTCCTGGTTTAGTCCTGGTTTAGACCTGGTTTAGACCTGGTTTAGTCCTGGTTTAGTCCTGGTTTAGACCAGGTTTAGTCCTGGTTAAGACCTGGTTTAGTCCTGGTTTAGTCCTGGTTTAGTCCTGGTTTAGACCTGGTTTAGACCTGGTCTAGTCCTGATCTAGACCTGGTTTAGTCCTGGTTTAGACCTGGTTTAGACCTGGTTTAGACCTGGTTTAGACCTGGTTTAGACCTGGTTTAGTCCTGGTTTAGTCCTGGTTTAGTCCTGGTTTAGACCTGGTTTAGACCTGGTTTAGTCCTGGTTTAGACCTGGTTTAGACCTGGTGTAGTCCTGGTTTAGACCTGGTTTAGTCCTGGTTTAGTCCTGGTTTAGACCTGGTTTAGACCTGGTTTAGACCTGGTTTAGTCCTGGTTTAGTCCTGGTTTAGACCTGGTTTAGACCTGGTTTAGACCTGGTTTAGTCCAGGTTTAGACCTGGTTTAGTCCTGGTTTAGACCTGGTTTAGACCTGGTTTAGACCTGGTTTAGACCTGGTTTAGTCCTGGTTTAGTCCTGGTTTAGACCTGGTTTAGACCTGGTTTAGACCTGGTTTAGTCCTGGTTTAGTCCTGGTTTAGACCTGGTTTAGTCCTGGTTTAGTCCTGGTTTAGACCTGGTTTAGACCTGGTTTAGACCTGGTTTAGACCTGGTTTAGTCCTGGTTTAGTCCTGGTTTAGACCTGGTTTAGACCTGGTTTAGTCCTGGTTTAGTCCTGGTTTAGTCCTGGTTTAGTTCTGGTTTAGTTCTGGTTTAGACCTGGTTTAGACCTGGTTTAGACCTGGTTTAGTCCTGGTTTAGACCTGGTTTAGACCTGGTTTAGTCCTGGTTTAGACCTGGTTTAGTCCTGGTTTAGTCCAGGTTTAGACCTGGTTTAGTCCTGGTTTAGACCTGGTTTAGACCTGGTTTAGACCTGGTTTAGACCTGGTTTAGTCCTGGTTTAGACCTGGTTTAGACCTGGTTTAGTCCTGGTTTAGTCCTGGTTTAGTTCTGGTTTAGACCTGGTTTAGTCCTGGTTTAGTCCTGGTTTAGTCCTGGTTTAGTCCTGGTCTAGTCCTGGTCTAGACCTGGTTTAGTCCTGGTTTAGACCTGGTTTAGTCCTGGTTTAGTTCTGGTTTAGACCTGGTTTAGTCCTGGTTTAGTCCTGGTTTAGTCCTGGTTTAGTCCTGGTTTAGACCTGGTTTAGACCTGGTTTAGACCTGGTTTAGTCCTGGTTTAGACCTGGTTTAGACCTGGTTTAGACCTGGTTTAGACCTGGTTTAGTCCTGGTTTAGTCCTGGTTTAGTCCTGGTTTAGTCCTGGTTTAGACCTGGTTTAGTCCTGGTTTAGACCAGGTTTAGACCTGGTTTAGACCTGGTTTAGACCTGGTTTAGTCCTGGTCTAGACCGGGTTTAGACCTGGTTTAGTCCTGGTTTAGTCCTGGTTTAGTCCTGGTTTAGTCCTGGTTTAGTCCTGGTTTAGACCTGGTTTAGACCTGGTTTAGTCCTGGTTTAGACCAGGTTTAGACCTGGTTTAGTCCTGGTTTAGTCCTGGTTTAGACCTGGTTTAGTCCTGGTTTAGACCAGGTTTAGTCCTGGTTTAGACCAGGTTTAGACCTGGTTTAGTCCTGGTTTAGACCTGGTTTAGTCCTGGTTTAGACCAGGTTTAGACCTTGTTTAGACCTGGTCTAGACCTGTTTTTTTAATCCTGGTTTAGTCCTGGTTTAGACCTGGTTTAGACCTGGTTTAGTCCTGGTTTAGACCAGGTTTAGTCCTGGTTTAGACCTGGTTTAGACCTGGTTTAGACCAGGTTTAGACCTGGTTTAGACCTGGTTTAGTCCTGGTTTAGACCTGGTTTAGTCCAGGTTTAGACCTGGTTTAGTCCTGGTTTAGTCCTGGTTTAGACCTGGTTTAGTCCTGGTTTAGACCTGGTTTAGACCTGGTTTAGACCTGGTTTAGTCCTGGTTTAGTCCTGGTTTAGACCTGGTTTAGTCCTGGTTCAGTCCTGGTTTAGACCTGGTTTAGTCCTGGTTTAGACCAGGTTTAGACCTGGTTTAGTCCTGGTTTAGACCTGGTTTAGACCTGGTTTAGTCCTGGTTTAGACCAGGTTTAGACCTGGTTTAGTCCTGGTTTAGTCCTGGTTTAGACCTGGTTTAGTCCTGGTTTAGTCCTAGTTTAGACCAGGTTTAGACCTGGTTTAGACCTGGTTTAGTCCTGGTTTAGACCTGGTTTAGTCCTGGTTTAGTCCTGGTTTAGACCTGGTTTAGACCTGGTTTAGACCTGGTTTAGTCCTGGTTTAGACCTGGTTTAGTCCTGGTTTAGTCCTGGTTTAGTCCAGGTTTAGACCTGGTTTAGACCTGGTTTGGACCTGGTTTAGTCCTGGTTTAGTCCAGGTTTAGACCAGGTTTAGTCCTGGTTTAGTCCTGGTTTAGACCTGGTTTAGACCTGGTTTAGACCTGGTTTAGACCTGGTTTTTGTCCTGGTTTAGACCTGGTTTAGACCTGGTTTAGACCTGGTTTAGACCTGGTTTAGTCCTGGTTTAGTCCTGGTTTAGACCTGGTTTAGACCTGGTTTAGACCTGGTTTAGTCCTGGTTTAGTCCTGGTTTAGTCCTGGTTTAGACCTGGTTTAGTCCTGGTTTAGTCCTGGTTAAGTCCTGGTCTAGACCTGGTCTAGACCTGGTTTAGACCTGGTTTAGTCCTGGTTTAGTCCTGGTTTAGTCCTGGTTTAGACCTGGTTTAGTCCTGGTTTAGTCCTGGTTTAGACCTGGTTTAGACCAGGTTTAGACCTGGTTTAGTCCTGGTTTAGACCTGGTTTAGACCTGGTTTAGTCCTGGTTTAGACCAGGTTTAGTCCTGGTTTAGTCCTGGTTTAGACCTGGTTTAGTCCTGGTTTAGTCCTGGTTAAGTCCTGGTCTAGACCTGGTCTAGACCTGGTTTAGACCTGGTTTAGTCCTGGTTTAGTCCTGGTTTAGTCCTGGTTTAGACCTGGTTTAGTCCTGGTTTAGTCCTGGTTTAGACCTGGTTTAGACCAGGTTTAGACCTGGTTTAGTCCTGGTTTAGACCTGGTTTAGACCTGGTTTAGTCCTGGTTTAGACCAGGTTTAGACCTGGTTTAGTCCTGGTTTAGTCCTGGTTTAGACCTGGTTTAGTCCTGGTTTAGTCCTGGTTTAGACCAGGTTTAGACCTGGTTTAGACCTGGTTTAGTCCTGGTTTAGTCCTGGTTTAGTCCTGGTTTAGACCTGGTTTAGTCCTGGTTTAGACCTGGTTTAGACCTGGTTTAGTCCTGGTTTAGTCCTGGTTTAGACCTGGTTTAGACCTGGTCTAGTCCTGGTTTAGTCCTGGTCTAGTCCTGATCTAGACCTGGTTTAGTCCTGGTTTAGACCTGGTTTAGACCTGGTTTAGTCCTGGTTTAGTCCTGGTTTAGTCCTGGTTTAGACCTGGTTTAGACCTGGTCTAGTCCTGGTTTAGTCCTGGTCTAGTCCTGATCTAGACCTGGTTTAGTCCTGGTTTAGACCTGGTTTAGACCTGGTTTAGTCCTGGTTTAGTCCTGGTTTAGTCCTGGTTTAGTCCTGGTTTAGACCTGGTTTAGTCCTGGTTAAGACCTGGTTTAGTCCTGGTTTAGTCCTGGTTTAGTCCAGGTTTAGACCTGGTTTAGACCTGGTTTAGACCTGGTTTAGTCCTGGTTTAGACCTGGTTTAGTCCTGGTTTAGTCCTGGTTTAGACCTGGTTTAGACCTGGTGTAGTCCTGGTTTAGACCTGGTTTAGTCCTGGTTTAGTCCTGGTTTAGACCTGGTTTAGACCTGGTTTAGTCCTGGTTTAGACCTGGTTTAGTCCTGGTTTAGTCCAGGTTTAGACCTGGTTTAGTCCTGGTTTAGACCTGGTTTAGACCTGGTTTAGACCTGGTTTAGTCCTGGTTTAGTCCTGGTTTAGACCTGGTTTGGACCTGGTTTAGACCTGGTTTAGTCCTGGTTTAGTCCTGGTTTAGTTCTGGTTTAGACCTGGTTTAGTCCTGGTTTAGTCCTGGTTTAGTCCTGGTTTAGACCAGGTTTAGACCTGGTTTAGTCCTGGTCTAGTCCTGGTCTAGACCTGGTTTAGTCCTGGTTTAGACCTGGTTTAGTCCTGGTTTAGTCCTGGTTTAGACCAGGTTTAGTCCTGGTTTAGACCTGGTTTAGACCTGGTTTAGACCTGGTTTAGTCCTGGTTTAGTCCTGGTTTAGTCCTGGTTTAGTCCTGGTTTAGTCCTGGTTTAGACCTGGTTTAGACCTGGTTTAGACCTGGTTTAGACCTGGTTTAGTCCTGGTTTAGACCTGGTTTAGACCTGGTTTAGTCCTGGTTTAGTCCTGGTTTAGTCCTGGTTTAGTCCTGGTTTAGACCTGGTTTAGTCCTGGTCTAGACCTGGTCTAGACCTGGTTTAGACCTGGTTTAGTCCTGGTTTAGTCCTGGTTTAGTCCTGGTTTAGACCTGGTTTAGTCCTGGTTTAGACCTGGTTTAGTCCTGGTTTAGTCCTGGTTTAGACCAGGTTTAGACCTGGTTTAGACCTGGTTTAGACCTGGTTTAGACCTGGTTTAGTCCTGGTTTAGTCCTGGTTTAGACCTGGTTTAGACCTGGTTTAGTCCTGGTTTAGTCCTGGTTTAGTCCTGGTTTAGTTCTGGTTTAGTTCTGGTTTAGACCTGGTTTAGACCTGGTTTAGACCTGGTTTAGTCCTGGTTTAGACCTGGTTTAGACCTGGTTTAGTCCTGGTTTAGACCTGGTTTAGTCCTGGTTTAGTCCAGGTTTAGACCTGGTTTAGTCCTGGTTTAGACCTGGTTTAGACCTGGTTTAGACCTGGTTTAGACCTGGTTTAGTCCTGGTTTAGACCTGGTTTAGACCTGGTTTAGTCCTGGTTTAGTCCTGGTTTAGTTCTGGTTTAGACCTGGTTTAGTCCTGGTTTAGTCCTGGTTTAGTCCTGGTTTAGTCCTGGTCTAGTCCTGGTCTAGACCTGGTTTAGTCCTGGTTTAGACCTGGTTTAGTCCTGGTTTAGTTCTGGTTTAGACCTGGTTTAGTCCTGGTTTAGTCCTGGTTTAGTCCTGGTTTAGTCCTGGTTTAGACCTGGTTTAGACCTGGTTTAGACCTGGTTTAGTCCTGGTTTAGACCTGGTTTAGACCTGGTTTAGACCTGGTTTAGACCTGGTTTAGTCCTGGTTTAGTCCTGGTTTAGTCCTGGTTTAGTCCTGGTTTAGACCTGGTTTAGTCCTGGTTTAGACCAGGTTTAGACCTGGTTTAGACCTGGTTTAGACCTGGTTTAGTCCTGGTCTAGACCGGGTTTAGACCTGGTTTAGTCCTGGTTTAGTCCTGGTTTAGTCCTGGTTTAGTCCTGGTTTAGTCCTGGTTTAGACCTGGTTTAGACCTGGTTTAGTCCTGGTTTAGACCAGGTTTAGACCTGGTTTAGTCCTGGTTTAGTCCTGGTTTAGACCTGGTTTAGTCCTGGTTTAGACCAGGTTTAGTCCTGGTTTAGACCAGGTTTAGACCTGGTTTAGTCCTGGTTTAGACCTGGTTTAGTCCTGGTTTAGACCAGGTTTAGACCTTGTTTAGACCTGGTCTAGACCTGTTTTTTTAATCCTGGTTTAGTCCTGGTTTAGACCTGGTTTAGACCTGGTTTAGTCCTGGTTTAGACCAGGTTTAGTCCTGGTTTAGACCTGGTTTAGACCTGGTTTAGACCAGGTTTAGACCTGGTTTAGACCTGGTTTAGTCCTGGTTTAGACCTGGTTTAGTCCAGGTTTAGACCTGGTTTAGTCCTGGTTTAGTCCTGGTTTAGACCTGGTTTAGTCCTGGTTTAGACCTGGTTTAGACCTGGTTTAGACCTGGTTTAGTCCTGGTTTAGTCCTGGTTTAGACCTGGTTTAGTCCTGGTTCAGTCCTGGTTTAGACCTGGTTTAGTCCTGGTTTAGACCAGGTTTAGACCTGGTTTAGTCCTGGTTTAGACCTGGTTTAGACCTGGTTTAGTCCTGGTTTAGACCAGGTTTAGACCTGGTTTAGACCTGGTTTAGTCCTGGTTTAGACCTGGTTTAGTCCTGGTTTAGTCCTAGTTTAGACCAGGTTTAGACCTGGTTTAGACCTGGTTTAGTCCTGGTTTAGACCTGGTTTAGTCCTGGTTTAGACCAGGTTTAGACCTTGTTTAGACCTGGTCTAGACCTGTTTTTTTAATCCTGGTTTAGTCCTGGTTTAGACCTGGTTTAGACCTGGTTTAGTCCTGGTTTAGACCAGGTTTAGTCCTGGTTTAGACCTGGTTTAGACCTGGTTTAGACCAGGTTTAGACCTGGTTTAGACCTGGTTTAGTCCTGGTTTAGACCTGGTTTAGTCCAGGTTTAGACCTGGTTTAGTCCTGGTTTAGTCCTGGTTTAGACCTGGTTTAGTCCTGGTTTAGACCTGGTTTAGACCTGGTTTAGACCTGGTTTAGTCCTGGTTTAGTCCTGGTTTAGACCTGGTTTAGTCCTGGTTTAGACCTGGTTTAGTCCTGGTTTAGACCAGGTTTAGTCCTGGTTTAGACCAGGTTTAGACCTGGTTTAGTCCTGGTTTAGACCTGGTTTAGTCCTGGTTTAGACCAGGTTTAGACCTTGTTTAGACCTGGTCTAGACCTGTTTTTTTAATCCTGGTTTAGTCCTGGTTTAGACCTGGTTTAGACCTGGTTTAGTCCTGGTTTAGACCAGGTTTAGTCCTGGTTTAGACCTGGTTTAGACCTGGTTTAGACCAGGTTTAGACCTGGTTTAGACCTGGTTTAGTCCTGGTTTAGACCTGGTTTAGTCCAGGTTTAGACCTGGTTTAGTCCTGGTTTAGTCCTGGTTTAGACCTGGTTTAGTCCTGGTTTAGACCTGGTTTAGACCTGGTTTAGACCTGGTTTAGTCCTGGTTTAGTCCTGGTTTAGACCTGGTTTAGTCCTGGTTCAGTCCTGGTTTAGACCTGGTTTAGTCCTGGTTTAGACCAGGTTTAGACCTGGTTTAGTCCTGGTTTAGACCTGGTTTAGACCTGGTTTAGTCCTGGTTTAGACCAGGTTTAGACCTGGTTTAGACCTGGTTTAGTCCTGGTTTAGACCTGGTTTAGTCCTGGTTTAGTCCTAGTTTAGACCAGGTTTAGACCTGGTTTAGACCTGGTTTAGTCCTGGTTTAGACCTGGTTTAGTCCTGGTTTAGTCCTGGTTTAGACCTGGTTTAGACCTGGTTTAGACCTGGTTTAGTCCTGGTTTAGACCTGGTTTAGTCCTGGTTTAGTCCTGGTTTAGTCCAGGTTTAGACCTGGTTTAGACCTGGTTTGGACCTGGTTTAGTCCTGGTTTAGTCCAGGTTTAGACCAGGTTTAGTCCTGGTTTAGTCCTGGTTTAGACCTGGTTTAGACCTGGTTTAGACCTGGTTTAGACCTGGTTTTTGTCCTGGTTTAGACCTGGTTTAGACCTGGTTTAGACCTGGTTTAGACCTGGTTTAGTCCTGGTTTAGTCCTGGTTTAGACCTGGTTTAGACCTGGTTTAGACCTGGTTTAGTCCTGGTTTAGTCCTGGTTTAGTCCTGGTTTAGACCTGGTTTAGTCCTGGTTTAGTCCTGGTTAAGTCCTGGTCTAGACCTGGTCTAGACCTGGTTTAGACCTGGTTTAGTCCTGGTTTAGTCCTGGTTTAGTCCTGGTTTAGACCTGGTTTAGTCCTGGTTTAGTCCTGGTTTAGACCTGGTTTAGACCAGGTTTAGACCTGGTTTAGTCCTGGTTTAGACCTGGTTTAGACCTGGTTTAGTCCTGGTTTAGACCAGGTTTAGTCCTGGTTTAGTCCTGGTTTAGACCTGGTTTAGTCCTGGTTTAGTCCTGGTTAAGTCCTGGTCTAGACCTGGTCTAGACCTGGTTTAGACCTGGTTTAGTCCTGGTTTAGTCCTGGTTTAGTCCTGGTTTAGACCTGGTTTAGTCCTGGTTTAGTCCTGGTTTAGACCTGGTTTAGACCAGGTTTAGACCTGGTTTAGTCCTGGTTTAGACCTGGTTTAGACCTGGTTTAGTCCTGGTTTAGACCAGGTTTAGACCTGGTTTAGTCCTGGTTTAGTCCTGGTTTAGACCTGGTTTAGTCCTGGTTTAGTCCTGGTTTAGACCAGGTTTAGACCTGGTTTAGACCTGGTTTAGTCCTGGTTTAGTCCTGGTTTAGTCCTGGTTTAGACCTGGTTTAGTCCTGGTTTAGACCTGGTTTAGACCTGGTTTAGTCCTGGTTTAGTCCTGGTTTAGACCTGGTTTAGACCTGGTCTAGTCCTGGTTTAGTCCTGGTCTAGTCCTGATCTAGACCTGGTTTAGTCCTGGTTTAGACCTGGTTTAGACCTGGTTTAGTCCTGGTTTAGTCCTGGTTTAGTCCTGGTTTAGACCTGGTTTAGACCTGGTCTAGTCCTGGTTTAGTCCTGGTCTAGTCCTGATCTAGACCTGGTTTAGTCCTGGTTTAGACCTGGTTTAGACCTGGTTTAGTCCTGGTTTAGTCCTGGTTTAGTCCTGGTTTAGTCCTGGTTTAGACCTGGTTTAGTCCTGGTTAAGACCTGGTTTAGTCCTGGTTTAGTCCTGGTTTAGTCCAGGTTTAGACCTGGTTTAGACCTGGTTTAGACCTGGTTTAGTCCTGGTTTAGACCTGGTTTAGTCCTGGTTTAGTCCTGGTTTAGACCTGGTTTAGACCTGGTGTAGTCCTGGTTTAGACCTGGTTTAGTCCTGGTTTAGTCCTGGTTTAGACCTGGTTTAGACCTGGTTTAGTCCTGGTTTAGACCTGGTTTAGTCCTGGTTTAGTCCAGGTTTAGACCTGGTTTAGTCCTGGTTTAGACCTGGTTTAGACCTGGTTTAGACCTGGTTTAGTCCTGGTTTAGTCCTGGTTTAGACCTGGTTTGGACCTGGTTTAGACCTGGTTTAGTCCTGGTTTAGTCCTGGTTTAGTTCTGGTTTAGACCTGGTTTAGTCCTGGTTTAGTCCTGGTTTAGTCCTGGTTTAGACCAGGTTTAGACCTGGTTTAGTCCTGGTCTAGTCCTGGTCTAGACCTGGTTTAGTCCTGGTTTAGACCTGGTTTAGTCCTGGTTTAGTCCTGGTTTAGACCAGGTTTAGTCCTGGTTTAGACCTGGTTTAGACCTGGTTTAGACCTGGTTTAGTCCTGGTTTAGTCCTGGTTTAGTCCTGGTTTAGTCCTGGTTTAGTCCTGGTTTAGACCTGGTTTAGACCTGGTTTAGACCTGGTTTAGACCTGGTTTAGTCCTGGTTTAGACCTGGTTTAGACCTGGTTTAGTCCTGGTTTAGTCCTGGTTTAGTCCTGGTTTAGTCCTGGTTTAGACCTGGTTTAGTCCTGGTCTAGACCTGGTCTAGACCTGGTTTAGACCTGGTTTAGTCCTGGTTTAGTCCTGGTTTAGTCCTGGTTTAGACCTGGTTTAGTCCTGGTTTAGACCTGGTTTAGTCCTGGTTTAGTCCTGGTTTAGACCAGGTTTAGACCTGGTTTAGTCCTGGTTTAGTCCTGGTTTAGACCTGGTTTAGTCCTGGTTTTGTCCTGGTTTAGACCAGGTTTAGACCTGGTTTAGACCTGGTTTAGTCCTGGTTTAGTCCTGGTTTAGTCCTGGTTTAGACCTGGTTTAGTCCTGGTTTAGACCTGGTTTAGACCTGGTTTAGTCCTGGTTTAGTCCTGGTTTAGACCTGGTTTAGACCTGGTCTAGTCCTGGTTTAGTCCTGGTCTAGTCCTGATCTAGACCTGGTTTAGTCCTGGTTTAGACCTGGTTTAGTCCTGGTTTAGACCTGGTTTAGACCTGGTTTAGTCCTGGTTTAGTCCTGGTTTAGTCCTGGTTTAGTCCTGGTTTAGTCCTGGTTTAGACCTGGTTTAGTCCTGGTTTAGACCTGGTTTAGTCCTGGTTTAGTCCTGGTTTAGTCCTGGTTTAGACCTGGTTTAGACCTGGTTTAGACCTGGTTTAGTCCTGGTTTAGTCCTGGTTTAGTCCAGGTTTAGACCAGGTTTAGACCAGGTTTAGTCCTGGTTTAGTCCTGGTTTAGACCTGGTTTAGACCTGGTTTAGACCTGGTTTAGACCTGGTTTAGTCCTGGTTTAGTCCTGGTTTTGACCTGGTTTAGACCTGGTGTAGTCCCGGTTTAGACCTGGTTTAGTCCTGGTTTAGTCCTGGTTTAGACCTGGTTTAGACCTGGTTTAGTCCTGGTTTAGACCTGGTTTAGTCCTGGTTTAGTCCAGGTTTAGACCTGGTTTAGTCCTGGTTTAGACCTGGTTTAGACCTGGTTTAGACCTGGTTTAGTTCTGGTTTAGACCTGGTTTAGTCCTGGTTTAGTCCTGGTTTAGTCCTGGTTTAGACCAGGTTTAGACCTGGTTTAGTCCTGGTCTAGTCCTGGTCTAGACCTGGTTTAGTCCTGGTTTAGACCTGGTTTAGTCCTGGTTTAGTCCTGGTTTAGACCAGGTTTAGTCCTGGTTTAGACCTGGTTTAGACCTGGTTTAGACCTGGTTTAGTCCTGGTTTAGTCCTGGTTTAGTCCTGGTTTAGTCCTGGTTTAGACCTGGTTTAGACCTGGTTTAGTCCTGGTTTAGACCTGGTTTAGTCCTGGTTTAGTCCTGGTTTAGTCCTGGTTTAGTCCAGGTTTAGACCAGGTTTAGACCAGGGGTAGTCCTGGTTTAGTCCTGGTTTAGACCTGGTTTAGACCTGGTTTAGACCTGGTTTAGTCCTGGTTTAGACCTGGTTTAGACCTGGTTTAGACCTGGTTTAGACGTGGTTTAGTCCTGGTTTAGACCTGGTTTGGACCTGGTGTAGTCCTGGTTTAGACCTGGTTTAGTCCTGGTTTAGTCCTGGTTTAGACCAGGTTTAGTCCTGGTTTAGACCTGGTTTAGACCTGGTTTAGACCTGGTTTAGACCTGGTTTAGACCTGGTTTAGTCCTGGTTTAGTCCTGGTTTAGACCTGGTTTAGACCTGGTTTAGACCTGGTTTAGTCCTGGTTTAGACCTGGTTTAGACCTGGTTTAGTCCTGGTTTAGTCCTGGTTTAGTCCTGGTTTAGACCTGGTTTGGACCTGGTTTAGTCCTGGTTTAGACCTGGTTTAGACCTGGTTTAGTCCTGGTTTAGTCCTGGTTTAGACCTGGTTTAGTCCTGGTTTAGACCTGGTTTAGACCTGGTTTAGACCTGGTTTAGTCCTGGTTTAGACCAGGTTTAGACCTGGTTTAGTCCTGGTTTAGTCCTGGTTTAGTCCTGGTTTAGTCCTGGTTTAGACCAGGTTTAGTCCTGGTTTAGTCCTGGTTTAGTCCTGGTTTAGTCCTGGTTTAGACCTGGTTTAGTCCTGGTTTAGTCCTGGTTTAGACCTGGTTTAGTCCTGGTTTAGACCTGGTTTAGACCTGGTTTAGTCCTGGTTTAGTCCTGGTTTAGACCTGGTTTAGTCCTGGTTTAGTCCTGGTTTAGACCTGGTTTAGTCCTGGTTTAGTCCTGGTTTAGTCCTGGTTTAGACCTGGTTTAGTCCTGGTTTAGACCTGGTTTAGACCTGGTTTAGTCCTGGTTTAGTCCTGGTTTAGACCTGGTTTAGACCTGGTTTAGTCCTGGTTTAGTCCTGGTTTAGACCTGGTTTAGACCTGGTCTAGTCCTGGTTTAGTCCTGGTCTAGTCCTGATCTAGACCTGGTTTAGTCCTGGTTTAGACCTGGTTTAGTCCTGGTTTAGTCCTGGTTTAGTCCTGGTTTAGTCCTGGTTTAGTCCTGGTTTAGACCTGGTTTAGTCCTGGTTTAGACCTGGTTTAGTCCTGGTTTAGACCTGGTTTAGTCCTGGTTTAGTCCTGGTTTAGACCAGGTTTAGTCCTGGTTTAGACCTGGTTTAGTCCTGGTTTAGACCTGGTTTAGTCCTGGTTTAGTCCTGGTTTAGACCAGGTTTAGACCAGGTTTAGTCCTGGTTTAGTCCTGGTTTAGACCTGGTTTAGACCTGGTTTAGACCTGGTTTAGACCTGGTTTAGTCCTGGTTTAGTCCTGGTTTAGACCAGGTTTAGACCTGGTTTAGTCCTGGTTTAGACCTGGTTTAGACCTGGTTTAGTCCTGGTTTAGTCCTGGTTTAGACCTGGTTTAGTCCTGGTTTAGTCCAGGTTTAGACCTGGTTTAGTCCTGGTTTAGACCTGGTTTAGACCTGGTTTAGACCTGGTTTAGACCTGGTTTAGTCCTGGTTTAGTCCTGGTTTAGACCTGGTTTAGACCTGGTTTAGACCTGGTTTAGTCCTGGTTTAGTCCTGGTTTAGTTCTGGTTTAGTCCTGGTTTAGTCCTAGTTTAGACCTGGTTTAGTCCTGGTTTAGACCAGGTTTAGACCTGGTTTAGTCCTGGTTTAGACCTGGTTTAGACCTGGTTTAGTCCTGGTTTAGTCCTGGTTTAGACCTGGTTTAGACCTGGTTTAGTCCTGGTTTAGTCCTGGTTTAGACCTGGTTTAGACCTGGTTTAGTCCTGGTTTAGACCTGGTTTAGTCCTGGTTTAGTCCTGGTTCAGACCTGGTTTAGACCTGGTTTAGTCCTGGTTTAGACCAGGTTTAGTCCTGGTTTAGACCTGGTTTAGACCTGGTTTAGTCCTCGTTTTGTCCTGGTTTAGACCTGGTTTAGTCCTGGTTTAGTCCTGGTTTAGACCAGGTTTAGACCTGGTTTAGACCTGGTTTAGTCCTGGTTTAGACCTGGTTTAGTCCTGGTTTAGACCAGGTTTAGTCCTGGTTTAGACCTGGTTTAGACCTGGTTTAGACCTGGTTTAGTCCTGGTTTAGACCTGGTTTAGTCCTGGTTTAGTCCTGGTTTAGACCTGGTTTAGACCTGGTTTAGTCCTGGTTTAGTCCTGGTTTAGACCTGGTTTAGACCTGGTGTAGTCCTGGTTTAGACCTGGTTTTGTCCTGGTTTAGTCCTGGTTTAGACCTGGTTTAGTCCTGGTTTAGTCCAGGTTTAGACCAGGTTTAGTCCTGGTTTAGACCTGGTTTAGTCCTGGTTTAGTCCTGGTTTAGACCTGGTTTAGACCTGGTTTAGTCCTGGTTTAGTCCTGGTTTAGACCTGGTTTAGTCCTGGTTTAGACCTGGTTTAGACCTGGTTTAGACCTGGTTTAGACCTGGTTTAGTCCTGGTTTAGACCTGGTTTAGACCTGGTTTAGACCTGGTTTAGTCCTGGTTTAGTCCTGGTTTAGTTCTGGTTTAGACCTGGTTTAGTCCTGGTTTAGTCCTGGTTTAGTCCTGGTTTAGACCAGGTTTAGACCTGGTTTAGTCCTGGTCTAGTCCTGGTCTAGACCTGGTTTAGTCCTGGTTTAGACCTGGTTTAGTCCTGGTTTAGACCTGGTTTAGTCCTGGTTTAGTCCTGGTTTAGACCAGGTTTAGTCCTGGTTTAGACCTGGTTTAGACCTGGTTTAGACCTGGTTTAGTCCTGGTTTAGTCCTGGTTTAGTCCTGGTTTAGTCCTGGTTTAGACCTGGTTTAGTCCTGGTTTAGTCCTGGTTTAGACCAGGTTTAGTCCTGGTTTAGACCTGGTTTAGACCTGGTTTAGACCTGGTTTAGTCCTGGTTTAGACCTGGTTTAGTCCTGGTTTAGTCCTGGTTTAGTCCAGGTTTAGACCAGGTTTAGACCAGGGGTAGTCCTGGTTTAGTCCTGGTTTAGACCTGGTTTAGACCTGGTTTAGACCTGGTTTAGTCCTGGTTTAGACCTGGTTTAGACCTGGTTTAGACCTGGTTTAGTCCTGGTTTAGTCCTGGTTTAGACCTGGTTTAGACCTGGTGTAGTCCTGGTTTAGACCTGGTTTAGTCCTGGTTTAGTCCTGGTTTAGACCTGGTTTAGTCCTGGTTTAGTCCAGGTTTAGACCAGGTTTAGTCCTGGTTTAGACCTGGTTTAGTCCTGGTTTAGACCTGGTTTAGACCTGGTTTAGTCCTGGTTTAGACCTGGTTTAGACCTGGTTTAGTCCTGGTTTAGTCCTGGTTTAGACCTGGTTTAGTCCTGGTTTAGTCCTGGTTTAGTCCTGGTTTAGACCTGGTTTGGACCTGGTTTAGTCCTGGTTTAGTCCTGGTTTAGACCTGGTTTAGACCTGGTTTAGTCCTGGTTTAGTCCTGGTTTAGACCTGGTTTAGACCTGGTTTAGTCCTGGTTTAGACCTGGTTTAGACCTGGTTTAGACCAGTTTTAGACCTGGTTTAGACCTGGTTTAGACCTGGTTTAGACCTGGTTTAGTCCTGGTTTAGACCAGGTTTAGACCTGGTTTAGACCTGGTTTAGACCTGGTTTTTTAATCCTGGTTTAGTCCTGGTTTAGACCTGGTTTAGACCAGGTTTAGACCTGGTTTAGACCTGGTTTAGACCTGGTTTAGTCCTGGTTTAGACCTGGTTTAGTCCAGGTTTAGACCTGGTTTAGTCCTGGTTTAGTCCTGGTTTAGTCCTGGTTTAGTCCTGGTTTAGACCTGGTTTAGACCTGGTTTAGTCCTGGTTTAGACCAGGTTTAGACCTGGTTTAGTCCTGGTTTAGACCTGGTTTAGACCTGGTTTAGTCCTGGTTTTGACCTGGTTTAGACCTGGTTTAGTCCTGGTTTAGACCAAGTTTAGTCCTGGTTTAGTCCTGGTTTAGACCTGGTTTAGTCCTGGTTTAGACCTGGTTTAGACCTGGTTTAGTCCTGGTTTAGTCCTGGTTTAGTCCTGGTTTAGACCTGGTTTAGACCTGGTTTAGACCTGGTTTAGACCTGGTTTAGTCCTGGTTTAGACCTGGTTTAGTCCTGGTTTAGTCCTGGTTTAGACCAGGTTTAGTCCTGGTTTAGACCTGGTTTAGACCTGGTTTAGACCTGGTTTAGTCCTGGTTTAGACCTGGTTTAGTCCTGGTTTAGACCTGGTTTAGTCCTGGTTTAGTCCTGGTTTAGTCCAGGTTTAGACCAGGTTTAGACCAGGGGTAGTCCTGGTTTAGTCCTGGTTTAGACCTGGTTTAGACCTGGTTTAGACCTGGTTTAGTCCTGGTTTAGACCTGGTTTAGACCTGGTTTAGACCTGGTTTAGACCTGGTTTAGTCCTGGTTTAGTCCTGGTTTAGACCTGGTTTAGACCTGGTGTAGTCCTGGTTTAGACCTGGTTTAGTCCTGGTTTAGTCCTGGTTTAGACCTGGTTTAGTCCTGGTTTAGTCCAGGTTTAGACCAGGTTTAGTCCTGGTTTAGACCTGGTTTAGTCCTGGTTTAGACCTGGTTTAGACCTGGTTTAGTCCTGGTTTAGACCTGGTTTAGACCTGGTTTAGTCCTGGTTTAATCCTGGTTTAGACCTGGTTTAGTCCTGGTTTAGTCCTGGTTTAGTCCTGGTTTAGACCTGGTTTGGACCTGGTTTAGTCCTGGTTTAGTCCTGGTTTAGACCTGGTTTAGACCTGGTTTAGTCCTGGTTTAGTCCTGGTTTAGACCTGGTTTAGACCTGGTTTAGTCCTGGTTTAGACCTGGTTTAGTCCTGGTTTAGTCCTGGTTTAGACCTGGTTTAGACCTGGTTTAGTCCTGGTTTAGACCAGGTTTAGTCCTGGTTTAGACCTGGTTTAGACCTGGTTTAGTCCTCGTTTAGTCCTGGTTTAGACCTGGTTTAGTCCTGGTTTAGTCCTGGTTTAGTCCTGGTTTAGTCCTGGTTTAGACCAGGTTTAGACCTGGTTTAGTCCTGGTTTAGACCTGGTTTAGACCTGGTTTAGACCTAGTTTAGTCCTGGTTTAGACCTGGTTTAGTCCTGGTTTAGACCAGGTTTAGTCCTGGTTTAGTCCAGGTTTAGACCTGGTTTAGTCCTGGTTTAGTCCTGGTTTAGACCTGGTTTAGTCCTGGTTTAGTCCTGGTTTAGACCTGGTTTAGACCTGGTTTAGTCCTGGTTTAGACCAGGTTTAGACCTGGTTTAGACCTGGTTTAGACCTGGTTTAGTCCTGGTCTAGACCTGGTTTAGACCTGGTTTAGACCTGGTTTAGTCCTGGTTTAGTCCTGGTTTAGTCCTGGTTTAGTCCTGGTTTAGACCTGGTTTAGTCCTGGTTTAGACCAGGTTTAGACCTGGTTTAGTCCTGGTTTAGTCCTGGTTTAGACCTGGTTTAGACCTTGTTTAGTCCTGGTTTAGACCAGGTTTAGACCTGGTTTAGACCTGGTTTAGACCTGGTTTAGTCCTCGTTTAGTCCTGGTTTAGACCTGGTTTAGTCCTGGTTTAGTCCTGGTTTAGACCAGGTTTAGACCTGGTTTAGACCTGGTTTAGACCTGGTTTAGACCAGTTTTAGACCTGGTTTAGACCTGGTTTAGACCTGGTTTAGACCTGGTTTAGTCCTGGTTTAGACCAGGTTTAGACCTGGTTTAGACCTGGTTTAGACCTGGTTTAGTCCTGGTTTAGACCAGGTTTAGACCTGGTTTAGACCTGGTTTAGACCTGGTTTAGACCTGGTTTAGACCTGGTTTAGACCAGGTTTAGACCTGGTTTAGACCTGGTTTAGACCTGGTTTAGTCCTGGTTTAGTCCTGGTTTAGTCCTGGTTTAGTCCTGGTTTAGTCCTGGTTTAGACCAGGTTTAGACCTGGTTTAGTCCTGGTTTAGTCCTGGTTTAGACCTGGTTTAGACCTTGTTTAGTCCTGGTTTAGACCAGGTTTAGACCTGGTTTAGACCTGGTTTAGACCTGGTTTAGTCCTCGTTTAGTCCTGGTTTAGACCTGGTTTAGTCCTGGTTTAGTCCTGGTTTAGACCAGGTTTAGACCTGGTTTAGACCTGGTTTAGACCTGGTTTAGACCAGTTTTAGACCTGGTTTAGACCTGGTTTAGACCTGGTTTAGACCTGGTTTAGTCCTGGTTTAGACCAGGTTTAGACCTGGTTTAGACCTGGTTTAGACCTGGTTTAGTCCTGGTTTAGACCAGGTTTAGACCTGGTTTAGACCTGGTTTAGACCTGGTTTTTTAATCCTGGTTTAGTCCTGGTTTAGACCTGGTTTAGACCTGGTTTAGACCTGGTTTAGACCAGGTTTAGACCTGGTTTAGACCTGGTTTAGACCTGGTTTAGTCCTGGTTTAGACCTGGTTTAGTCCAGGTTTAGACCTGGTTTAGTCCTGGTTTAGTCCTGGTTTAGTCCTGGTTTAGTCCTGGTTTAGACCTGGTTTAGACCTGGTTTAGACCTGGTTTAGTCCTGGTTTAGTCCTGGTTTAGACCAGGTTTAGACCTGGTTTAGTCCTGGTTTAGACCTGGTTTAGACCTGGTTTAGACCTGGTTTAGTCCTCGTTTTGTCCTGGTTTAGACCTGGTTTAGTCCTGGTTTAGTCCTGGTTTAGACCAGGTTTAGACCTGGTTTAGACCTGGTTTAGTCCTGGTTTAGACCTGGTTTAGTCCTGGTTTAGACCAGGTTTAGTCCTGGTTTAGACCTGGTTTAGACCTGGTTTAGACCTGGTTTAGTCCTGGTTTAGACCTGGTTTAGTCCTGGTTTAGTCCTGGTTTAGACCTGGTTTAGACCTGGTTTAGACCTGGTTTAGTCCTAGTTTAGTCCTGGTTTAGTCCTGGTTTAGACCTGGTTTAGACCTGGTTTAGACCTGGTTTAGACCTGGTTTAGACCTGGTTTAGTCCTGGTTTAGACCTGGTTTAGTCCTGGTTTAGTCCTGGTTCAGTCCTGGTTTAGACCTGGTTTAGTCCTGGTTTAGACCTGGTTTAGACCTGGTTTAGTCCTGGTTTAGACCAGGTTTAGACCTGGTTTAGTCCTGGTTTAGTCCTGGTTTAGACCTGGTTTAGACCTGGTTTAGTCCTGGTTTAGTCCTGGTTTAGACCAGGTTTAGACCTGGTTTAGACCTGGTGTAGACCTGGTTTAGTCCTGGTTTAGTCCTGGTTTAGACCTGGTTTAGTCCTGGTTTAGACCAGGTTTAGTCCTGGTTTAGACCTGGTTTAGTCCTGGTTTAGACCAGGTTTATACCTGGTTTAGACCTGGTTTAGACCTGGTTTAGTCCTGGTTTAGACCTGGTTTAGACCTGGTTTAGACCTGGTTTAGACCTGGTTTAGTCCTGGTTTAGACCTGGTTTAGTCCTGGTTTAGACCTGGTTTAGTCCTGGTTTAGACCTGGTTTAGTCCTGGTTTAGACCTGGTTTAGTCCTGGTTTAGACCTGGTTTAGACCTAGTTTAGACCTGGTTTAGTCCTGGTTTAGTCCTGGTTTAGACCTGGTTTAGACCTGGTTTAGTCCTGGTTTAGTCCTGGTTTAGACCTGGTTTAGTCCTGGTTTAGTCCTGGTTTAGACCTGGTTTAGTCCTGGTTTAGTCCTGGTTTAGTCCTGGTTTAGACCTGGTTTAGTCCTGGTTTAGACCTGGTTTAGTCCTGGTTTAGTCCTGGTTTAGACCTGGTTTAGACCTGGTTTAGTCCTGGTTTAGACCTGGTTTAGTCCTGGTTTAGTCCTGGTTTAGACCTGGTTTAGTCCTGGTCTAGACCTGGTTTAGACCTGGTTTGGACCTGGTTTAGTCCTGGTTTAGTCCTGGTTTAGTCCTGGTTTAGTCCTGGTTTAGACCAGGTTTAGACCTGGTTTAGTCCTGGTTTAGACCTGGTTTAGACCTGGTTTAGTCCTGGTTTAGACCAGGTTTAGACCTGGTTTAGTCCTGGTTTAGTCCTGGTTTAGACCTGGTTTAGACCTGGTTTAGTCCTGGTTTAGTCCTGGTTTAGACCAGGTTTAGACCTGGTTTAGTCCTGGTTTAGACCTGGTTTAGTCCTGGTTTAGACCAGGTTTAGACCTGGTTTGGACCTGGTTTAGACCTGGTTTTTTAATCCTGGTTTAGTCCTGGTTTAGACCTGGTTTAGACCTGGTTTAGTCCTGGTTTAGACCAGGTTTAGTCCTGGTTTAGACCTGGTTTAGACCTGGTTTAGACCTGGTTTAGACCAGGTTTAGACCTGGTTTAGACCTGGTTTAGACCTGGTTTAGACCTGGTTTAGTCCTGGTTTAGACCTGGTTTAGTCCAGGTTTAGACCTGGTTTAGTCCTGGTTTAGTCCTGGTTTAGACCTGGTTTAGTCCTGGTTTAGACCTGGTTTAGACCTGGTTTAGACCTGGTTTAGTCCTGGTTTAGTCCTGGTTTAGACCTGGTTTAGTCCTGGTTCAGTCCTGGTTTAGACCTGGTTTAGTCCTGGTTTAGACCAGGTTTAGACCTGGTTTAGTCCTGGTTTAGACCTGGTTTAGACCTGGTTTAGTCCTGGTTTAGACCAGGTTTAGACCTGGTTTAGTCCTGGTTTAGTCCTGGTTTAGACCTGGTTTAGTCCTGGTTTAGTCCTGGTTTAGACCTGGTTTGGACCTGGTTTAGACCTGGTTCAGTCCTGGTTTAGACCTGGTTTAGTCCTGGTTTAGACCAGGTTTAGACCTGGTTTAGTCCTGGTTTAGACCTGGTTTAGACCTGGTTTAGTCCTGGTTTAGACCAGGTTTAGACCAGGTTTAGTCCTGGTTTAGTCCTGGTTTAGACCTGGTTTAGACCTGGTTTAGACCTGGTTTAGACCTGGTTTAGTCCTGGTTTAGACCTGGTTTAGACCTGGTTTAGACCTGGTTTAGTCCTGGTTTAGTCCTGGTTTAGTCCTGGTTTAGACCTGGTTTAGTCCTGGTTTAGTCCTGGTTTAGTCCAGGTTTAGACCAGGTTTAGTCATGGTTTAGACCTGGTTTAGTCCTGGTTTAGACCTGGTTTAGACCTGGTTTAGTCCTGGTTTAGACCTGGTTTAGACCTGGTTTAGTCCTGGTTTAGTCCTGGTTTAGACCTGGTTTAGTCCTGGTTTAGTCCTGGTTTAGTCCTGGTTTAGACCTGGTTTGGACCTGGTTTAGTCCTGGTTTAGTCCTGGTTTAGACCTGGTTTAGACCTGGTTTAGTCCTGGTTTAGTCCTGGTTTAGACCTGGTTTAGACCTGGTTTAGTCCTGGTTTAGACCTGGTTTAGTCCTGGTTTAGTCCTGGTTTAGACCTGGTTTAGACCTGGTTTAGTCCTGGTTTAGACCAGGTTTAGTCCTGGTTTAGACCTGGTTTAGACCTGGTTTAGTCCTCGTTTAGTCCTGGTTTAGACCTGGTTTAGTCCTGGTTTAGTCCTGGTTTAGACCAGGTTTAGACCTGGTTTAGACCTAGTTTAGTCCTGGTTTAGACCTGGTTTAGTCCTGGTTTAGACCAGGTTTAGTCCTGGTTTAGTCCAGGTTTAGACCTGGTTTAGTCCTGGTTTAGTCCTGGTTTAGACCTGGTTTAGTCCTGGTTTAGTCCTGGTTTAGACCTGGTTTAGACCTGGTTTAGTCCTGGTTTAGACCAGGTTTAGACCTGGTTTAGACCTGGTTTAGACCTGGTTTAGTCCTGGTCTAGACCTGGTTTAGACCTGGTTTAGACCTGGTTTAGTCCTGGTTTAGTCCTGGTTTAGTCCTGGTTTAGTCCTGGTTTAGACCTGGTTTAGTCCTGGTTTAGACCAGGTTTAGACCTGGTTTAGTCCTGGTTTAGTCCTGGTTTAGACCTGGTTTAGACCTTGTTTAGTCCTGGTTTAGACCAGGTTTAGACCTGGTTTAGACCTGGTTTAGACCTGGTTTAGTCCTCGTTTAGTCCTGGTTTAGACCTGGTTTAGTCCTGGTTTAGTCCTGGTTTAGACCAGGTTTAGACCTGGTTTAGACCTGGTTTAGACCTGGTTTAGACCAGTTTTAGACCTGGTTTAGACCTGGTTTAGACCTGGTTTAGACCTGGTTTAGTCCTGGTTTAGACCAGGTTTAGACCTGGTTTAGACCTGGTTTAGACCTGGTTTAGTCCTGGTTTAGACCAGGTTTAGACCTGGTTTAGACCTGGTTTAGACCTGGTTTTTTAATCCTGGTTTAGTCCTGGTTTAGACCTGGTTTAGACCTGGTTTAGACCTGGTTTAGACCAGGTTTAGACCTGGTTTAGACCTGGTTTAGACCTGGTTTAGTCCTGGTTTAGACCTGGTTTAGTCCAGGTTTAGACCTGGTTTAGTCCTGGTTTAGTCCTGGTTTAGTCCTGGTTTAGTCCTGGTTTAGACCTGGTTTAGACCTGGTTTAGACCTGGTTTAGTCCTGGTTTAGTCCTGGTTTAGACCAGGTTTAGACCTGGTTTAGTCCTGGTTTAGACCTGGTTTAGACCTGGTTTAGTCCTGGTTTTGACCTGGTTTAGACCTGGTTTAGTCCTGGTTTAGACCAAGTTTAGTCCTCGTTTTGTCCTGGTTTAGACCTGGTTTAGTCCTGGTTTAGTCCTGGTTTAGACCAGGTTTAGACCTGGTTTAGACCTGGTTTAGTCCTGGTCTAGACCTGGTTTAGACCTGGTTTGGACCTGGTTTAGTCCTGGTTTAGTCCTGGTTTAGTCCTGGTTTAGTCCTGGTTTAGACCAGGTTTAGACCTGGTTTAGTCCTGGTTTAGACCTGGTTTAGACCTGGTTTAGTCCTGGTTTAGACCAGGTTTAGACCTGGTTTAGTCCTGGTTTAGTCCTGGTTTAGACCTGGTTTAGACCTGGTTTAGTCCTGGTTTAGTCCTGGTTTAGACCAGGTTTAGACCTGGTTTAGTCCTGGTTTAGACCTGGTTTAGTCCTGGTTTAGACCAGGTTTAGACCTGGTTTGGACCTGGTTTAGACCTGGTTTTTTAATCCTGGTTTAGTCCTGGTTTAGACCTGGTTTAGACCTGGTTTAGTCCTGGTTTAGACCAGGTTTAGTCCTGGTTTAGACCTGGTTTAGACCTGGTTTAGACCTGGTTTAGACCAGGTTTAGACCTGGTTTAGACCTGGTTTAGACCTGGTTTAGACCTGGTTTAGTCCTGGTTTAGACCTGGTTTAGTCCAGGTTTAGACCTGGTTTAGTCCTGGTTTAGTCCTGGTTTAGACCTGGTTTAGTCCTGGTTTAGACCTGGTTTAGACCTGGTTTAGACCTGGTTTAGTCCTGGTTTAGTCCTGGTTTAGACCTGGTTTAGTCCTGGTTCAGTCCTGGTTTAGACCTGGTTTAGTCCTGGTTTAGACCAGGTTTAGACCTGGTTTAGTCCTGGTTTAGACCTGGTTTAGACCTGGTTTAGTCCTGGTTTAGACCAGGTTTAGACCTGGTTTAGTCCTGGTTTAGTCCTGGTTTAGACCTGGTTTAGTCCTGGTTTAGTCCTGGTTTAGACCTGGTTTGGACCTGGTTTAGACCTGGTTCAGTCCTGGTTTAGACCTGGTTTAGTCCTGGTTTAGACCAGGTTTAGACCTGGTTTAGTCCTGGTTTAGACCTGGTTTAGACCTGGTTTAGTCCTGGTTTAGACCAGGTTTAGACCAGGTTTAGTCCTGGTTTAGTCCTGGTTTAGACCTGGTTTAGACCTGGTTTAGACCTGGTTTAGACCTGGTTTAGTCCTGGTTTAGACCTGGTTTAGACCTGGTTTAGACCTGGTTTAGTCCTGGTTTAGTCCTGGTTTAGTCCTGGTTTAGACCTGGTTTAGTCCTGGTTTAGTCCTGGTTTAGTCCAGGTTTAGACCAGGTTTAGTCATGGTTTAGACCTGGTTTAGTCCTGGTTTAGACCTGGTTTAGACCTGGTTTAGTCCTGGTTTAGACCTGGTTTAGACCTGGTTTAGTCCTGGTTTAGTCCTGGTTTAGACCTGGTTTAGTCCTGGTTTAGTCCTGGTTTAGTCCTGGTTTAGACCTGGTTTGGACCTGGTTTAGTCCTGGTTTAGTCCTGGTTTAGACCTGGTTTAGACCTGGTTTAGTCCTGGTTTAGTCCTGGTTTAGACCTGGTTTAGACCTGGTTTAGTCCTGGTTTAGACCTGGTTTAGTCCTGGTTTAGTCCTGGTTTAGACCTGGTTTAGACCTGGTTTAGTCCTGGTTTAGACCAGGTTTAGTCCTGGTTTAGACCTGGTTTAGACCTGGTTTAGTCCTCGTTTAGTCCTGGTTTAGACCTGGTTTAGTCCTGGTTTAGTCCTGGTTTAGACCAGGTTTAGACCTGGTTTAGACCTAGTTTAGTCCTGGTTTAGACCTGGTTTAGTCCTGGTTTAGACCAGGTTTAGTCCTGGTTTAGTCCAGGTTTAGACCTGGTTTAGTCCTGGTTTAGTCCTGGTTTAGACCTGGTTTAGTCCTGGTTTAGTCCTGGTTTAGACCTGGTTTAGACCTGGTTTAGTCCTGGTTTAGACCAGGTTTAGACCTGGTTTAGACCTGGTTTAGACCTGGTTTAGTCCTGGTCTAGACCTGGTTTAGACCTGGTTTAGACCTGGTTTAGTCCTGGTTTAGTCCTGGTTTAGTCCTGGTTTAGTCCTGGTTTAGACCTGGTTTAGTCCTGGTTTAGACCAGGTTTAGACCTGGTTTAGTCCTGGTTTAGTCCTGGTTTAGACCTGGTTTAGACCTTGTTTAGTCCTGGTTTAGACCAGGTTTAGACCTGGTTTAGACCTGGTTTAGACCTGGTTTAGTCCTCGTTTAGTCCTGGTTTAGACCTGGTTTAGTCCTGGTTTAGTCCTGGTTTAGACCAGGTTTAGACCTGGTTTAGACCTGGTTTAGACCTGGTTTAGACCAGTTTTAGACCTGGTTTAGACCTGGTTTAGACCTGGTTTAGACCTGGTTTAGTCCTGGTTTAGACCAGGTTTAGACCTGGTTTAGACCTGGTTTAGACCTGGTTTAGTCCTGGTTTAGACCAGGTTTAGACCTGGTTTAGACCTGGTTTAGACCTGGTTTTTTAATCCTGGTTTAGTCCTGGTTTAGACCTGGTTTAGACCTGGTTTAGACCTGGTTTAGACCAGGTTTAGACCTGGTTTAGACCTGGTTTAGACCTGGTTTAGTCCTGGTTTAGACCTGGTTTAGTCCAGGTTTAGACCTGGTTTAGTCCTGGTTTAGTCCTGGTTTAGTCCTGGTTTAGTCCTGGTTTAGACCTGGTTTAGACCTGGTTTAGACCTGGTTTAGTCCTGGTTTAGTCCTGGTTTAGACCAGGTTTAGACCTGGTTTAGTCCTGGTTTAGACCTGGTTTAGACCTGGTTTAGTCCTGGTTTTGACCTGGTTTAGACCTGGTTTAGTCCTGGTTTAGACCAAGTTTAGTCCTCGTTTTGTCCTGGTTTAGACCTGGTTTAGTCCTGGTTTAGTCCTGGTTTAGACCAGGTTTAGACCTGGTTTAGACCTGGTTTAGTCCTGGTTTAGACCTGGTTTAGTCCTGGTTTAGACCAGGTTTAGTCCTGGTTTAGACCTGGTTTAGACCTGGTTTAGACCTGGTTTAGTCCTGGTTTAGACCTGGTTTAGTCCTGGTTTAGTCCTGGTTTAGACCTGGTTTAGACCTGGTTTAGACCTGGTTTAGTCCTAGTTTAGTCCTGGTTTAGTCCTGGTTTAGACCTGGTTTAGACCTGGTTTAGACCTGGTTTAGACCTGGTTTAGTCCTGGTTTAGACCTGGTTTAGTCCTGGTTTAGTCCTGGTTCAGTCCTGGTTTAGTCCTGGTTTAGACCTGGTTTAGACCTGGTTTAGTCCTGGTTTAGACCAGGTTTAGACCTGGTTTAGTCCTGGTTTAGTCCTGGTTTAGACCTGGTTTAGACCTGGTTTAGTCCTGGTTTAGTCCTGGTTTAGACCAGGTTTAGACCTGGTTTAGACCTGGTGTAGACCTGGTTTAGTCCTGGTTTAGTCCTGGTTTAGACCTGGTTTAGTCCTGGTTTAGACCAGGTTTAGTCCTGGTTTAGACCTGGTTTAGTCCTGGTTTAGACCAGGTTTATACCTGGTTTAGACCTGGTTTAGACCTGGTTTAGTCCTGGTTTAGACCTGGTTTAGACCTGGTTTAGACCTGGTTTAGACCTGGTTTAGTCCTGGTTTAGACCTGGTTTAGTCCTGGTTTAGACCTGGTTTAGTCCTGGTTTAGACCTGGTTTAGACCTGGTTTAGTCCTGGTTTAGACCTGGTTTAGACCTAGTTTAGACCTGGTTTAGTCCTGGTTTAGTCCTGGTTTAGACCTGGTTTAGACCTGGTTTAGTCCTGGTTTAGTCCTGGTTTAGACCTGGTTTAGTCCTGGTTTAGTCCTGGTTTAGACCTGGTTAAGTCCTGGTTTAGTCCTGGTTTAGTCCTGGTTTAGACCTGGTTTAGTCCTGGTTTAGACCTGGTTTAGACCTGGTTTAGACCTGGTTTAGTCCTGGTTTAGTCCTGGTTTAGACCTGGTTTAGACCTGGTTTAGTCCTGGTTTAGACCTGGTTTAGTCCTGGTTTAGTCCTGGTTTAGACCTGGTTTAGTCCTGGTCTAGACCTGGTTTAGACCTGGTTTGGACCTGGTTTAGTCCTGGTTTAGTCCTGGTTTAGTCCTGGTTTAGTCCTGGTTTAGACCAGGTTTAGACCTGGTTTAGTCCTGGTTTAGACCTGGTTTAGACCTGGTTTAGTCCTGGTTTAGACCAGGTTTAGACCTGGTTTAGTCCTGGTTTAGTCCTGGTTTAGACCTGGTTTAGACCTGGTTTAGTCCTGGTTTAGTCCTGGTTTAGACCAGGTTTAGACCTGGTTTAGTCCTGGTTTAGACCTGGTTTAGTCCTGGTTTAGTCCTGGTTTAGACCTGGTTTAGTCCTGGTTTAGTCCTGGTTTAGACCTGGTTTGGACCTGGTTTAGACCTGGTTTTTTAATCCTGGTTTAGTCCTGGTTTAGACCTGGTTTAGACCTGGTTTAGTCCTGGTTTAGACCAGGTTTAGTCCTGGTTTAGACCTGGTTTAGACCTGGTTTAGACCAGGTTTAGACCTGGTTTAGACCTGGTTTAGACCTGGTTTAGACCTGGTTTAGTCCTGGTTTAGACCTGGTTTAGTCCAGGTTTAGACCTGGTTTAGTCCTGGTTTAGTCCTGGTTTAGACCTGGTTTAGTCCTGGTTTAGACCTGGTTTAGACCTGGTTTAGACCTGGTTTAGTCCTGGTTTAGTCCTGGTTTAGACCTGGTTTAGTCCTGGTTCAGTCCTGGTTTAGACCTGGTTTAGTCCTGGTTTAGACCAGGTTTAGACCTGGTTTAGTCCTGGTTTAGACCTGGTTTAGACCTGGTTTAGTCCTGGTTTAGACCAGGTTTAGACCTGGTTTAGTCCTGGTTTAGTCCTGGTTTAGACCTGGTTTAGTCCTGGTTTAGTCCTGGTTTAGACCTGGTTTGGACCTGGTTTAGTCCTGGTTTAGACCTGGTTTAGACCTGGTTTAGACCTGGTTTAGTCCTGGTTTAGACCTGGTTTAGTCCTGGTTTAGACCAGGTTTAGACCAGGTTTAGTCCTGGTTTAGTCCTGGTTTAGACCTGGTTTAGACCTGGTTTAGACCTGGTTTAGACCTGGTTTAGTCCTGGTTTAGTCCTGGTTTAGACCTGGTTTAGACCTGGTTTAGACCTGGTTTAGTCCTGGTTTAGTCCTGGTTTAGTCCTGGTTTAGACCTGGTTTAGTCCTGGTTTAGTCCTGGTTTAGACCTGGTTTAGTCCTGGTTTAGACCTGGTTTAGACCTGGTTTAGTCCTGGTTTAGTCCTGGTTTAGACCTGGTTTAGTCCTGGTTTAGACCTGGTTTAGACCTGGTTTAGACCTGGTTTAGTCCTGGTTTAGTCCTGGTTTAGACCTGGTTTAGTCCTGGTTTAGACCTGGTTTAGTCCTGGTTTAGTCCTGGTTTAGACCTGGTTTAGACCTGGTTTAGACCTGGTTTAGTCCTGGTTTAGACCTGGTTTAGACCTGGTTTAGACCTGGTTTAGACCTGGTCTAGACCTGGTTTAGACCTGGTTTAGACCAGGTTTAGACCTGGTTTAGTCCTGGTTTAGACCAGGTTTAGACCTGGTTTAGTCCTGGTTTAGTCCTGGTTTAGACCTGGTTTAGTCCTGGTTTAGTCCTGGTTTAGACCAGGTTTAGTCCTGGTTTAGTCCTGGTTTAGACCTGGTTTAGTCCTGGTTTAGTCCTGGTTTAGTCCTGGTTTAGACCTGGTTTAGACCTGGTTTAGTCCTGGTTTAGTCCTGGTTTAGACCTGGTTTAGACCTGGTCTAGTCCTGGTTTAGTCCTGGTCTAGTCCTGATCTAGACCTGGTTTAGTCCTGGTTTAGACCTGGTTTAGTCCTGGTTTAGTCCTGGTTTAGTCCTGGTTTAGTCCTGGTTTAGTCCTGGTTTAGACCTGGTTTAGTCCTGGTTTAGACCTGGTTTAGTCCTGGTTTAGTCCTGGTTTAGACCAGGTTTAGTCCTGGTTAAGACCTGGTTTAGTCCTGGTTTAGTCCTGGTTTAGTCCTGGTTTAGACCTGGTTTAGACCTGGTTTAGACCTGGTTTAGTCCTGGTTTAGTCCTGGTTTAGTCCAGGTTTAGACCAGGTTTAGACCAGGTTTAGTCCTGGTTTAGTCCTGGTTTAGACCTGGTTAAGACCTGGTTTAGACCTGGTTTAGACCTGGTTTAGTCCTGGTTTAGTCCTGGTTTAGACCTGGTTTAGACCTGGTGTAGTCCTGGTTTAGACCTGGTTTAGTCCTGGTTTAGACCTGGTTTAGACCTGGTTTAGTCCTGGTTTAGTCCTGGTTTAGTCCTGGTTTAGTCCTGGTTTAGTTCTGGTTTAGACCTGGTTTAGTCCTGGTTTAGTCCTGGTTTAGACCTGGTTTGGACCTGGTTTAGTCCTGGTTTAGTCCTGGTTTAGACCTGGTTTAGACCTGGTTTAGTCCTGGTTTAGTCCTGGTTTAGACCTGGTTTAGACCTGGTTTAGTCCTGGTTTAGACCTGGTTTAGTCCTGGTTTAGTCCTGGTTTAGACCTGGTTTAGACCTGGTTTAGTCCTGGTTTAGACCAGGTTTAGACCTGGTTTAGACCTGGTTTAGACCTGGTTTAGTCCTGGTTTAGACCTGGTTTAGTCCTGGTTTAGACCAGGTTTAGTCCTGGTTTAGACCTGGTTTAGACCTGGTTTAGTCTTCGTTTTGTCCTGGTTTAGACCTGGTTTAGTCCTGGTTTAGTCCTGGTTTAGACCAGGTTTAGACCTGGTTTAGACCTGGTTTAGTCCTGGTTTAGACCTGGTTTAGTCCTGGTTTAGACCAGGTTTAGTCCTGGTTTAGACCTGGTTTAGACCTGGTTTAGACCTGGTTTAGTCCTGGTTTAGACCTGGTTTAGTCCGGGTTTAGTCCTGGTTTAGACCTGGTTTAGACCTGGTTTAGACCTGGTTTAGTCCTGGTTTAGTCCTGGTTTAGTCCTGGTTTAGACCTGGTTTGGACCTGGTTTAGACCTGGTTTAGACCTGGTTTAGTCCTGGTTTAGACCTGGTTTAGTCCTGGTTTAGACCTGGTTTAGTCCTGGTTTAGTCCTGGTTCAGTCCTGGTTTAGACCTGGTTTAGTCCTGGTTTAGACCTGGTTTAGACCTGGTTTAGTCCTGGTTTAGACCAGGTTTAGACCTGGTTTAGTCCTGGTTTAGTCCTGGTTTAGACCTGGTTTAGACCTGGTTTAGTCCTGGTTTAGTCCTGGTTTAGACCTGGTTTAGTCCTGGTTTAGTCCTGGTTTAGACCAGGTTTAGACCTGGTTTAGACCTGGTTTAGTCCTGGTTTAGTCCTGGTTTAGTCCTGGTTTAGACCTGGTTTAGTCCTGGTTTAGACCTGGTTTAGACCCTGTTTAGTCCTGGTTTAGTCCTGGTTTAGACCTGGTTTAGACCTGGTCTAGTCCTGGTTTAGTCCTGGTCTAGTCCTGATCTAGACCTGGTTTAGTCCTGGTTTAGTCCTGGTTTAGTCCTGGTTTAGTCCTGGTTTAGTCCTGGTTTAGTCCTGGTTTAGACCTGGTTTAGTCCTGGTTTAGACCTGGTTTAGTCCTGGTTTAGACCAGGTTTAGTCCTGGTTAAGACCTGGTTTAGTCCTGGTTTAGTCCTGGTTTAGTCCTGGTTTAGACCTGGTTTAGACCTGGTTTAGACCTGGTTTAGTCCTGGTTTAGTCCTGGTTTAGTCCAGGTTTAGACCAGGTTTAGACCAGGTTTAGTCCTGGTTTAGTCCTGGTTTAGACCTGGTTAAGACCTGGTTTAGACCTGGTTTAGACCTGGTTTAGTCCTGGTTTAGTCCTGGTTTAGACCTGGTTTAGACCTGGTGTAGTCCTGGTTTAGACCTGGTTTAGTCCTGGTTTAGACCTGGTTTAGACCTGGTTTAGTCCTGGTTTAGTCCTGGTTTAGTCCTGGTTTAGTCCTGGTTTAGTTCTGGTTTAGACCTGGTTTAGTCCTGGTTTAGTCCTGGTTTAGACCTGGTTTGGACCTGGTTTAGTCCTGGTTTAGTCCTGGTTTAGACCTGGTTTAGACCTGGTTTAGTCCTGGTTTAGTCCTGGTTTAGACCTGGTTTAGACCTGGTTTAGTCCTGGTTTAGACCTGGTTTAGTCCTGGTTTAGTCCTGGTTTAGACCTGGTTTAGACCTGGTTTAGTCCTGGTTTAGACCAGGTTTAGACCTGGTTTAGACCTGGTTTAGACCTGGTTTAGTCCTGGTTTAGACCTGGTTTAGTCCTGGTTTAGACCAGGTTTAGTCCTGGTTTAGACCTGGTTTAGACCTGGTTTAGTCTTCGTTTTGTCCTGGTTTAGACCTGGTTTAGTCCTGGTTTAGTCCTGGTTTAGACCAGGTTTAGACCTGGTTTAGACCTGGTTTAGTCCTGGTTTAGACCTGGTTTAGTCCTGGTTTAGACCAGGTTTAGTCCTGGTTTAGACCTGGTTTAGACCTGGTTTAGACCTGGTTTAGTCCTGGTTTAGACCTGGTTTAGACCTGGTTTAGACCTGGTTTAGTCCTGGTTTAGACCTGGTTTAGACCTGGTTTAGACCTGGTTTAGTCCTGGTTTAGTCCTGGTTTAGTCCTGGTTTAGACCTGGTTTAGACCTGGTTTAGACCTGGTTTAGACCTGGTTTAGTCCTGGTTTAGACCTGGTTTAGTCCTGGTTTAGACCTGGTTTAGTCCTGGTTTAGACCTGGTTTAGTCCTGGTTTAGTCCTGGTTCAGTCCTGGTTTAGACCTGGTTTAGTCCTGGTTTAGACCTGGTTTAGACCTGGTTTAGTCCTGGTTTAGACCAGGTTTAGACCTGGTTTAGTCCTGGTTTAGTCCTGGTTTAGACCTGGTTTAGACCTGGTTTAGTCCTGGTTTAGTCCTGGTTTAGACCAGGTTTAGACCTGGTTTAGACCTGGTTTAGACCTGGTTTAGTCCTGGTTTAGTCCTGGTTTAGACCTGGTTTAGTCCTGGTTTAGACCAGGTTTAGTCCTGGTTTAGACCTGGTTTAGTCCTGGTTTAGACCAGGTTTATACCTGGTTTAGACCTGGTTTAGACCTGGTTTAGACCTGGTTTAGTCCTGGTTTAGACCTGGTTTAGACCTGGTTTAGACCTGGTTTAGTCCTGGTTTAGACCTGGTTTAGTCCTGGTTTAGACCTGGTTTAGACCTGGTTTAGACCTGGTTTAGTCCTGGTTTAGACCTGGTTTAGACCTAGTTTAGACCTGGTTTAGTCCTGGTTTAGTCCTGGTTTAGACCTGGTTTAGACCTGGTTTAGACCTGGTTTAGTCCTGGTTTAGTCCTGGTTTAGACCTGGTTTAGACCTGGTTAAGACCTGGTTTAGACCTGGTTTAGACCTGGTTTAGTCCTGGTTTAGTCCTGGTTTAGACCTGGTTTAGACCTGGTGTAGTCCTGGTTTAGACCTGGTTTAGTCCTGGTTTAGACCTGGTTTAGACCTGGTTTAGACCTGGTTTAGTCCTGGTTTAGTCCTGGTTTAGTCCTGGTTTAGTCCTGGTTTAGTTCTGGTTTAGACCTGGTTTAGACCTGGTTTGGACCTGGTTTAGTCCTGGTTTAGTCCTGGTTTAGACCTGGTTTAGACCTGGTTTAGTCCTGGTTTAGTCCTGGTTTAGACCTGGTTTAGACCTGGTTTAGTCCTGGTTTAGACCTGGTTTAGTCCTGGTTTAGTCCTGGTTTAGACCTGGTTTAGACCTGGTTTAGTCCTGGTTTAGACCAGGTTTAGTCCTGGTTTAGACCTGGTTTAGACCTGATTTAGTCCTCGTTTTGTCCTGGTTTAGACCTGGTTTAGTCCTGGTTTAGTCTTGGTTTAGACCAGGTTTAGACCTGGTTTAGACCTGGTTTAGTCCTGGTTTAGACCTGGTTTAGTCCTGGTTTAGACCAGGTTTAGTCCTGGTTTAGACCTGGTTTAGACCTGGTTTAGACCTGGTTTAGTCCTGGTTTAGACCTGGTTTAGTCCTGGTTTAGTCCTGGTTTAGACCTGGTTTAGACCTGGTTTAGACCTGGTTTAGTCCTGGTTTAGTCCTGGTTTAGTCCTGGTTTAGACCTGGTTTAGTCCTGGTTTAGTCCTGGTTCAGTCCTGGTTTAGACCTGGTTTAGTCCTGGTTTAGACCTGGTTTAGACCTGGTTTAGTCCTGGTTTAGACCAGGTTTAGACCTGGTTTAGTCCTGGTTTAGTCCTGGTTTAGACCTGGTTTAGACCTGGTTTAGTCCTGGTTTAGTCCTGGTTTAGACCAGGTTTAGACCTGGTTTAGACCTGGTTTAGACCTGGTTTAGTACTGGTTTAGTCCTGGTTTAGACCTGGTTTAGTCCTGGTTTAGACCAGGTTTAGTCCTGGTTTAGACCTGGTTTAGTCCTGGTTTAGACCAGGTTTAGACCTGGTTTAGACCTGGTTTAGTCCTGGTTTAGACCTGGTTTAGTCCTGGTTTAGACCTGGTTTAGTCCTGGTTTAGTCCTGGTTCAGTCCTGGTTTAGACCTGGTTTAGTCCTGGTTTAGACCTGGTTTAGACCTGGTTTAGTCCTGGTTTAGACCAGGTTTAGACCTGGTTTAGTCCTGGTTTAGTCCTGGTTTAGACCTGGTTTAGACCTGGTTTAGTCCTGGTTTAGTCCTGGTTTAGACCAGGTTTAGACCTGGTTTAGACCTGGTTTAGACCTGGTTTAGTCCTGGTTTAGTCCTGGTTTAGACCTGGTTTAGTCCTGGTTTAGACCAGGTTTAGTCCTGGTTTAGACCTGGTTTAGTCCTGGTTTAGACCAGGTTTATACCTGGTTTAGACCTGGTTTAGACCTGGTTTAGACCTGGTTTAGTCCTGGTTTAGACCTGGTTTAGACCTGGTTTAGACCTGGTTTAGACCTGGTTTAGTCCTGGTTTAGACCTGGTTTAGTCCTGGTTTAGACCTGGTTTAGTCCTGGTTTAGACCTGGTTTAGACCTGGTTTAGACCTGGTTTAGTCCTGGTTTAGACCTGGTTTAGACCTAGTTTAGACCTGGTTTAGTCCTGGTTTAGTCCTGGTTTAGACCTGGTTTAAACCTGGTTTAGACCTGGTTTAGTCCTGGTTTAGTCCTGGTTTAGACCTGGTTTAGTCCTGGTTTAGTCCTGGTTTAGACCTGGTTTAGACCTGGTTAAGACCTGGTTTAGACCTGGTTTAGACCTGGTTTAGTCCTGGTTTAGTCCTGGTTTAGACCTGGTTTAGACCTGGTGTAGTCCTGGTTTAGACCTGGTTTAGTCCTGGTTTAGACCTGGTTTAGACCTGGTTTAGACCTGGTTTAGTCCTGGTTTAGTCCTGGTTTAGTCCTGGTTTAGTCCTGGTTTAGTTCTGGTTTAGACCTGGTTTAGTCCTGGTTTAGTCCTGGTTTAGACCTGGTTTGGACCTGGTTTAGTCCTGGTTTAGTCCTGGTTTAGACCTGGTTTAGACCTGGTTTAGTCCTGGTTTAGTCCTGGTTTAGACCTGGTTTAGACCTGGTTTAGTCCTGGTTTAGACCAGGTTTAGTCCTGGTTTAGACCTGGTTTAGACCTGGTTTAGTCCTCGTTTTGTCCTGGTTTAGACCTGGTTTAGTCCTGGTTTAGTCTTGGTTTAGACCAGGTTTAGACCTGGTTTAGACCTGGTTTAGTCCTGGTTTAGACCTGGTTTAGTCCTGGTTTAGACCAGGTTTAGTCCTGGTTTAGACCTGGTTTAGACCTGGTTTAGACCTGGTTTAGTCCTGGTTTAGACCTGGTTTAGTCCTGGTTTAGTCCTGGTTTAGACCTGGTTTAGACCTGGTTTAGACCTGGTTTAGTCCTGGTTTAGTCCTGGTTTAGTCCTGGTTTAGACCTGGTTTAGACCTGGTTTAGACCTGGTTTAGACCTGGTTTAGTCCTGGTTTAGACCTGGTTTAGTCCTGGTTTAGACCTGGTTTAGTCCTGGTTTAGTCCTGGTTCAGTCCTGGTTTAGACCTGGTTTAGTCCTGGTTTAGACCTGGTTTAGACCTGGTTTAGTCCTGGTTTAGACCAGGTTTAGACCTGGTTTAGTCCTGGTTTAGTCCTGGTTTAGACCTGGTTTAGACCTGGTTTAGTCCTGGTTTAGTCCTGGTTTAGACCAGGTTTAGACCTGGTTTAGACCTGGTTTAGACCTGGTTTAGTACTGGTTTAGTCCTGGTTTAGACCTGGTTTAGTCCTGGTTTAGACCAGGTTTAGTCCTGGTTTAGACCTGGTTTAGTCCTGGTTTAGACCAGGTTTATACCTGGTTTAGACCTGGTTTAGACCTGGTTTAGTCCTGGTTTAGACCTGGTTTAGACCTGGTTTAGACCTGGTTTAGACCTGGTTTAGTCCTGGTTTAGACCTGGTTTAGTCCTGGTTTAGACCTGGTTTAGACCTGGTTTAGACCTGGTTTAGTCCTGGTTTAGACCTGGTTTAGACCTAGTTTAGACCTGGTTTAGTCCTGGTTTAGTCCTGGTTTAGACCTGGTTTAGACCTGGTTTAGACCTGGTTTAGTCCTGGTTTAGTCCTGGTTTAGACCTGGTTTAGTCCTGGTTTAGTCCTGGTTTAGACCTGGTTTAGTCCTGGTTTAGTCCTGGTTTAGTCCTGGTTTAGTCCTGGTTTAGACCTGGTTTAGTCCTGGTTTAGACCTGGTTTAGACCTAGTTTAGACCTGGTTTAGTCCTGGTTTAGTCCTGGTTTAGACCTGGTTTAGACCTGGTTTAGTCCTGGTTTAGACCTGGTTTAGTCCTGGTTTAGTCCTGGTTTAGACCTGGTTTAGTCCTGGTCTAGACCTGGTTTAGACCTGGTTTGGACCTGGTTTAGTCCTGGTTTAGTCCTGGTTTAGTCCTGGTTTAGTCCTGGTTTAGACCTGGTTTAGTCCTGGTTTAGACCTGGTTTAGACCAGGTTTAGACCTGGTTTAGTCCTGGTTTAGACCTGGTTTAGACCTGGTTTAGTCCTGGTTTAGACCAGGTTTAGACCTGGTTTAGTCCTGGTTTAGTCCTGGTTTAGACCTGGTTTAGTCCTGGTTTAGTCCTGGTTTAGACCAGGTTTAGACCTGGTTTAGACCTGGTTTAGTCCTGGTTTAGTCCTGGTTTAGTCCTGGTTTAGACCTGGTTTAGTCCTGGTTTAGACCTGGTTTAGACCTGGTTTAGTCCTGGTTTAGTCCTGGTTTAGACCTGGTTTAGACCTGGTCTAGTCCTGGTCTAGTCCTGGTTTAGTCCTGGTCTAGTCCTGATCTAGACCTGGTCTAGTCCTGGTTTAGACCTGGTTTAGTCCTGGTTTAGACCTGGTTTAGACCTGGTTTAGTCCTGGTTTAGTCCTGGTTTAGTCCTGGTTTAGTCCTGGTTTAGACCTGGTTTAGTCCTGGTTTAGACCAGGTTTAGTCCTGGTTTAGACCAGGTTTAGTCCTGGTTTAGTCCTGGTTTAGTCCTGGTTTAGACCTGGTTTAGACCTGGTTTAGACCTGGTTTAGTCCTGGTTTAGTCCTGGTTTAGTCCAGGTTTAGACCAGGTTTAGACCAGGTTTAGTCCTGGTTTAGTCCTGGTTTAGACCTGGTTAAGACCTGGTTTAGACCTGGTTTAGACCTGGTTTAGTCCTGGTTTAGTCCTGGTTTAGACCTGGTTTAGACCTGGTGTAGTCCTGGTTTAGACCTGGTTTAGACCTGGTGTAGTCCTGGTTTAGACCTGGTTTAGTCCTGGTTTAGACCTGGTTTAGTCCTGGTTTAGTCCTGGTTTAGTCCTGGTTTAGACCAGGTTTAGACCTGGTTTAGTCCTGGTCTAGTCCTGGTCTAGACCTGGTCTAGTCCTGGTTTAGACCTGGTTTAGTCCTGGTTTAGACCTGGTTTAGTCCTGGTTTAGTCCTGGTTTAGACCAGGTTTAGTCCTGGTTTAGACCTGGTTTAGACCTGGTTTAGACCTGGTTTAGTCCTGGTTTAGTCCTGGTTTAGTCCTGGTTTAGTCCTGGTTTAGACCTGGTTTAGACCTGGTTTAGACCTGGTTTAGACCTGGTTTAGTCCTGGTTTAGACCTGGTTTAGTCCTGGTTTAGACCTGGTTTAGTCCTGGTTTAGTCCTGGTTTAGACCAGGTTTAGTCCTGGTTTAGACCTGGTTTAGACCTGGTTTAGACCTGGTTTAGTCCTGGTTTAGACCTGGTTTAGTCCTGGTTTAGACCTGGTTTAGTCCTGGTTTAGTCCTGGTTTAGTCCAGGTTTAGACCAGGTTTAGACCAGGGGTCGTCCTGGTTTAGTCCTGGTTTAGACCTGGTTTAGACCTGGTTTAGACCTGGTTTAGTCCTGGTTTAGACCTGGTTTAGACCTGGTTTAGACCTGGTGTAGTCCTGGTTTAGACCTGGTTTAGTCCTGGTTTAGTCCTGGTTTAGACCTGGTTTAGTCCTGGTTTAGTCCAGGTTTAGACCTGGTTTAGACCTGGTTTAGTCCTGGTTTAGACCTGGTTTAGACCTGGTTTAGACCTGGTGTAGTCCTGGTTTAGACCTGGTTTAGTCCTGGTTTAGTCCTGGTTTAGACCTGGTTTAGTCCTGGTTTAGACCTGGTTTAGACCTGGTTTAGTCCTGGTTTAGACCTGGTTTAGACCTGGTTTAGTCCTGGTTTAGTCCTGGTTTAGTCCTGGTTTAGTCCTGGTTTAGTCCTGATTTAGTCCTGGTTTAGACCTGGTTTAGACCTGGTTTAGACCTGGTGTAGTCCTGGTTTAGACCTGGTTTAGTCCTGGTTTAGTCCTGGTTTAGACCTGGTTTAGTCCTGGTTTAGTCCAGGTTTAGACCAGGTTTAGTCCTGGTTTAGACCTGGTTTAGTCCTGGTTTAGACCTGGTTTAGACCTGGTTTAGTCCTGGTTTAGACCTGGTTTAGACCTGGTTTAGTCCTGGTTTAGACCTGGTTTAGACCTGGTTTAGTCCTGGTTTAGTCCTGGTTTAGTCCTGGTTTAGTCCTGGTTTAGTCCTGATTTAGGCCTGGTTTAGTCCTGGTTTAGTCCTGGTTTAGTCCTGGTTTAGACCTGGTTTGGACCTGGTTTAGTCCTGGTTTAGTCCTGGTTTAGACCTGGTTTAGTCCTGGTTTAGTCCTGGTTTAGTCCTGGTTTAGTCCTGGTTTAGTCCTGGTTTAGACCTGGTTTAGTCCTGGTTTAGTCCAGGTTTAGACCTGGTTTAGTCCTGGTTTAGTCCTGGTTTAGTCCTGGTTTAGTCCTGGTTTAGACCTGGTTTAGTCCTGGTTTAGTCCTGGTTTAGTCCTGGTTTAGACCTGGTTTAGTCCTGGTTTAGACCTGGTTTAGACCTGGTTTAGTCCTGGTTTAGACCTGGTTTAGACCTGGTTTAGTCCTGGTTTAGTCCTGGTTTAGACCTGGTTTGGACCTGGTTTGGACCTGGTTTAGACCTGGTTTAGACCTGGTTTAGACCTGGTTTAGTCCTGGTTTAGTCCTGGTTTAGACCTGGTTTAGACCTGGTTTAGTCCTGGTTTAGACCAGGTTTAGACCTGGTTTAGACCTGGTTTAGTCCTGGTTTAGTCCTGGTTTAGTCCTGGTTTAGTCCTGGTTTAGACCTGGTTTAGTCCTGGTTTAGACCAGGTTTAGTCCTGGTTTAGTCCTGGTTTAGTCCTGGTTTAGTCCTGGTTTAGACCTGGTTTAGACCTGGTTTAGTCCTGGTTTAGTCCTGGTTTAGACCTGGTTTAGTCCTGGTTTAGTCCTGGTTTAGACCTGGTTTAGACCTGGTTTAGTCCTGGTTTAGTCCAGGTTTAGACCTGGTTTGGACCTGGTTTAGACCTGGTTTAGACCTGGTTTAGACCTGGTTTAGTCCTGGTTTAGTCCTGGTTTAGTCCTGGTTTAGACCTGGTTTAGACCTGGTTTAGTCCTGGTTTAGTCCAGGTTTAGACCTGGTTTGGACCTGGTTTAGACCTGGTTTAGTCCTGGTTTAGTCCTGGTTTAGTCCTGGTTTAGACCTGGTTTAGTCCTGGTTTAGTCCTGGTTTAGACCAGGTTTAGTCCTGGTTTAGTCCTGGTTTAGTCCTGGTTTAGTCCTGGTTTAGACCTGGTTTAGACCTGGTTTAGTCCTGGTTTAGTCCTGGTTTAGACCTGGTTTAGTCCTGGTTTAGTCCTGGTTTAGACCTGGTTTAGTCCTGGTTTAGACCTGGTTTAGACCTGGTTTAGACCTGGTTTAGTCCTGGTTTAGTCCTGGTTTAGTCCTGGTTTAGACCTGGTTTAGACCTGGTTTAGACCTGGTTTAGTCCTGGTTTAGTCCTGGTTTAGTCCTGGTTTAGTCCTGGTTTAGACCTGGTTTAGTCCTGGTTTAGTCCAGGTTTAGACCTGGTTTGGACCTGGTTTAGTCCTGGTTTAGACCTGGTTTAGACCTGGTTTAGACCTGGTTTAGTCCTGGTTTAGTCCTGGTTTAGTCCTGGTTTAGTCCTGGTTTAGACCTGGTTTAGACCTGGTTTAGTCCTGGTTTAGTCCTGGTTTAGACCTGGTTTAGTCCTGGTTTAGTCCTGGTTTAGTCCTGGTTTAGACCTGGTTTAGACCTGGTTTAGACCTGGTTTAGACCTGGTTTAGTCCTGGTTTAGTCCTGGTTTAGTCCTGGTTTAGACCTGGTTTAGACCTGGTTTAGTCCTGGTTTAGTCCTGGTTTAGTCCTGGTTTAGTCCTGGTTTAGTCCTGGTTTAGTCCTGGTTTAGACCTGGTTTAGACCTGGTTTAGTCCTGGTTTAGTCCTGGTTTAGACCTGGTTTAGTCCTGGTTTAGTCCTGGTTTAGACCTGGTTTAGTCCTGGTTTAGACCTGGTTTAGACCTGGTTTAGACCTGGTTTAGTCCTGGTTTAGTCCTGGTTTAGTCCTGGTTTAGACCTGGTTTAGACCTGGTTTAGACCTGGTTTAGTCCTGGTTTAGTCCTGGTTTAGTCCTGGTTTAGTCCTGGTTTAGACCTGGTTTAGTCCTGGTTTAGTCCAGGTTTAGACCTGGTTTGGACCTGGTTTAGTCCTGGTTTGGACCTGGTTTAGACCTGGTTTAGACCTGGTTTAGACCTGGTTTAGTCCTGGTTTAGACCTGGTTTAGACCTGGTTTAGTCCTGGTTTAGTCCTGGTTTAGACCTGGTTTAGTCCTGGTTTAGACCTAGTTTAGACCTGGTTTAGTCCTGGTTTAGACCAGGTTTAGTCCTGGTTTAGTCCTGGTTTAGTCCTGGTTTAGTCCTGGTTTAGTCCTGATTTAGGCCTGGTTTAGTCCTGGTTTAGTCCTGGTTTAGTCCTGGTTTAGACCTGGTTTGGACCTGGTTTAGTCCTGGTTTAGTCCTGGTTTAGACCTGGTTTAGTCCTGGTTTAGTCCTGGTTTAGTCCTGGTTTAGTCCTGGTTTAGTCCTGGTTTAGACCTGGTTTAGTCCTGGTTTAGTCCAGGTTTAGACCTGGTTTAGTCCTGGTTTAGTCCTGGTTTAGTCCTGGTTTAGTCCTGGTTTAGACCTGGTTTAGTCCTGGTTTAGTCCTGGTTTAGTCCTGGTTTAGACCTGGTTTAGTCCTGGTTTAGACCTGGTTTAGACCTGGTTTAGTCCTGGTTTAGACCTGGTTTAGACCTGGTTTAGTCCTGGTTTAGTCCTGGTTTAGACCTGGTTTGGACCTGGTTTGGACCTGGTTTAGACCTGGTTTAGACCTGGTTTAGACCTGGTTTAGTCCTGGTTTAGTCCTGGTTTAGACCTGGTTTAGACCTGGTTTAGACCTGGTTTAGTCCTGGTTTAGACCAGGTTTAGACCTGGTTTAGACCTGGTTTAGTCCTGGTTTAGTCCTGGTTTAGTCCTGGTTTAGTCCTGGTTTAGACCTGGTTTAGTCCTGGTTTAGACCAGGTTTAGTCCTGGTTTAGTCCTGGTTTAGTCCTGGTTTAGTCCTGGTTTAGACCTGGTTTAGACCTGGTTTAGTCCTGGTTTAGTCCTGGTTTAGACCTGGTTTAGTCCTGGTTTAGTCCTGGTTTAGACCTGGTTTAGACCTGGTTTAGTCCTGGTTTAGTCCAGGTTTAGACCTGGTTTGGACCTGGTTTAGACCTGGTTTAGTCCTGGTTTAGTCCTGGTTTAGTCCTGGTTTAGACCTGGTTTAGTCCTGGTTTAGTCCTGGTTTAGACCAGGTTTAGTCCTGGTTTAGTCCTGGTTTAGTCCTGGTTTAGTCCTGGTTTAGACCTGGTTTAGTCCTGGTTTAGACCTGGTTTAGACCTGGTTTAGTCCTGGTTTAGTCCTGGTTTAGACCTGGTTTGGACCTGGTTTGGACCTGGTTTAGACCTGGTTTAGACCTGGTTTAGACCTGGTTTAGTCCTGGTTTAGTCCTGGTTTAGTCCTGGTTTAGACCTGGTTTAGACCTGGTTTAGACCTGGTTTAGTCCTGGTTTAGACCAGGTTTAGACCTGCTTTAGACCTGGTTTAGTCCTGGTTTAGTCCTGGTTTAGTCCTGGTTTAGACCTGGTTTAGTCCTGGTTTGGACCTGGTTTAGACCTGGTTTAGTCCTGGTTTAGTCCTGGTTTAGTCCTGGTTTAGACCAGGTTTAGTCCTGGTTTAGTCCTGGTTTAGTCCTGGTTTAGACCTGGTTTAGACCTGGTTTAGTCCTGGTTTAGTCCTGGTTTAGACCTGGTTTAGTCCTGGTTTAGTCCTGGTTTAGACCTGGTTTAGTCCTGGTTTAGACCTGGTTTAGACCTGGTTTAGACCTGGTTTAGTCCTGGTTTAGTCCTGGTTTAGTCCTGGTTTAGACCTGGTTTAGACCTGGTTTAGTCCTGGTTTAGTCCTGGTTTAGTCCTGGTTTAGACCTGGTTTAGACCTGGTTTAGTCCTGGTTTAGTCCAGGTTTAGACCTGGTTTGGACCTGGTTTAGACCTGGTTTAGTCCTGGTTTAGTCCTGGTTTAGTCCTGGTTTAGACCTGGTTTAGTCCTGGTTTAGTCCTGGTTTAGACCAGGTTTAGTCCTGGTTTAGTCCTGGTTTAGTCCTGGTTTAGTCCTGGTTTAGACCTGGTTTAGACCTGGTTTAGTCCTGGTTTAGTCCTGGTTTAGACCTGGTTTAGTCCTGGTTTAGTCCTGGTTTAGACCTGGTTTAGTCCTGGTTTAGACCTGGTTTAGACCTGGTTTAGACCTGGTTTAGTCCTGGTTTAGTCCTGGTTTAGTCCTGGTTTAGACCTGGTTTAGACCTGGTTTAGACCTGGTTTAGTCCTGGTTTAGTCCTGGTTTAGTCCTGGTTTAGTCCTGGTTTAGACCTGGTTTAGTCCTGGTTTAGTCCAGGTTTAGACCTGGTTTGGACCTGGTTTAGTCCTGGTTTGGACCTGGTTTAGACCTGGTTTAGACCTGGTTTAGACCTGGTTTAGTCCTGGTTTAGACCTGGTTTAGACCTGGTTTAGTCCTGGTTTAGTCCTGGTTTAGACCTGGTTTAGTCCTGGTTTAGACCTAGTTTAGACCTGGTTTAGTCCTGGTTTAGACCAGGTTTAGACCTGGTTTAGACCTGGTTTAGTCCTGGTTTAGTCCTGGTTTAGTCCTGGTTTAGACCTGGTTTAGTCCTGGTTTAGTCCTGGTTTAGACCAGGTTTAGTCCTGGTTTAGTCCTGGTTTAGTCCTGGTTTAGACCTGGTTTAGTCCTGGTTTAGTCCTGGTTTAGTCCTGGTTTAGACCTGGTTTAGACCTGGTTTAGTCCTGGTTTAGTCCTGGTTTAGACCTGGTTTAGTCCTGGTTTAGACCAGGTTTAGACCTGGTTTAGACCTGGTTTAGTCCTGGTTTAGTCCTGGTTTAGACCTGGTTTGGACCTGGTTTAGTCCTGGTTTAGTCCTGGTTTAGACCTGGTTTAGTCCTGGTTTAGTCCTGGTTTAGACCTGGTTTAGTCCTGGTTTAGTCCTGGTTTAGTCCTGGTTTAGACCTGGTTTAGACCTGGTTTAGTCCTGGTTTAGTCCTGGTTTAGACCTGGTTTAGACCTGGTCTAGTCCTGGTTTAGTCCTGGTCTAGTCCTGATCTAGACCTGGTTTAGTCCTGGTTTAGACCTGGTTTAGTCCTGGTTTAGACCTGGTTTAGACCTGGTTTAGTCCTGGTTTAGTCCTGGTTTAGTCCTGGTTTAGTCCTGGTTTAGTCCTGGTTTAGTCCTGGTTTAGACCTGGTTTAGTCCTGGTTTAGACCTGGTTTAGTCCTGGTTTAGTCCTGGTTTAGACCAGGTTTAGTCCTGGTTAAGACCTGGTTTAGTCCTGGTTTAGTCCTGGTTTAGTCCTGGTTTAGACCTGGTTTAGACCTGGTTTAGACCTGGTTTAGTCCTGGTTTAGTCCTGGTTTAGTCCAGGTTTAGACCAGGTTTAGACCAGGTTTAGTCCTGGTTTAGTCCTGGTTTAGACCTGGTTTAGTCCTGGTTTAGACCTGGTTTAGTCCTGGTTTAGTCCTGGTTTAGACCTGGTTTAGTCCTGGTTTAGACCAGGTTTAGACCTGGTTTAGACCTGGTTTAGTCCTGGTTTAGTCCTGGTTTAGACCTGGTTTGGACCTGGTTTAGTCCTGGTTTAGTCCTGGTTTAGACCTGGTTTAGTCCTGGTTTAGTCCTGGTTTAGACCTGGTTTAGTCCTGGTTTAGTCCTGGTTTAGTCCTGGTTTAGACCTGGTTTAGACCTGGTTTAGTCCTGGTTTAGTCCTGGTTTAGACCTGGTTTAGACCTGGTCTAGTCCTGGTTTAGTCCTGGTCTAGTCCTGATCTAGACCTGGTTTAGTCCTGGTTTAGACCTGGTTTAGTCCTGGTTTAGACCTGGTTTAGACCTGGTTTAGTCCTGGTTTAGTCCTGGTTTAGTCCTGGTTTAGTCCTGGTTTAGTCCTGGTTTAGTCCTGGTTTAGACCTGGTTTAGTCCTGGTTTAGACCTGGTTTAGTCCTGGTTTAGTCCTGGTTTAGACCAGGTTTAGTCCTGGTTAAGACCTGGTTTAGTCCTGGTTTAGTCCTGGTTTAGTCCTGGTTTAGACCTGGTTTAGACCTGGTTTAGACCTGGTTTAGTCCTGGTTTAGTCCTGGTTTAGTCCAGGTTTAGACCAGGTTTAGACCAGGTTTAGTCCTGGTTTAGTCCTGGTTTAGACCTGGTTTAGTCCTGGTTTAGACCTGGTTTAGTCCTGGTTTAGTCCTGGTTTAGACCAGGTTTAGTCCTGGTTAAGACCTGGTTTAGTCCTGGTTTAGTCCTGGTTTAGTCCTGGTTTAGTCCTGGTTTAGACCTGGTTTAGACCTGGTGTAGTCCTGGTTTAGACCTGGTTTAGACCTGGTTTAGACCTGGTTTAGTCCTGGTTTAGTCCTGGTTTAGACCTGGTTTAGACCTGGTTTAGTCCTGGTTTAGACCTGGTTTAGTCCTGGTTTAGTCCAGGTTTAGACCTGGTTTAGTCCTGGTTTAGACCTGGTTTAGACCTGGTTTAGTCCTGGTTTAGTCCAGGTTTAGACCTGGTTTGGACCTGGTTTAGACCTGGTTTAGTCCTGGTTTAGTCCTGGTTTAGTCCTGGTTTAGACCTGGTTTAGTCCTGGTTTAGTCCTGGTTTAGACCAGGTTTAGTCCTGGTTTAGTCCTGGTTTAGTCCTGGTTTAGTCCTGGTTTAGACCTGGTTTAGACCTGGTTTAGTCCTGGTTTAGTCCTGGTTTAGACCTGGTTTAGTCCTGGTTTAGTCCTGGTTTAGACCTGGTTTAGTCCTGGTTTAGACCTGGTTTGGACCTGGTTTAGTCCTGGTTTAGTCCTGGTTTAGTCCTGGTTTAGTCCTGGTTTAGACCTGGTTTAGTCCTGGTTTAGACCTGGTTTAGACCAGGTTTAGACCTGGTTTAGTCCTGGTTTAGACCTGGTTTAGACCTGGTTTAGTCCTGGTTTAGACCAGGTTTAGACCTGGTTTAGTCCTGGTTTAGTCCTGGTTTAGACCTGGTTTAGTCCTGGTTTAGTCCTGGTTTAGACCAGGTTTAGACCTGGTTTAGACCTGGTTTAGTCCTGGTTTAGTCCTGGTTTAGTCCTGGTTTAGACCTGGTTTAGTCCTGGTTTAGACCTGGTTTAGACCTGGTTTAGTCCTGGTTTAGTCCTGGTTTAGACCTGGTTTAGACCTGGTCTAGTCCTGGTCTAGTCCTGGTTTAGTCCTGGTCTAGTCCTGATCTAGACCTGGTCTAGTCCTGGTTTAGACCTGGTTTAGTCCTGGTTTAGACCTGGTTTAGACCTGGTTTAGTCCTGGTTTAGTCCTGGTTTAGTCCTGGTTTAGTCCTGGTTTAGACCTGGTTTAGTCCTGGTTTAGACCAGGTTTAGTCCTGGTTTAGACCAGGTTTAGTCCTGGTTTAGTCCTGGTTTAGTCCTGGTTTAGACCTGGTTTAGACCTGGTTTAGACCTGGTTTAGTCCTGGTTTAGTCCTGGTTTAATCCAGGTTTAGACCAGGTTTAGACCAGGTTTAGTCCTGGTTTAGTCCTGGTTTAGACCTGGTTAAGACCTGGTTTAGACCTGGTTTAGACCTGGTTTAGTCCTGGTTTAGTCCTGGTTTAGACCTGGTTTAGACCTGGTGTAGTCCTGGTTTAGACCTGGTTTAGACCTGGTGTAGTCCTGGTTTAGACCTGGTTTAGTCCTGGTTTAGACCTGGTTTAGTCCTGGTTTAGTCCTGGTTTAGTCCTGGTTTAGACCAGGTTTAGACCTGGTTTAGTCCTGGTCTAGTCCTGGTCTAGACCTGGTTTAGTCCTGGTTTAGACCTGGTTTAGTCCTGGTTTAGACCTGGTTTAGTCCTGGTTTAGTCCTGGTTTAGACCAGGTTTAGTCCTGGTTTAGACCTGGTTTAGACCTGGTTTAGACCTGGTTTAGTCCTGGTTTAGTCCTGGTTTAGTCCTGGTTTAGTCCTGGTTTAGACCTGGTTTAGACCTGGTTTAGACCTGGTTTAGTCCTGGTTTAGACCTGGTTTAGTCCTGGTTTAGACCTGGTTTAGTCCTGGTTTAGTCCTGGTTTAGACCAGGTTTAGTCCTGGTTTAGACCTGGTTTAGACCTGGTTTAGACCTGGTTTAGTCCTGGTTTAGACCTGGTTTAGTCCTGGTTTAGACCTGGTTTAGTCCTGGTTTAGTCCTGGTTTAGTCCAGGTTTAGACCAGGTTTAGACCAGGGGTCGTCCTGGTTTAGTCCTGGTTTAGACCTGGTTTAGACCTGGTTTAGACCTGGTTTAGTCCTGGTTTAGACCTGGTTTAGACCTGGTTTAGACCTGGTGTAGTCCTGGTTTAGACCTGGTTTAGTCCTGGTTTAGTCCTGGTTTAGACCTGGTTTAGTCCTGGTTTAGTCCAGGTTTAGACCTGGTTTAGACCTGGTTTAGTCCTGGTTTAGACCTGGTTTAGACCTGGTTTAGACCTGGTGTAGTCCTGGTTTAGACCTGGTTTAGTCCTGGTTTAGTCCTGGTTTAGACCTGGTTTAGTCCTGGTTTAGACCTGGTTTAGACCTGGTTTAGTCCTGGTTTAGACCTGGTTTAGACCTGGTTTAGTCCTGGTTTAGTCCTGGTTTAGTCCTGGTTTAGTCCTGGTTTAGTCCTGATTTAGTCCTGGTTTAGACCTGGTTTAGACCTGGTTTAGACCTGGTGTAGTCCTGGTTTAGACCTGGTTTAGTCCTGGTTTAGTCCTGGTTTAGACCTGGTTTAGTCCTGGTTTAGTCCAGGTTTAGACCAGGTTTAGTCCTGGTTTAGACCTGGTTTAGTCCTGGTTTAGACCTGGTTTAGACCTGGTTTAGTCCTGGTTTAGACCTGGTTTAGACCTGGTTTAGTCCTGGTTTAGACCTGGTTTAGACCTGGTTTAGTCCTGGTTTAGTCCTGGTTTAGTCCTGGTTTAGTCCTGGTTTAGTCCTGGTTTAGTCCTGATTTAGGCCTGGTTTAGTCCTGGTTTAGTCCTGGTTTAGTCCTGGTTTAGACCTGGTTTGGACCTGGTTTAGTCCTGGTTTAGTCCTGGTTTAGACCTGGTTTAGTCCTGGTTTAGTCCTGGTTTAGTCCTGGTTTAGTCCTGGTTTAGACCTGGTTTAGTCCTGGTTTAGTCCAGGTTTAGACCAGGTTTATTCCTGGTTTAGACCTGGTTTAGTCCTGGTTTAGACCTGGTTTAGACCTGGTTTAGTCCTGGTTTAGACCTGGTTTAGACCTGGTTTAGTCCTGGTTTAGTCCTGGTTTAGACCTGGTTTGGACCTGGTTTGGACCTGGTTTAGACCTGGTTTAGACCTGGTTTAGACCTGGTTTAGTCCTGGTTTAGTCCTGGTTTAGACCTGGTTTAGACCTGGTTTAGACCTGGTTTAGTCCTGGTTTAGACCAGGTTTAGACCTGGTTTAGACCTGGTTTAGTCCTGGTTTAGTCCTGGTTTAGTCCTGGTTTAGTCCTGGTTTAGACCTGGTTTAGTCCTGGTTTAGTCCTGGTTTAGACCAGGTTTAGTCCTGGTTTAGTCCTGGTTTAGTCCTGGTTTAGTCCTGGTTTAGACCTGGTTTAGACCTGGTTTAGTCCTGGTTTAGTCCTGGTTTAGACCTGGTTTAGTCCTGGTTTAGTCCTGGTTTAGACCTGGTTTAGACCTGGTTTAGTCCTGGTTTAGTCCAGGTTTAGACCTGGTTTGGACCTGGTTTAGACCTGGTTTAGTCCTGGTTTAGTCCTGGTTTAGTCCTGGTTTAGACCTGGTTTAGTCCTGGTTTAGTCCTGGTTTAGACCAGGTTTAGTCCTGGTTTAGTCCTGGTTTAGTCCTGGTTTAGTCCTGGTTTAGACCTGGTTTAGTCCTGGTTTAGACCTGGTTTAGACCTGGTTTAGTCCTGGTTTAGTCCTGGTTTAGACCTGGTTTGGACCTGGTTTGGACCTGGTTTAGACCTGGTTTAGACCTGGTTTAGACCTGGTTTAGTCCTGGTTTAGTCCTGGTTTAGTCCTGGTTTAGACCTGGTTTAGACCTGGTTTAGACCTGGTTTAGTCCTGGTTTAGACCAGGTTTAGACCTGCTTTAGACCTGGTTTAGTCCTGGTTTAGTCCTGGTTTAGTCCTGGTTTAGACCTGGTTTAGTCCTGGTTTGGACCTGGTTTAGACCTGGTTTAGTCCTGGTTTAGTCCTGGTTTAGTCCTGGTTTAGACCAGGTTTAGTCCTGGTTTAGTCCTGGTTTAGTCCTGGTTTAGACCTGGTTTAGACCTGGTTTAGTCCTGGTTTAGTCCTGGTTTAGACCTGGTTTAGTCCTGGTTTAGTCCTGGTTTAGACCTGGTTTAGTCCTGGTTTAGACCTGGTTTAGACCTGGTTTAGACCTGGTTTAGTCCTGGTTTAGTCCTGGTTTAGTCCTGGTTTAGACCTGGTTTAGACCTGGTTTAGTCCTGGTTTAGTCCTGGTTTAGTCCTGGTTTAGACCTGGTTTAGACCTGGTTTAGTCCTGGTTTAGTCCAGGTTTAGACCTGGTTTGGACCTGGTTTAGACCTGGTTTAGTCCTGGTTTAGTCCTGGTTTAGTCCTGGTTTAGACCTGGTTTAGTCCTGGTTTAGTCCTGGTTTAGACCAGGTTTAGTCCTGGTTTAGTCCTGGTTTAGTCCTGGTTTAGTCCTGGTTTAGACCTGGTTTAGACCTGGTTTAGTCCTGGTTTAGTCCTGGTTTAGACCTGGTTTAGTCCTGGTTTAGTCCTGGTTTAGACCTGGTTTAGTCCTGGTTTAGACCTGGTTTAGACCTGGTTTAGACCTGGTTTAGTCCTGGTTTAGTCCTGGTTTAGTCCTGGTTTAGACCTGGTTTAGACCTGGTTTAGACCTGGTTTAGTCCTGGTTTAGTCCTGGTTTAGTCCTGGTTTAGTCCTGGTTTAGACCTGGTTTAGTCCTGGTTTAGTCCAGGTTTAGACCTGGTTTGGACCTGGTTTAGTCCTGGTTTGGACCTGGTTTAGACCTGGTTTAGACCTGGTTTAGACCTGGTTTAGTCCTGGTTTAGACCTGGTTTAGACCTGGTTTAGTCCTGGTTTAGTCCTGGTTTAGACCTGGTTTAGTCCTGGTTTAGACCTAGTTTAGACCTGGTTTAGTCCTGGTTTAGACCAGGTTTAGACCTGGTTTAGACCTGGTTTAGTCCTGGTTTAGTCCTGGTTTAGTCCTGGTTTAGTCCTGGTTTAGACCTGGTTTAGTCCTGGTTTAGTCCTGGTTTAGACCAGGTTTAGTCCTGGTTTAGTCCTGGTTTAGTCCTGGTTTAGACCTGGTTTAGTCCTGGTTTAGTCCTGGTTTAGTCCTGGTTTAGACCTGGTTTAGACCTGGTTTAGTCCTGGTTTAGTCCTGGTTTAGACCTGGTTTAGTCCTGGTTTAGACCAGGTTTAGACCTGGTTTAGACCTGGTTTAGTCCTGGTTTAGTCCTGGTTTAGACCTGGTTTGGACCTGGTTTAGTCCTGGTTTAGTCCTGGTTTAGACCTGGTTTAGTCCTGGTTTAGTCCTGGTTTAGACCTGGTTTAGTCCTGGTTTAGTCCTGGTTTAGTCCTGGTTTAGACCTGGTTTAGACCTGGTTTAGTCCTGGTTTAGTCCTGGTTTAGACCTGGTTTAGACCTGGTCTAGTCCTGGTTTAGTCCTGGTCTAGTCCTGATCTAGACCTGGTTTAGTCCTGGTTTAGACCTGGTTTAGTCCTGGTTTAGACCTGGTTTAGACCTGGTTTAGTCCTGGTTTAGTCCTGGTTTAGTCCTGGTTTAGTCCTGGTTTAGTCCTGGTTTAGACCTGGTTTAGTCCTGGTTTAGACCTGGTTTAGTCCTGGTTTAGTCCTGGTTTAGACCAGGTTTAGTCCTGGTTAAGACCTGGTTTAGTCCTGGTTTAGTCCTGGTTTAGTCCTGGTTTAGACCTGGTTTAGACCTGGTTTAGACCTGGTTTAGTCCTGGTTTAGTCCTGGTTTAGTCCAGGTTTAGACCAGGTTTAGACCAGGTTTAGTCCTGGTTTAGTCCTGGTTTAGACCTGGTTTAGTCCTGGTTTAGACCTGGTTTAGTCCTGGTTTAGTCCTGGTTTAGACCAGGTTTAGTCCTGGTTAAGACCTGGTTTAGTCCTGGTTTAGTCCTGGTTTAGTCCTGGTTTAGTCCTGGTTTAGACCTGGTTTAGACCTGGTGTAGTCCTGGTTTAGACCTGGTTTAGTCCTGGTTTAGTCCTGGTTTAGACCTGGTTTAGACCTGGTTTAGTCCTGGTTTAGACCTGGTTTAGTCCTGGTTTAGTCCAGGTTTAGACCTGGTTTAGTCCTGGTTTAGACCTGGTTTAGTCCTGGTTTAGACCTGGTTTAGACCTGGTTTAGTCCTGGTTTAGTCCTGGTTTAGTCCTGGTTTAGACCTGGTTTAGACCTGGTTTAGTCCTGGTTTAGTCCAGGTTTAGACCTGGTTTGGACCTGGTTTAGACCTGGTTTAGTCCTGGTTTAGTCCTGGTTTAGTCCTGGTTTAGACCTGGTTTAGTCCTGGTTTAGTCCTGGTTTAGACCAGGTTTAGTCCTGGTTTAGTCCTGGTTTAGTCCTGGTTTAGACCTGGTTTAGACCTGGTTTAGTCCTGGTTTAGTCCTGGTTTAGACCTGGTTTAGTCCTGGTTTAGTCCTGGTTTAGACCTGGTTTAGTCCTGGTTTAGACCTGGTTTAGACCTGGTTTAGACCTGGTTTAGTCCTGGTTTAGTCCTGGTTTAGTCCTGGTTTAGACCTGGTTTGGACCTGGTTTAGTCCTGGTTTAGTCCTGGTTTAGACCTGGTTTAGTCCTGGTTTAGTCCTGGTTTAGTCCTGGTTTAGTCCTGGTTTAGTCCTGGTTTAGACCTGGTTTAGTCCTGGTTTAGTCCAGGTTTAGACCAGGTTTAGTCCTGGTTTAGACCTGGTTTAGTCCTGGTTTAGACCTGGTTTAGACCTGGTTTAGTCCTGGTTTAGACCTGGTTTAGACCTGGTTTAGTCCTGGTTTAGTCCTGGTTTGGACCTGGTTTGGACCTGGTTTGGACCTGGTTTAGACCTGGTTTAGACCTGGTTTAGACCTGGTTTAGTCCTGGTTTAGTCCTGGTTTAGTCCTGGTTTAGACCTGGTTTAGACCTGGTTTAGACCTGGTTTAGTCCTGGTTTAGACCAGGTTTAGACCTGGTTTAGACCTGGTTTAGTCCTGGTTTAGTCCTGGTTTAGTCCTGGTTTAGACCTGGTTTAGTCCTGGTTTAGTCCTGGTTTAGACCAGGTTTAGTCCTGGTTTAGTCCTGGTTTAGTCCTGGTTTAGTCCTGGTTTAGACCTGGTTTAGTCCTGGTTTAGTCCTGGTTTAGACCTGGTTTAGTCCTGGTTTAGACCTGGTTTAGACCTGGTTTAGACCTGGTTTAGTCCTGGTTTAGTCCTGGTTTAGTCCTGGTTTAGTCCTGGTTTAGACCTGGTTTAGTCCTGGTTTAGTCCAGGTTTAGACCTGGTTTGGACCTGGTTTAGACCTGGTTTAGTCCTGGTTTAGTCCTGGTTTAGTCCTGGTTTAGACCTGGTTTAGTCCTGGTTTAGTCCTGGTTTAGACCAGGTTTAGTCCTGGTTTAGTCCTGGTTTAGTCCTGGTTTAGTCCTGGTTTAGACCTGGTTTAGACCTGGTTTAGTCCTGGTTTAGTCCTGGTTTAGACCTGGTTTAGTCCTGGTTTAGTCCTGGTTTAGACCTGGTTTAGACCTGGTTTAGACCTGGTTTAGACCTGGTTTAGTCCTGGTTTAGTCCTGGTTTAGTCCTGGTTTAGACCTGGTTTAGACCTGGTTTAGACCTGGTTTAGTCCTGGTTTAGTCCTGGTTTAGTCCTGGTTTAGACCTGGTTTGGACCTGGTTTAGTCCTGGTTTAGTCCTGGTTTAGACCTGGTTTAGTCCTGGTTTAGTCCTTGTTTAGTCCTGGTTTAGACCTGGTTTAGTCCTGGTTTAGTCCAGGTTTAGACCAGGTTTAGTCCTGGTTTAGACCTGGTTTAGTCCTGGTTTAGACCTGGTTTAGACCTGGTTTAGTCCTGGTTTAGACCTGGTTTAGACCTGGTTTAGTCCTGGTTTAGTCCTGGTTTAGACCTGGTTTGGACCTGGTTTGGACCTGGTTTAGACCTGGTTTAGACCTGGTTTAGTCCTGGTTTAGTCCTGGTTTAGTCCTGGTTTAGACCTGGTTTAGACCTGGTTTAGACCTGGTTTAGTCCTGGTTTAGACCAGGTTTAGACCTGGTTTAGACCTGGTTTAGTCCTGGTTTAGTCCTGGTTTAGTCCTGGTTTAGACCTGGTTTAGTCCTGGTTTAGTCCTGGTTTAGTCCTGGTTTAGACCTGGTTTAGACCTGGTTTAGTCCTGGTTTAGTCCTGGTTTAGACCTGGTTTAGTCCTGGTTTAGTCCTGGTTTAGACCTGGTTTAGTCCTGGTTTAGACCTGGTTTAGACCTGGTTTAGACCTGGTTTAGTCCTGGTTTAGTCCTGGTTTAGTCCTGGTTTAGACCTGGTTTAGACCTGGTTTAGTCCTGGTTTAGTCCAGGTTTAGACCTGGTTTGGACCTGGTTTAGACCTGGTTTAGTCCTGGTTTAGTCCTGGTTTAGTCCTGGTTTAGACCAGGTTTAGTCCTGGTTTAGTCCTGGTTTAGTCCTGGTTTAGTCCTGGTTTAGTCCTGGTTTAGACCTGGTTTAGACCTGGTTTAGTCCTGGTTTAGTCCTGGTTTAGTCCTGGTTTAGTCCTGGTTTAGACCTGGTTTAGACCTGGTTTAGACCTGGTTTAGACCTGGTTTAGTCCTGGTTTAGTCCTGGTTTAGACCTGGTTTAGACCTGGTTTAGTCCTGGTTTAGTCCTGGTTTAGTCCTGGTTTAGTCCTGGTTTAGACCTGGTTTGGACCTGGTTTAGTCCTGGTTTAGACCTGGTTTAGACCAGGTTTAGACCTGGTTTAGTCCTGGTTTAGTCCTGGTTTGGACCTGGTTTAGTCCTGGTTTAGTCCTGGTTTAGTCCTGGTTTAGTCCTGGTTTAGTCCTGGTTTAGTCCTGGTTTAGTCCTGGTTTAGACCTGGTTTGGACCTGGTTTAGACCTGGTTTAGTCCTGGTTTAGTCCTGGTTTAGACCTGGTTTAGTCCTGGTTTAGTCCTGGTTTAGACCAGGTTTAGTCCTGGTTTAGTCCTGGTTTAGTCCTGGTTTAGTCCTGGTTTAGACCTGGTTTAGTCCTGGTTTAGTCCTGGTTTAGACCTGGTTTAGTCCTGGTTTAGTCCTGGTTTAGACCTGGTTTAGTCCTGGTTTAGACCTGGTTTAGACCTGGTTTAGACCTGGTTTAGTCCTGGTTTAGTCCTGGTTTAGTCCTGGTTTAGACCTGGTTTAGACCTGGTTTAGACCTGGTTTAGTCCTGGTTTAGTCCTGGTTTAGTCCTGGTTTAGACCTGGTTTAGACCTGGTTTAGTCCTGGTTTAGTCCTGGTTTAGTCCTGGTTTAGTCCTGGTTTAGACCTGGTTTAGTCCTGGTTTAGTCCTGGTTTAGACCAGGTTTAGTCCTGGTTTAGTCCTGGTTTAGTCCTGGTTTAGACCTGGTTTAGTCCTGGTTTAGTCCTGGTTTAGACCTGGTTTAGTCCTGGTTTAGACCTGGTTTAGACCTGGTTTAGACCTGGTTTAGTCCTGGTTTAGTCCTGGTTTAGTCCTGGTTTAGACCTGGTTTAGACCTGGTTTAGTCCTGGTTTAGTCCTGGTTTAGTCCTGGTTTAGACCTGGTTTAGACCTGGTTTAGTCCTGGTTTAGTCCAGGTTTAGACCTGGTTTGGACCTGGTTTAGACCTGGTTTAGTCCTGGTTTAGTCCTGGTTTAGACCTGGTTTAGTCCTGGTTTAGTCCTGGTTTAGACCAGGTTTAGTCCTGGTTTAGTCCTGGTTTAGTCCTGGTTTAGACCTGGTTTAGACCTGGTTTAGTCCTGGTTTAGTCCTGGTTTAGACCTGGTTTAGTCCTGGTTTAGTCCTGGTTTAGACCTGGTTTAGTCCTGGTTTAGACCTGGTTTAGACCTGGTTTAGACCTGGTTTAGTCCTGGTTTAGACCTGGTTTAGACCTGGTTTAGACCTGGTTTAGTCCTGGTTTAGTCCTGGTTTAGTCCTGGTTTAGACCTGGTTTGGACCTGGTTTAGTCCTGGTTTAGTCCTGGTTTAGACCTGGTTTAGTCCTGGTTTAGTCCTGGTTTAGTCCTGGTTTAGTCCTGGTTTAGTCCTGGTTTAGTCCTGGTTTAGTCCAGGTTTAGACCAGGTTTAGTCCTGGTTTAGACCTGGTTTAGTCCTGGTTTAGACCTGGTTTAGACCTGGTTTAGTCCTGGTTTAGACCTGGTTTAGACCTGGTTTAGTCCTGGTTTAGTCCTGGTTTAGACCTGGTTTGGACCTGGTTTGGACCTGGTTTAGACCTGGTTTAGTCCTGGTTTAGACCTGGTTTAGACCTGGTTTAGTCCTGGTTTAGACCTGGTTTAGACCTGGTTTAGTCCTGGTTTAGTCCTGGTTTAGACCTGGTTTAGTCCTGGTTTAGACCTAGTTTAGACCTGGTTTAGTCCTGGTTTAGACCAGGTTTAGACCTGGTTTAGACCTGGTTTAGTCCTGGTTTAGTCCTGGTTTAGTCCTGGTTTAGTCCTGGTTTAGACCTGGTTTAGTCCTGGTTTAGTCCTGGTTTAGTCCTGGTTTAGACCTGGTTTAGTCCTGGTTTAGTCCTGGTTTAGTCCTGGTTTAGACCTGGTTTAGACCTGGTTTAGTCCTGGTTTAGTCCTGGTTTAGACCAGGTTTAGACCTGGTTTAGACCTGGTTTAGTCCTGGTTTAGTCCTGGTTTAGACCTGGTTTGGACCTGGTTTAGTCCTGGTTTAGTCCTGGTTTAGACCTGGTTTAGTCCTGGTTTAGTCCTGGTTTAGACCTGGTTTAGTCCTGGTTTAGTCCTGGTTTAGTCCTGGTTTAGACCTGGTTTAGACCTGGTTTAGTCCTGGTTTAGTCCTGGTTTAGACCTGGTTTAGACCTGGTCTAGTCCTGGTTTAGTCCTGGTCTAGTCCTGATCTAGACCTGGTTTAGTCCTGGTTTAGACCTGGTTTAGTCCTGGTTTAGACCTGGTTTAGTCCTGGTTTAGTCCTGGTTTAGTCCTGGTTTAGTCCTGGTTTAGTCCTGGTTTAGACCTGGTTTAGTCCTGGTTTAGACCTGGTTTAGTCCTGGTTTAGACCTGGTTTAGTCCTGGTTTAGTCCTGGTTTAGACCAGGTTTAGTCCTGGTTAAGACCTGGTTTAGTCCTGGTTTAGTCCTGGTTTAGTCCTGGTTTAGACCTGGTTTAGACCTGGTTTAGACCTGGTTTAGTCCTGGTTTAGTCCTGGTTTAGTCCAGGTTTAGACCAGGTTTAGACCAGGTTTAGTCCTGGTTTAGTCCTGGTTTAGACCTGGTTTAGACCTGGTGTAGTCCTGGTTTAGACCTGGTTTAGTCCTGGTTTAGTCCTGGTTTAGACCTGGTTTAGACCTGGTTTAGTCCTGGTTTAGACCTGGTTTAGTCCTGGTTTAGTCCAGGTTTAGACCTGGTTTAGTCCTGGTTTAGACCTGGTTTAGTCCTGGTTTAGACCTGGTTTAGACCTGGTTTAGACCTGGTTTAGTCCTGGTTTAGTCCTGGTTTAGTCCTGGTTTAGACCTGGTTTAGACCTGGTTTAGTCCTGGTTTAGTCCAGGTTTAGACCTGGTTTGGACCTGGTTTAGACCTGGTTTAGTCCTGGTTTAGTCCTGGTTTAGTCCTGGTTTAGTCCTGGTTTAGACCTGGTTTAGACCTGGTTTAGTCCTGGTTTAGTCCTGGTTTAGACCTGGTTTAGTCCTGGTTTAGTCCTGGTTTAGACCTGGTTTAGTCCTGGTTTAGACCTGGTTTAGTCCTGGTTTAGTCCTGGTTTAGACCTGGTTTAGTCCTGGTTTAGTCCTGGTTTAGACCTGGTTTAGTCCTGGTTTAGTCCTGGTTTAGTCCTGGTTTAGTCCTGGTTTAGACCTGTTTTAGACCTGGTTTAGACCTGGTTTAGTCCTGGTTTAGTCCTGGTTTAGACCTGGTTTAGTCCTGGTTTAGTCCTGGTTTAGACCTGGTTTAGTCCTGGTTTAGACCTGGTTTAGACCTGGTTTAGACCTGGTTTAGTCCTGGTTTAGTCCTGGTTTAGTCCTGGTTTAGACCTGGTTTAGACCTGGTTTAGACCTGGTTTAGTCCTGGTTTAGTCCTGGTTTAGTCCTGGTTTAGTCCTGGTTTAGACCTGGTTTAGACCTGGTTTAGACCTGGTTTAGTCCTGGTTTAGACCAGGTTTACACCTGGTTTAGACCTGGTTTAGTCCTGGTTTAGTCCTGGTTTAGTCCTGGTTTAGACCTGGTTTAGTCCTGGTTTAGTCCTGGTTTAGACCAGGTTTAGTCCTGGTTTAGTCCTGGTTTAGTCCTGGTTTAGACCTGGTTTAGTCCTGGTTTAGTCCTGGTTTAGACCTGGTTTAGTCCTGGTTTAGACCTGGTTTAGACCTGGTTTAGACCTGGTTTAGTCCTGGTTTAGTCCTGGTTTAGTCCTGGTTTAGACCTGGTTTAGACCTGGTTTAGTCCTGGTTTAGTCCTGGTTTAGTCCTGGTTTAGACCTGGTTTAGACCTGGTTTAGTCCTGGTTTAGTCCAGGTTTAGACCTGGTTTGGACCTGGTTTAGACCTGGTTTAGTCCTGGTTTAGTCCTGGTTTAGACCTGGTTTAGTCCTGGTTTAGACCAGGTTTAGTCCTGGTTTAGTCCTGGTTTAGTCCTGGTTTAGTCCTGGTTTAGACTTGGTTTAGACCTGGTTTAGTCCTGGTTTAGTCCTGGTTTAGTCCTGGTTTAGACCTGGTTTAGTCCTGGTTTAGTCCTGGTTTAGACCTGGTTTAGTCCTGGTTTAGACCTGGTTTAGACCTGGTTTAGACCTGGTTTAGTCCTGGTTTAGTGCTGGTTTAGTCCTGGTTTAGACCTGGTTTAGACCTGGTTTAGACCTGGTTTAGTCCTGGTTTAGTCCTGGTTTAGTCCTGGTTTAGACCTGGTTTGGACCTGGTTTAGTCCTGGTTTAGTCCTGGTTTAGACCTGGTTTAGTCCTGGTTTAGTCCTGGTTTAGTCCTGGTTTAGTCCTGGTTTAGTCCTGGTTTAGACCTGGTTTAGTCCTGGTTTAGTCCAGGTTTAGACCAGGTTTAGTCCTGGTTTAGACCTGGTTTAGTCCTGGTTTAGACCTGGTTTAGACCTGGTTTAGTCCTGGTTTAGACCTGGTTTAGACCTGGTTTAGTCCTGGTTTAGTCCTGGTTTAGACCTGGTTTGGACCTGGTTTGGACCTGGTTTAGACCTGGTTTAGTCCTGGTTTAGACCTGGTTTAGACCTGGTTTAGTCCTGGTTTAGACCTGGTTTAGACCTGGTTTAGTCCTGGTTTAGTCCTGGTTTAGACCTGGTTTAGTCCTGGTTTAGACCTAGTTTAGACCTGGTTTAGTCCTGGTTTAGACCAGGTTTAGACCTGGTTTAGACCTGGTTTAGTCCTGGTTTAGTCCTGGTTTAGTCCTGGTTTAGTCCTGGTTTAGACCTGGTTTAGTCCTGGTTTAGTCCTGGTTTAGACCAGGTTTAGTCCTGGTTTAGTCCTGGTTTAGTCCTGGTTTAGACCTGGTTTAGTCCTGGTTTAGTCCTGGTTTAGTCCTGGTTTAGACCTGGTTTAGACCTGGTTTAGTCCTGGTTTAGTCCTGGTTTAGACCTGGTTTAGTCCTGGTTTAGACCAGGTTTAGACCTGGTTTAGACCTGGTTTAGTCCTGGTTTAGTCCTGGTTTAGACCTGGTTTGGACCTGGTTTAGTCCTGGTTTAGTCCTGGTTTAGACCTGGTTTAGTCCTGGTTTAGTCCTGGTTTAGACCTGGTTTAGTCCTGGTTTAGTCCTGGTTTAGTCCTGGTTTAGACCTGGTTTAGACCTGGTTTAGTCCTGGTTTAGTCCTGGTTTAGTCCTGGTTTAGTCCTGGTTTAGTCCTGGTTTAGACCTGGTTTAGTCCTGGTTTAGACCTGGTTTAGTCCTGGTTTAGTCCTGGTTTAGACCAGGTTTAGTCCTGGTTAAGACCTGGTTTAGTCCTGGTTTAGTCCTGGTTTAGTCCTGGTTTAGACCTGGTTTAGACCTGGTTTAGACCTGGTTTAGTCCTGGTTTAGTCCTGGTTTAGTCCAGGTTTAGACCAGGTTTAGACCAGGTTTAGTCCTGGTTTAGTCCTGGTTTAGACCTGGTTTAGACCTGGTGTAGTCCTGGTTTAGACCTGGTTTAGTCCTGGTTTAGTCCTGGTTTAGACCTGGTTTAGACCTGGTTTAGTCCTGGTTTAGACCTGGTTTAGTCCTGGTTTAGTCCAGGTTTAGACCTGGTTTAGTCCTGGTTTAGACCTGGTTTAGACCTGGTTTAGACCTGGTTTAGTCCTGGTTTAGTCCTGGTTTAGTCCTGGTTTAGACCTGGTTTAGACCTGGTTTAGTCCTGGTTTAGTCCTGGTTTAGACCTGGTTTAGTCCTGGTTTAGTCCTGGTTTAGACCTGGTTTAGTCCTGGTTTAGACCTGGTTTAGTCCTGGTTTAGACCTGGTTTGGACCTGGTTTAGACCTGGTTTAGTCCTGGTTTAGTCCTGGTTTAGTCCTGGTTTAGACCTGGTTTAGACCTGGTTTAGTCCTGGTTTAGTCCTGGTTTAGACCTGGTTTAGTCCTGGTTTAGTCCTGGTTTAGACCTGGTTTAGTCCTGGTTTAGTCCTGGTTTAGTCCTGGTTTAGACCTGGTTTGGACCTGGTTTAGTCCTGGTTTAGTCCTGGTTTAGACCTGGTTTAGTCCTGGTTTAGTCCTGGTTTAGTCCTGGTTTAGTCCTGGTTTAGTCCTGGTTTAGACCTGGTTTAGTCCTGGTTTAGTCCAGGTTTAGACCAGGTTTAGTCCTGGTTTAGACCTGGTTTAGTCCTGGTTTAGACCTGGTTTAGACCTGGTTTAGTCCTGGTTTAGACCTGGTTTAGACCTGGTTTAGTCCTGGTTTAGTCCTGGTTTGGACCTGGTTTGGACCTGGTTTGGACCTGGTTTAGTCCTGGTTTAGACCTGGTTTAGTCCTGGTTTAGTCCTGGTTTAGACCTGGTTTAGTCCTGGTTTAGACCTGGTTTAGACCTGGTTTAGACCTGGTTTAGTCCTGGTTTAGTCCTGGTTTAGTCCTGGTTTAGACCTGGTTTAGACCTGGTTTAGACCTGGTTTAGTCCTGGTTTAGTCCTGGTTTAGACCTGGTTTAGACCTGGTTTAGACCTGGTTTAGTCCTGGTTTAGACCAGGTTTACACCTGGTTTAGACCTGGTTTAGTCCTGGTTTAGTCCTGGTTTAGTCCTGGTTTAGACCTGGTTTAGTCCTGGTTTAGTCCTGGTTTAGACCAGGTTTAGTCCTGGTTTAGTCCTGGTTTAGTCCTGGTTTAGACCTGGTTTAGTCCTGGTTTAGTCCTGGTTTAGACCTGGTTTAGTCCTGGTTTAGACCTGGTTTAGACCTGGTTTAGACCTGGTTTAGTCCTGGTTTAGTCCTGGTTTAGTCCTGGTTTAGACCTGGTTTAGACCTGGTTTAGTCCTGGTTTAGTCCTGGTTTAGTCCTGGTTTAGACCTGGTTTAGACCTGGTTTAGTCCTGGTTTAGTCCAGGTTTAGACCTGGTTTGGACCTGGTTTAGACCTGGTTTAGTCCTGGTTTAGTCCTGGTTTAGACCTGGTTTAGTCCTGGTTTAGACCAGGTTTAGTCCTGGTTTAGTCCTGGTTTAGTCCTGGTTTAGTCCTGGTTTAGACCTGGTTTAGACCTGGTTTAGTCCTGGTTTAGTCCTGGTTTAGTCCTGGTTTAGACCTGGTTTAGTCCTGGTTTAGTCCTGGTTTAGACCTGGTTTAGTCCTGGTTTAGACCTGGTTTAGACCTGGTTTAGACCTGGTTTAGTCCTGGTTTAGTGCTGGTTTAGTCCTGGTTTAGACCTGGTTTAGACCTGGTTTAGACCTGGTTTAGTCCTGGTTTAGTCCTGGTTTAGTCCTGGTTTAGACCTGGTTTGGACCTGGTTTAGTCCTGGTTTAGTCCTGGTTTAGACCTGGTTTAGTCCTGGTTTAGTCCTGGTTTAGTCCTGGTTTAGTCCTGGTTTAGTCCTGGTTTAGACCTGGTTTAGTCCTGGTTTAGTCCAGGTTTAGACCAGGTTTAGTCCTGGTTTAGACCTGGTTTAGTCCTGGTTTAGACCTGGTTTAGACCTGGTTTAGTCCTGGTTTAGACCTGGTTTAGACCTGGTTTAGTCCTGGTTTAGTCCTGGTTTAGACCTGGTTTGGACCTGGTTTGGACCTGGTTTAGACCTGGTTTAGTCCTGGTTTAGACCTGGTTTAGACCTGGTTTAGTCCTGGTTTAGACCTGGTTTAGACCTGGTTTAGTCCTGGTTTAGTCCTGGTTTAGACCTGGTTTAGTCCTGGTTTAGACCTAGTTTAGACCTGGTTTAGTCCTGGTTTAGACCAGGTTTAGACCTGGTTTAGACCTGGTTTAGTCCTGGTTTAGTCCTGGTTTAGTCCTGGTTTAGACCTGGTTTAGTCCTGGTTTAGTCCTGGTTTAGACCAGGTTTAGTCCTGGTTTAGTCCTGGTTTAGTCCTGGTTTAGACCTGGTTTAGACCTGGTTTAGACCTGGTTTAGTCCTGGTTTAGTCCTGGTTTAGACCTGGTTTAGTCCTGGTTTAGACCAGGTTTAGACCTGGTTTAGACCTGGTTTAGTCCTGGTTTAGTCCTGGTTTAGACCTGGTTTGGACCTGGTTTAGTCCTGGTTTAGTCCTGGTTTAGACCTGGTTTAGTCCTGGTTTAGTCCTGGTTTAGACCTGGTTTAGTCCTGGTTTAGTCCTGGTTTAGTCCTGGTTTAGACCTGGTTTAGACCTGGTTTAGTCCTGGTTTAGTCCTGGTTTAGTCCTGGTTTAGTCCTGGTTTAGTCCTGGTTTAGACCTGGTTTAGTCCTGGTTTAGACCTGGTTTAGTCCTGGTTTAGTCCTGGTTTAGACCAGGTTTAGTCCTGGTTAAGACCTGGTTTAGTCCTGGTTTAGTCCTGGTTTAGTCCTGGTTTAGACCTGGTTTAGACCTGGTTTAGACCTGGTTTAGTCCTGGTTTAGTCCTGGTTTAGTCCAGGTTTAGACCAGGTTTAGACCAGGTTTAGTCCTGGTTTAGTCCTGGTTTAGACCTGGTTTAGACCTGGTGTAGTCCTGGTTTAGACCTGGTTTAGTCCTGGTTTAGTCCTGGTTTAGACCTGGTTTAGACCTGGTTTAGTCCTGGTTTAGACCTGGTTTAGTCCTGGTTTAGTCCAGGTTTAGACCTGGTTTAGTCCTGGTTTAGACCTGGTTTAGACCTGGTTTAGACCTGGTTTAGTCCTGGTTTAGTCCTGGTTTAGTCCTGGTTTAGACCTGGTTTAGACCTGGTTTAGTCCTGGTTTAGTCCTGGTTTAGACCTGGTTTAGTCCTGGTTTAGTCCTGGTTTAGACCTGGTTTAGTCCTGGTTTAGACCTGGTTTAGTCCTGGTTTAGACCTGGTTTGGACCTGGTTTAGACCTGGTTTAGTCCTGGTTTAGTCCTGGTTTAGTCCTGGTTTAGACCTGGTTTAGACCTGGTTTAGTCCTGGTTTAGTCCTGGTTTAGACCTGGTTTAGTCCTGGTTTAGTCCTGGTTTAGACCTGGTTTAGTCCTGGTTTAGTCCTGGTTTAGTCCTGGTTTAGACCTGGTTTGGACCTGGTTTAGTCCTGGTTTAGTCCTGGTTTAGACCTGGTTTAGTCCTGGTTTAGTCCTGGTTTAGTCCTGGTTTAGTCCTGGTTTAGTCCTGGTTTAGACCTGGTTTAGTCCTGGTTTAGTCCAGGTTTAGACCAGGTTTAGTCCTGGTTTAGACCTGGTTTAGTCCTGGTTTAGACCTGGTTTAGACCTGGTTTAGTCCTGGTTTAGACCTGGTTTAGACCTGGTTTAGTCCTGGTTTAGTCCTGGTTTGGACCTGGTTTGGACCTGGTTTGGACCTGGTTTAGACCTGGTTTAGACCTGGTTTAGACCTGGTTTAGTCCTGGTTTAGTCCTGGTTTAGTCCTGGTTTAGACCTGGTTTAGACCTGGTTTAGACCTGGTTTAGTCCTGGTTTAGACCAGGTTTAGACCTGGTTTAGACCTGGTTTAGTCCTGGTTTAGTCCTGGTTTAGTCCTGGTTTAGACCTGGTTTAGTCCTGGTTTAGTCCTGGTTTAGACCTGGTTTAGTCCTGGTTTAGTCCTGGTTTAGACCTGGTTTGGACCTGGTTTAGTCCTGGTTTAGTCCTGGTTTAGACCTGGTTTAGTCCTGGTTTAGTCCTGGTTTAGACCTGGTTTAGTCCTGGTTTAGTCCTGGTTTAGACCTGGTTTAGACCTGGTTTAGTCCTGGTTTAGTCCTGGTTTAGTCCTGGTTTAGTCCTGGTTTAGTCCTGGTTTAGACCTGGTTTAGTCCTGGTTTAGACCTGGTTTAGTCCTGGTTTAGTCCTGGTTTAGACCAGGTTTAGTCCTGGTTAAGACCTGGTTTAGTCCTGGTTTAGTCCTGGTTTAGTCCTGGTTTAGACCTGGTTTAGACCTGGTTTAGACCTGGTTTAGTCCTGGTTTAGTCCTGGTTTAGTCCAGGTTTAGACCAGGTTTAGACCAGGTTTAGTCCTGGTTTAGTCCTGGTTTAGACCTGGTTTAGACCTGGTGTAGTCCTGGTTTAGACCTGGTTTAGTCCTGGTTTAGTCCTGGTTTAGACCTGGTTTAGACCTGGTTTAGTCCTGGTTTAGACCTGGTTTAGTCCTGGTTTAGTCCAGGTTTAGACCTGGTTTAGTCCTGGTTTAGACCTGGTTTAGACCTGGTTTAGACCTGGTTTAGTCCTGGTTTAGTCCTGGTTTAGTCCTGGTTTAGACCTGGTTTAGACCTGGTTTAGTCCTGGTTTAGTCCTGGTTTAGACCTGGTTTAGTCCTGGTTTAGTCCTGGTTTAGACCTGGTTTAGTCCTGGTTTAGACCTGGTTTAGTCCTGGTTTAGACCTGGTTTGGACCTGGTTTAGACCTGGTTTAGTCCTGGTTTAGTCCTGGTTTAGTCCTGGTTTAGACCTGGTTTAGACCTGGTTTAGTCCTGGTTTAGTCCTGGTTTAGACCTGGTTTAGTCCTGGTTTAGTCCTGGTTTAGACCTGGTTTAGTCCTGGTTTAGTCCTGGTTTAGTCCTGGTTTAGACCTGGTTTGGACCTGGTTTAGTCCTGGTTTAGTCCTGGTTTAGACCTGGTTTAGTCCTGGTTTAGTCCTGGTTTAGTCCTGGTTTAGTCCTGGTTTAGTCCTGGTTTAGACCTGGTTTAGTCCTGGTTTAGTCCAGGTTTAGACCAGGTTTAGTCCTGGTTTAGACCTGGTTTAGTCCTGGTTTAGACCTGGTTTAGACCTGGTTTAGTCCTGGTTTAGACCTGGTTTAGACCTGGTTTAGTCCTGGTTTAGTCCTGGTTTGGACCTGGTTTGGACCTGGTTTGGACCTGGTTTAGACCTGGTTTAGACCTGGTTTAGACCTGGTTTAGTCCTGGTTTAGTCCTGGTTTAGTCCTGGTTTAGACCTGGTTTAGACCTGGTTTAGACCTGGTTTAGTCCTGGTTTAGACCAGGTTTAGACCTGGTTTAGACCTGGTTTAGTCCTGGTTTAGTCCTGGTTTAGTCCTGGTTTAGACCTGGTTTAGTCCTGGTTTAGTCCTGGTTTAGACCAGGTTTAGTCCTGGTTTAGTCCTGGTTTAGTCCTGGTTTAGACCTGGTTTAGTCCTGGTTTAGACCTGGTTTAGACCTGGTTTAGTCCTGGTTTAGTCCTGGTTTAGTCCTGGTTTAGTCCTGGTTTAGTCCTGGTTTAGACCTGGTTTAGACCTGGTTTAGTCCTGGTTTAGTCCAGGTTTAGACCTGGTTTGGACCTGGTTTAGACCTGGTTTAGTCCTGGTTTAGTCCTGGTTTAGTCCTGGTTTAGACCTGGTTTAGACCTGGTTTAGTCCTGGTTTAGTCCTGGTTTAGTCCTGGTTTAGACCTGGTTTAGTCCTGGTTTAGTCCTGGTTTAGACCAGGTTTAGTCCTGGTTTAGTCCTGGTTTAGTCCTGGTTTAGTCCTGGTTTAGACCTGGTTTAGACCTGGTTTAGTCCTGGTTTAGACCTGGTTTAGTCCTGGTTTAGTCCTGGTTTAGACCTGGTTTAGTCCTGGTTTAGACCTGGTTTAGACCTGGTTTAGACCTGGTTTAGTCCTGGTTTAGTCCTGGTTTAGTCCTGGTTTAGACCTGGTTTAGACCTGGTTTACACCTGGTTTAGTCCTGGTTTAGTCCTGGTTTAGTCCTGGTTTAGACCTGGTTTGGACCTGGTTTAGTCCTGGTTTAGTCCTGGTTTAGACCTGGTTTAGTCCTGGTTTAGTCCTGGTTTAGTCCTGGTTTAGACCTGGTTTAGTCCTGGTTTAGTCCAGGTTTAGACCAGGTTTAGTCCTGGTTTAGACCTGGTTTAGTCCTGGTTTAGACCTGGTTTAGACCTGGTTTAGTCCTGGTTTAGACCTGGTTTAGACCTGGTTTAGTCCTGGTTTAGTCCTGGTTTAGACCTGGTTTGGACCTGGTTTGGACCTGGTTTAGACCTGGTTTAGACCTGGTTTAGTCCTGGTTTAGTCCTGGTTTAGTCCTGGTTTAGACCTGGTTTAGACCTGGTTTAGACCTGGTTTAGTCCTGGTTTAGACCAGGTTTAGACCTGGTTTAGACCTGGTTTAGTCCTGGTTTAGTCCTGGTTTAGTCCTGGTTTAGTCCTGGTTTAGACCTGGTTTAGTCCTGGTTTAGTCCTGGTTTAGTCCTGGTTTAGTCCTGGTTTAGACCTGGTTTAGACCTGGTTTAGTCCTGGTTTAGTCCTGGTTTAGACCTGGTTTAGTCCTGGTTTAGTCCTGGTTTAGACCTGGTTTAGTCCTGGTTTAGACCTGGTTTAGACCTGGTTTAGACCTGGTTTAGTCCTGGTTTAGTCCTGGTTTAGTCCTGGTTTAGACCTGGTTTAGACCTGGTTTAGTCCTGGTTTAGTCCAGGTTTAGACCGGGTTTGGACCTGGTTTAGACCTGGTTTAGTCCTGGTTTAGTCCTGGTTTAGTCCTGGTTTAGTCCTGGTTTAGTCCTGGTTTAGACCAGGTTTAGTCCTGGTTTAGTCCTGGTTTAGTCCTGGTTTAGTCCTGGTTTAGACCTGGTTTAGACCTGGTTTAGTCCTGGTTTAGTCCTGGTTTAGTCCTGGTTTAGTCCTGGTTTAGACCTGGTTTAGTCCTGGTTTAGACCTGGTTTAGACCTGGTTTAGTCCTGGTTTAGTCCTGGTTTAGTCCTGGTTTAGACCTGGTTTAGACCTGGTTTAGTCCTGGTTTAGTCCTGGTTTAGTCCTGGTTTAGTCCTGGTTTAGACCTGGTTTGGACCTGGTTTAGTCCTGGTTTAGACCTGGTTTAGACCAGGTTTAGACCTGGTTTAGTCCTGGTTTAGTCCTGGTTTAGTCCTGGTTTAGACCTGGTTTAGTCCTGGTTTAGTCCTGGTTTAGTCCTGGTTTAGTCCTGGTTTAGTCCTGGTTTAGTCCTGGTTTAGACCTGGTTTAGTCCAGGTTTAGACCTGGTTTGGACCTGGTTTAGACCTGGTTTAGTCCTGGTTTAGTCCTGGTTTAGACCTGGTTTAGTCCTGGTTTAGTCCTGGTTTAGACCAGGTTTAGTCCTGGTTTAGTCCTGGTTTAGTCCTGGTTTAGTCCTGGTTTAGACCTGGTTTAGTCCTGGTTTAGTCCTGGTTTAGACCTGGTTTAGTCCTGGTTTAGTCCTGGTTTAGACCTGGTTTAGTCCTGGTTTAGACCTGGTTTAGACCTGGTTTAGTCCTGGTTTAGTCCTGGTTTAGTCCTGGTTTAGACCTGGTTTAGACCTGGTTTAGACCTGGTTTAGTCCTGGTTTAGTCCTGGTTTAGTCCTGGTTTAGTCCTGGTTTAGTCCTGGTTTAGACCTGGTTTAGACCTGGTTTAGTCCTGGTTTAGTCCTGGTTTAGTCCTGGTTTAGTCCTGGTTTAGACCTGGTTTAGACCTGGTTTAGACCTGGTTTAGTCCTGGTTTAGACCAGGTTTACACCTGGTTTAGACCTGGTTTAGTCCTGGTTTAGTCCTGGTTTAGACCTGGTTTAGTCCTGGTTTAGACCTGGTTTAGACCTGGTTTAGACCTGGTTTAGTCCTGGTTTAGTCCTGGTTTAGTCCTGGTTTAGACCTGGTTTAGACCTGGTTTAGTCCTGGTTTAGTCCTGGTTTAGTCCTGGTTTAGACCTGGTTTAGACCTGGTTTAGTCCTGGTTTAGTCCAGGTTTAGACCTGGTTTGGACCTGGTTTAGACCTGGTTTAGTCCTGGTTTAGTCCTGGTTTAGACCTGGTTTAGTCCTGGTTTAGACCAGGTTTAGTCCTGGTTTAGTCCTGGTTTAGTCCTGGTTTAGTCCTGGTTTAGTCCTGGTTTAGACCTGGTTTAGACCTGGTTTAGTCCTGGTTTAGTCCTGGTTTAGACCTGGTTTAGTCCTGGTTTAGTCCTGGTTTAGTCCTGGTTTAGTCCTGGTTTGGACCTGGTTTGGACCTGGTTTGGACCTGGTTTAGACCTGGTTTAGACCTGGTTTAGACCTGGTTTAGTCCTGGTTTAGTCCTGGTTTAGTCCTGGTTTAGACCTGGTTTAGACCTGGTTTAGACCTGGTTTAGTCCTGGTTTAGACCAGGTTTAGACCTGGTTTAGACCTGGTTTAGTCCTGGTTTAGTCCTGGTTTAGTCCTGGTTTAGTCCTGGTTTAGACCTGGTTTAGTCCTGGTTTAGTCCTGGTTTAGACCAGATTTAGTCCTGGTTTAGTCCTGGTTTAGTCCTGGTTTAGTCCTGGTTTAGACCTGGTTTAGACCTGGTTTAGTCCTGGTTTAGTCCTGGTTTAGACCTGGTTTAGTCCTGGTTTAGTCCTGGTTTAGACCTGGTTTAGTCCTGGTTTAGACCTGGTTTAGACCTGGTTTAGACCTGGTTTAGTCCTGGTTTAGTCCTGGTTTAGTCCTGGTTTAGACCTGGTTTAGACCTGGTTTAGTCCTGGTTTAGTCCTGGTTTAGTCCTGGTTTAGACCTGGTTTAGACCTGGTTTAGTCCTGGTTTAGTCCAGGTTTAGACCTGGTTTGGACCTGGTTTAGACCTGGTTTAGTCCTGGTTTAGTCCTGGTTTAGACCTGGTTTAGTCCTGGTTTAGTCCTGGTTTAGACCAGGTTTAGTCCTGGTTTAGTCCTGGTTTAGTCCTGGTTTAGACCTGGTTTAGACCTGGTTTAGTCCTGGTTTAGTCCTGGTTTAGACCTGGTTTAGTCCTGGTTTAGTCCTGGTTTGGACCTGGTTTAGTCCTGGTTTAGACCAGGTTTAGACCTGGTTTAGTCCTGGTTTAGTCCTGGTTTAGTCCTGGTTTAGTCCTGGTTTAGACCTGGTTTAGTCCTGGTTTAGTCCTGGTTTAGTCCTGGTTTAGTCCTGGTTTAGACCTGGTTTAGACCTGGTTTAGTCCTGGTTTAGTCCAGGTTTAGACCTGGTTTGGACCTGGTTTAGACCTGGTTTAGTCCTGGTTTAGTCCTGGTTTAGACCTGGTTTAGTCCTGGTTTAGTCCTGGTTTAGTCCTGGTTTAGACCTGGTTTAGACCTGGTTTAGTCCTGGTTTAGTCCTGGTTTAGACCTGGTTTAGACCTGGTTTAGACCTGGTTTAGACCTGGTTTAGTCCTGGTTTAGTCCTGGTTTAGTCCTGGTTTAGTCCTGGTTTAGACCTGGTTTAGACCTGGTTTAGTCCTGGTTTAGTCCTGGTTTAGACCTGGTTTAGACCTGGTTTAGACCTGGTTTAGTCCTGGTTTAGTCCTGGTTTAGTCCTGGTTTAGACCTGGTTTAGACCTGGTTTAGACCTGGTTTAGTCCTGGTTTAGTCCTGGTTTAGACCTGGTTTAGTCCTGGTTTAGTCCTGGTTTAGTCCTGGTTTAGTCCTGGTTTAGTCCAGGTTTAGTCCTGGTTTAGACCTGGTTTAGTCCTGGTTTAGTCCTGGTTTAGTCCTGGTTTAGTCCTGGTTTAGTCCTGGTTTAGTCCTGGTTTAGACCTGGTTTAGACCTGGTTTAGTCCTGGTTTAGTCCTGGTTTAGACCTGGTTTAGACCTGGTTTAGTCCTGGTTTAGTCCTGGTTTAGTCCTGGTTTAGACCTGGTTTAGACCTGGTTTAGACCTGGTTTAGTCCTGGTTTAGTCCTGGTTTAGACCTGGTTTAGTCCTGGTTTAGTCCTGGTTTAGTCCTGGTTTAGACCTGGTTTGGACCTGGTTTGGACCTGGTTTAGACCTGGTTTAGACCTGGTTTAGACCTGGTTTAGTCCTGGTTTAGTCCTGGTTTAGTCCTGGTTTAGACCTGGTTTAGACCTGGTTTAGACCTGGTTTAGTCCTGGTTTAGACCAGGTTTAGACCTGGTTTAGACCTGGTTTAGTCCTGGTTTAGTCCTGGTTTAGTCCTGGTTTAGTCCTGGTTTAGACCTGGTTTAGTCCTGGTTTAGTCCTGGTTTAGTCCTGGTTTAGACCTGGTTTAGTCCTGGTTTAGTCCTGGTTTAGACCTGGTTTAGACCTGGTTTAGTCCTGGTTTAGTCCTGGTTTAGTCCTGGTTTAGACCTGGTTTAGACCTGGTTTAGTCCTGGTTTAGTCCAGGTTTAGACCTGGTTTGGACCTGGTTTAGACCTGGTTTAGTCCTGGTTTAGTCCTGGTTTAGTCCTGGTTTAGTCCTGGTTTAGTCCTGGTTTAGACCAGGTTTAGTCCTGGTTTAGTCCTGGTTTAGTCCTGGTTTAGTCCTGGTTTAGACCTGGTTTAGACCTGGTTCAGTCCTGGTTTAGTCCTGGTTTAGTCCTGGTTTAGACCTGGTTTAGTCCTGGTTTAGACCTGGTTTAGACCTGGTTTAGACCTGGTTTAGTCCTGGTTTAGTCCTGGTTTAGTCCTGGTTTAGACCTGGTTTAGACCTGGTTTAGTCCTGGTTTAGTCCTGGTTTAGTCCTGGTTTAGTCCTGGTTTAGACCTGGTTTGGACCTGGTTTAGTCCTGGTTTAGACCTGGTTTAGACCAGGTTTAGACCTGGTTTAGTCCTGGTTTAGTCCTGGTTTAGTCCTGGTTTAGACCTGGTTTAGTCCTGGTTTAGTCCTGGTTTAGTCCTGGTTTAGTCCTGGTTTAGTCCTGGTTTAGTCCTGGTTTAGACCTGGTTTAGTCCAGGTTTAGACCTGGTTTGGACCTGGTTTAGACCTGGTTTAGTCCTGGTTTAGTCCTGGTTTAGACCTGGTTTAGTCCTGGTTTAGTCCTGGTTTAGACCAGGTTTAGTCCTGGTTTAGTCCTGGTTTAGACCTGGTTTAGTCCTGGTTTAGTCCTGGTTTAGACCTGGTTTAGTCCTGGTTTAGTCCTGGTTTAGACCTGGTTTAGTCCTGGTTTAGTCCTGGTTTAGACCTGGTTTAGACCTGGTTTAGACCTGGTTTAGACCTGGTTTAGTCCTGGTTTAGTCCTGATTTAGTCCTGGTTTAGACCTGGTTTAGACCTGGTTTAGTCCTGGTTTAGTCCTGGTTTAGTCCTGGTTTAGTCCTGGTTTAGTCCTGGTTTAGACCTGGTTTAGACCTGGTTTAGACCTGGTTTAGTCCTGGTTTAGTCCTGGTTTAGTCCTGGTTTAGTCCTGGTTTAGACCTGGTTTAGACCTGGTTTAGACCTGGTTTAGTCCTGGTTTAGACCAGGTTTACACCTGGTTTAGACCTGGTTTAGTCCTGGTTTAGTCCTGGTTTAGTCCTGGTTTAGTCCTGGTTTAGACCTGGTTTAGTCCTGGTTTAGTCCTGGTTTAGACCAGGTTTAGTCCTGGTTTAGTCCTGGTTTAGTCCTGGTTTAGACCTGGTTTAGTCCTGGTTTAGTCCTGGTTTAGACCTGGTTTAGTCCTGGTTTAGACCTGGTTTAGACCTGGTTTAGTCCTGGTTTAGTCCTGGTTTAGTCCTGGTTTAGACCTGGTTTAGACCTGGTTTAGTCCTGGTTTAGTCCTGGTTTAGTCCTGGTTTAGACCTGGTTTAGACCTGGTTTAGTCCTGGTTTAGTCCAGGTTTAGACCTGGTTTGGACCTGGTTTAGTCCTGGTTTAGTCCTGGTTTAGTCCTGGTTTAGTCCTGGTTTAGACCTGGTTTAGACCTGGTTTAGTCCTGGTTTAGTCCTGGTTTAGACCTGGTTTAGTCCTGGTTTAGTCCTGGTTTAGTCCTGGTTTAGTCCTGGTTTAGACCTGGTTTGGACCTGGTTTGGACCTGGTTTAGACCTGGTTTAGACCTGGTTTAGACCTGGTTTAGTCCTGGTTTAGTCCTGGTTTAGTCCTGGTTTAGACCTGGTTTAGACCTGGTTTAGACCTGGTTTAGTCCTGGTTTAGACCAGGTTTAGACCTGGTTTAGACCTGGTTTAGTCCTGGTTTAGTCCTGGTTTAGTCCTGGTTTAGTCCTGGTTTAGACCTGGTTTAGTCCTGGTTTAGTCCTGGTTTAGACCAGATTTAGTCCTGGTTTAGTCCTGGTTTAGTCCTGGTTTAGTCCTGGTTTAGACCTGGTTTAGACCTGGTTTAGTCCTGGTTTAGTCCTGGTTTAGACCTGGTTTAGTCCTGGTTTAGTCCTGGTTTAGACCTGGTTTAGTCCTGGTTTAGACCTGGTTTAGACCTGGTTTAGACCTGGTTTAGTCCTGGTTTAGTCCTGGTTTAGTCCTGGTTTAGACCTGGTTTAGACCTGGTTTAGTCCTGGTTTAGTCCTGGTTTAGTCCTGGTTTAGACCTGGTTTAGACCTGGTTTAGTCCTGGTTTAGTCCAGGTTTAGACCTGGTTTGGACCTGGTTTAGACCTGGTTTAGTCCTGGTTTAGTCCTGGTTTAGACCTGGTTTAGTCCTGGTTTAGTCCTGGTTTAGACCAGGTTTAGTCCTGGTTTAGTCCTGGTTTAGTCCTGGTTTAGACCTGGTTTAGACCTGGTTTAGTCCTGGTTTAGTCCTGGTTTAGACCTGGTTTAGTCCTGGTTTAGTCCTGGTTTGGACCTGGTTTAGTCCTGGTTTAGACCAGGTTTAGACCTGGTTTAGTCCTGGTTTAGTCCTGGTTTAGTCCTGGTTTAGTCCTGGTTTAGACCTGGTTTAGTCCTGGTTTAGTCCTGGTTTAGTCCTGGTTTAGTCCTGGTTTAGACCTGGTTTAGACCTGGTTTAGTCCTGGTTTAGTCCAGGTTTAGACCTGGTTTGGACCTGGTTTAGACCTGGTTTAGTCCTGGTTTAGTCCTGGTTTAGACCTGGTTTAGTCCTGGTTTAGTCCTGGTTTAGTCCTGGTTTAGACCTGGTTTAGACCTGGTTTAGTCCTGGTTTAGTCCTGGTTTAGACCTGGTTTAGACCTGGTTTAGACCTGGTTTAGTCCTGGTTTAGTCCTGGTTTAGTCCAGGTTTAGTCCTGGTTTAGACCTGGTTTAGACCTGGTTTAGTCCTGGTTTAGTCCTGGTTTAGACCTGGTTTAGACCTGGTTTAGTCCTGGTTTAGTCCTGGTTTAGTCCTGGTTTAGACCTGGTTTAGACCTGGTTTAGACCTGGTTTAGTCCTGGTTTAGTCCTGGTTTAGACCTGGTTTAGTCCTGGTTTAGTCCTGGTTTAGTCCTGGTTTAGTCCTGGTTTAGTCCTGGTTTAGACCTGGTTTAGTCCTGGTTTAGTCCTGGTTTAGACCAGGTTTAGTCCTGGTTTAGTCCTGGTTTAGTCCTGGTTTAGTCCTGGTTTAGACCTGGTTTAGACCTGGTTTAGTCCTGGTTTAGTCCTGGTTTAGACCTGGTTTAGACCTGGTTTAGACCTGGTTTAGTCCTGGTTTAGTCCTGGTTTAGTCCTGGTTTAGACCTGGTTTAGACCTGGTTTAGTCCTGGTTTAGTCCTGGTTTAGACCTGGTTTAGTCCTGGTTTAGTCCTGGTTTAGTCCTGGTTTAGTCCTGGTTTAGACCTGGTTTAGACCTGGTTTAGTCCTGGTTTAGACCTGGTTTAGTCCTGGTTTAGACCTGGTTTAGACCTGGTTTAGACCTGGTTTAGTCCTGGTTTAGTCCTGGTTTAGTCCTGGTTTAGACCTGGTTTAGACCTGGTTTAGTCCTGGTTTAGTCCTGGTTTAGTCCTGGTTTAGACCTGGTTTAGACCTGGTTTAGTCCTGGTTTAGTCCAGGTTTAGACCTGGTTTGGACCTGGTTTAGACCTGGTTTAGTCCTGGTTTAGTCCTGGTTTAGACCTGGTTTAGTCCTGGTTTAGTCCTGGTTTAGACCAGGTTTAGTCCTGGTTTAGTCCTGGTTTAGTCCTGGTTTAGTCCTGGTTTAGACCTGGTTTAGACCTGGTTTAGTCCTGGTTTAGTCCTGGTTTAGACCTGGTTTAGTCCTGGTTTAGTCCTGGTTTAGTCCTGGTTTAGTCCTGGTTTAGACCTGGTTTGGACCTGGTTTGGACCTGGTTTAGACCTGGTTTAGACCTGGTTTAGACCTGGTTTAGTCCTGGTTTAGTCCTGGTTTAGTCCTGGTTTAGACCTGGTTTAGACCTGGTTTAGACCTGGTTTAGTCCTGGTTTAGACCAGGTTTAGACCTGGTTTAGACCTGGTTTAGTCCTGGTTTAGTCCTGGTTTAGTCCTGGTTTAGTCCTGGTTTAGACCTGGTTTAGTCCTGGTTTAGTCCTGGTTTAGACCAGATTTAGTCCTGGTTTAGTCCTGGTTTAGTCCTGGTTTAGTCCTGGTTTAGACCTGGTTTAGACCTGGTTTAGTCCTGGTTTAGTCCTGGTTTAGACCTGGTTTAGTCCTGGTTTAGTCCTGGTTTAGACCTGGTTTAGTCCTGGTTTAGACCTGGTTTAGACCTGGTTTAGACCTGGTTTAGTCCTGGTTTAGTCCTGGTTTAGTCCTGGTTTAGACCTGGTTTAGACCTGGTTTAGTCCTGGTTTAGTCCTGGTTTAGTCCTGGTTTAGACCTGGTTTAGACCTGGTTTAGTCCTGGTTTAGTCCAGGTTTAGACCTGGTTTGGACCTGGTTTAGACCTGGTTTAGTCCTGGTTTAGTCCTGGTTTAGACCTGGTTTAGTCCTGGTTTAGTCCTGGTTTAGACCAGGTTTAGTCCTGGTTTAGTCCTGGTTTAGTCCTGGTTTAGACCTGGTTTAGACCTGGTTTAGTCCTGGTTTAGTCCTGGTTTAGACCTGGTTTAGTCCTGGTTTAGTCCTGGTTTGGACCTGGTTTAGTCCTGGTTTAGACCAGGTTTAGACCTGGTTTAGTCCTGGTTTAGTCCTGGTTTAGTCCTGGTTTAGTCCTGGTTTAGACCTGGTTTAGTCCTGGTTTAGTCCTGGTTTAGTCCTGGTTTAGTCCTGGTTTAGACCTGGTTTAGACCTGGTTTAGTCCTGGTTTAGTCCAGGTTTAGACCTGGTTTGGACCTGGTTTAGACCTGGTTTAGTCCTGGTTTAGTCCTGGTTTAGACCTGGTTTAGTCCTGGTTTAGTCCTGGTTTAGTCCTGGTTTAGACCTGGTTTAGACCTGGTTTAGTCCTGGTTTAGTCCTGGTTTAGACCTGGTTTAGACCTGGTTTAGACCTGGTTTAGTCCTGGTTTAGTCCTGGTTTAGTCCAGGTTTAGTCCTGGTTTAGACCTGGTTTAGACCTGGTTTAGTCCTGGTTTAGTCCTGGTTTAGACCTGGTTTAGACCTGGTTTAGTCCTGGTTTAGTCCTGGTTTAGTCCTGGTTTAGACCTGGTTTAGACCTGGTTTAGACCTGGTTTAGTCCTGGTTTAGTCCTGGTTTAGACCTGGTTTAGTCCTGGTTTAGTCCTGGTTTAGTCCTGGTTTAGTCCTGGTTTAGTCCTGGTTTAGTCCTGGTTTAGACCTGGTTTAGTCCTGGTTTAGTCCTGGTTTAGACCAGGTTTAGTCCTGGTTTAGTCCTGGTTTAGTCCTGGTTTAGTCCTGGTTTAGACCTGGTTTAGACCTGGTTTAGTCCTGGTTTAGTCCTGGTTTAGACCTGGTTTAGACCTGGTTTAGACCTGGTTTAGTCCTGGTTTAGTCCTGGTTTAGTCCTGGTTTAGACCTGGTTTAGACCTGGTTTAGTCCTGGTTTAGTCCTGGTTTAGACCTGGTTTAGTCCTGGTTTAGTCCTGGTTTAGTCCTGGTTTAGTCCTGGTTTAGACCTGGTTTAGACCTGGTTTAGTCCTGGTTTAGTCCTGGTTTAGTCCTGGTTTAGACCTGGTTTAGACCTGGTTTAGTCCTGGTTTAGTCCTGGTTTAGTCCTGGTTTAGACCTGGTTTAGTCCTGGTTTAGTCCTGGTTTAGACCAGGTTTAGTCCTGGTTTAGTCCTGGTTTAGTCCTGGTTTAGACCTGGTTTAGTCCTGGTTTAGTCCTGGTTTAGACCTGGTTTAGTCCTGGTTTAGACCTGGTTTAGACCTGGTTTAGACCTGGTTTAGTCCTGGTTTAGTCCTGGTTTAGTCCTGGTTTAGACCTGGTTTAGACCTGGTTTAGTCCTGGTTTAGTCCTGGTTTAGTCCTGGTTTAGACCTGGTTTAGACCTGGTTTAGTCCTGGTTTAGTCCAGGTTTAGACCTGGTTTGGACCTGGTTTAGACCTGGTTTAGTCCTGGTTTAGTCCTGGTTTAGACCTGGTTTAGTCCTGGTTTAGTCCTGGTTTAGACCAGGTTTAGTCCTGGTTTAGTCCTGGTTTAGTCCTGGTTTAGTCCTGGTTTAGTCCTGGTTTAGTCCTGGTTTAGACCTGGTTTAGACCTGGTTTAGTCCTGGTTTAGTCCTGGTTTAGACCTGGTTTAGTCCTGGTTTAGTCCTGGTTTAGTCCTGGTTTAGACCTGGTTTGGACCTGGTTTGGACCTGGTTTAGACCTGGTTTAGACCTGGTTTAGACCTGGTTTAGTCCTGGTTTAGTCCTGGTTTAGTCCTGGTTTAGACCTGGTTTAGACCTGGTTTAGACCTGGTTTAGTCCTGGTTTAGACCAGGTTTAGACCTGGTTTAGTCCTGGTTTAGTCCTGGTTTAGTCCTGGTTTAGTCCTGGTTTAGACCTGGTTTAGTCCTGGTTTAGTCCTGGTTTAGACCAGATTTAGTCCTGGTTTAGTCCTGGTTTAGTCCTGGTTTAGTCCTGGTTTAGACCTGGTTTAGACCTGGTTTAGACCAGATTTAGTCCTGGTTTAGTCCTGGTTTAGTCCTGGTTTAGTCCTGGTTTAGACCTGGTTTAGACCTGGTTTAGTCCTGGTTTAGTCCTGGTTTAGTCCTGGTTTAGACCAGATTTAGTCCTGGTTTAGTCCTGGTTTAGTCCTGGTTTAGTCCTGGTTTAGACCTGGTTTAGACCTGGTTTAGTCCTGGTTTAGTCCTGGTTTAGACCTGGTTTAGTCCTGGTTTAGACCTGGTTTAGACCTGGTTTAGACCTGGTTTAGTCCTGGTTTAGTCCTGGTTTAGTCCTGGTTTAGACCTGGTTTAGACCTGGTTTAGTCCTGGTTTAGTCCTGGTTTAGTCCTGGTTTAGACCTGGTTTAGACCTGGTTTAGTCCTGGTTTAGTCCAGGTTTAGACCTGGTTTGGACCTGGTTTAGACCTGGTTTAGTCCTGGTTTAGTCCTGGTTTAGACCTGGTTTAGTCCTGGTTTAGTCCTGGTTTAGACCAGGTTTAGTCCTGGTTTAGTCCTGGTTTAGTCCTGGTTTAGACCTGGTTTAGACCTGGTTTAGTCCTGGTTTAGTCCTGGTTTAGACCTGGTTTAGTCCTGGTTTAGTCCTGGTTTGGACCTGGTTTAGTCCTGGTTTAGACCAGGTTTAGACCTGGTTTAGTCCTGGTTTAGTCCTGGTTTAGTCCTGGTTTAGTCCTGGTTTAGACCTGGTTTAGTCCTGGTTTAGTCCTGGTTTAGTCCTGGTTTAGTCCTGGTTTAGACCTGGTTTAGACCTGGTTTAGTCCTGGTTTAGTCCAGGTTTAGACCTGGTTTGGACCTGGTTTAGACCTGGTTTAGTCCTGGTTTAGTCCTGGTTTAGACCTGGTTTAGTCCTGGTTTAGTCCTGGTTTAGTCCTGGTTTAGACCTGGTTTAGACCTGGTTTAGTCCTGGTTTAGTCCTGGTTTAGACCTGGTTTAGACCTGGTTTAGACCTGGTTTAGTCCTGGTTTAGTCCTGGTTTAGTCCTGGTTTAGTCCTGGTTTAGACCTGGTTTAGACCTGGTTTAGTCCTGGTTTAGTCCTGGTTTAGACCTGGTTTAGACCTGGTTTAGACCTGGTTTAGTCCTGGTTTAGTCCTGGTTTAGTCCTGGTTTAGACCTGGTTTAGACCTGGTTTAGACCTGGTTTAGTCCTGGTTTAGTCCTGGTTTAGTCCTGGTTTAGTCCTGGTTTAGTCCTGGTTTAGTCCAGGTTTAGTCCTGGTTTAGACCTGGTTTAGTCCTGGTTTAGTCCTGGTTTAGACCAGGTTTAGTCCTGGTTTAGTCCTGGTTTAGTCCTGGTTTAGTCCTGGTTTAGACCTGGTTTAGACCTGGTTTAGTCCTGGTTTAGTCCTGGTTTAGACCTGGTTTAGACCTGGTTTAGACCTGGTTTAGTCCTGGTTTAGTCCTGGTTTAGTCCTGGTTTAGACCTGGTTTAGACCTGGTTTAGTCCTGGTTTAGTCCTGGTTTAGACCTGGTTTAGTCCTGGTTTAGTCCTGGTTTAGTCCTGGTTTAGTCCTGGTTTAGACCTGGTTTAGACCTGGTTTAGTCCTGGTTTAGTCCTGGTTTAGTCCTGGTTTAGACCTGGTTTAGACCTGGTTTAGTCCTGGTTTAGTCCTGGTTTAGTCCTGGTTTAGTCCTGGTTTAGACCTGGTTTAGTCCTGGTTTAGTCCTGGTTTAGACCAGGTTTAGTCCTGGTTTAGTCCTGGTTTAGTCCTGGTTTAGACCTGGTTTAGTCCTGGTTTAGACCTGGTTTAGACCTGGTTTAGTCCTGGTTTAGACCTGGTTTAGACCTGGTTTAGTCCTGGTTTAGTCCTGGTTTAGTCCTGGTTTAGACCTGGTTTAGACCTGGTTTAGTCCTGGTTTAGTCCAGGTTTAGACCTGGTTTGGACCTGGTTTAGACCTGGTTTAGTCCTGGTTTAGTCCTGGTTTAGACCTGGTTTAGTCCTGGTTTAGTCCTGGTTTAGACCAGGTTTAGTCCTGGTTTAGTCCTGGTTTAGTCCTGGTTTAGTCCTGGTTTAGACCTGGTTTAGACCTGGTTTAGTCCTGGTTTAGTCCTGGTTTAGACCTGGTTTAGTCCTGGTTTAGTCCTGGTTTAGTCCTGGTTTAGTCCTGGTTTAGACCTGGTTTGGACCTGGTTTGGACCTGGTTTAGACCTGGTTTAGACCTGGTTTAGACCTGGTTTAGTCCTGGTTTAGTCCTGGTTTAGTCCTGGTTTAGACCTGGTTTAGACCTGGTTTAGACCTGGTTTAGACCTGGTTTAGTCCTGGTTTAGACCAGGTTTAGACCTGGTTTAGTCCTGGTTTAGTCCTGGTTTAGTCCTGGTTTAGTCCTGGTTTAGACCTGGTTTAGTCCTGGTTTAGTCCTGGTTTAGACCAGATTTAGTCCTGGTTTAGTCCTGGTTTAGTCCTGGTTTAGTCCTGGTTTAGACCTGGTTTAGACCTGGTTTAGACCAGATTTAGTCCTGGTTTAGTCCTGGTTTAGTCCTGGTTTAGTCCTGGTTTAGACCTGGTTTAGACCTGGTTTAGTCCTGGTTTAGTCCTGGTTTAGTCCTGGTTTAGTCCTGGTTTAGACCAGATTTAGTCCTGGTTTAGTCCTGGTTTAGTCCTGGTTTAGTCCTGGTTTAGACCTGGTTTAGACCTGGTTTAGTCCTGGTTTAGTCCTGGTTTAGACCTGGTTTAGTCCTGGTTTAGACCTGGTTTAGACCTGGTTTAGACCTGGTTTAGTCCTGGTTTAGTCCTGGTTTAGTCCTGGTTTAGTCCTGGTTTAGACCTGGTTTAGACCTGGTTTAGTCCTGGTTTAGACCTGGTTTAGACCTGGTTTAGACCTGGTTTAGTCCTGGTTTAGTCCTGGTTTAGTCCTGGTTTAGACCTGGTTTAGACCTGGTTTAGACCTGGTTTAGTCCTGGTTTAGTCCTGGTTTAGACCTGGTTTAGTCCTGGTTTAGTCCTGGTTTAGTCCTGGTTTAGTCCTGGTTTAGTCCTGGTTTAGACCAGGTTTAGTCCTGGTTTAGTCCTGGTTTAGTCCTGGTTTAGTCCTGGTTTAGTCCTGGTTTAGTCCTGGTTTAGACCTGGTTTAGACCTGGTTTAGTCCTGGTTTAGTCCTGGTTTAGTCCTGGTTTAGTCCTGGTTTAGACCAGATTTAGTCCTGGTTTAGTCCTGGTTTAGTCCTGGTTTAGTCCTGGTTTAGACCTGGTTTAGACCTGGTTTAGTCCTGGTTTAGTCCTGGTTTAGACCTGGTTTAGTCCTGGTTTAGACCTGGTTTAGACCTGGTTTAGACCTGGTTTAGTCCTGGTTTAGTCCTGGTTTAGTCCTGGTTTAGTCCTGGTTTAGACCTGGTTTAGACCTGGTTTAGTCCTGGTTTAGACCTGGTTTAGACCTGGTTTAGACCTGGTTTAGTCCTGGTTTAGTCCTGGTTTAGTCCTGGTTTAGACCTGGTTTAGACCTGGTTTAGACCTGGTTTAGTCCTGGTTTAGTCCTGGTTTAGACCTGGTTTAGTCCTGGTTTAGTCCTGGTTTAGTCCTGGTTTAGTCCTGGTTTAGTCCTGGTTTAGTCCAGGTTTAGTCCTGGTTTAGACCTGGTTTAGTCCTGGTTTAGTCCTGGTTTAGACCAGGTTTAGTCCTGGTTTAGTCCTGGTTTAGTCCTGGTTTAGTCCTGGTTTAGACCTGGTTTAGACCTGGTTTAGTCCTGGTTTAGTCCTGGTTTAGACCTGGTTTAGACCTGGTTTAGACCTGGTTTAGTCCTGGTTTAGTCCTGGTTTAGTCCTGGTTTAGACCTGGTTTAGACCTGGTTTAGACCTGGTTTAGTCCTGGTTTAGTCCTGGTTTAGACCTGGTTTAGTCCTGGTTTAGTCCTGGTTTAGTCCTGGTTTAGTCCTGGTTTAGTCCTGGTTTAGACCTGGTTTAGTCCTGGTTTAGTTCTGGTTTAGTCCTGGTTTAGACCTGGTTTAGACCTGGTTTAGTCCTGGTTTAGTCCTGGTTTAGTCCTGGTTTAGACCTGGTTTAGACCTGGTTTAGTCCTGGTTTAGTCCTGGTTTAGACCTGGTTTAGTCCTGGTTTAGTCCTGGTTTAGTCCTGGTTTAGTCCTGGTTTAGTCCTGGTTTAGTCCAGGTTTAGTCCTGGTTTAGACCTGGTTTAGTCCTGGTTTAGTCCTGGTTTAGACCAGGTTTAGTCCTGGTTTAGTCCTGGTTTAGTCCTGGTTTAGTCCTGGTTTAGACCTGGTTTAGACCTGGTTTAGTCCTGGTTTAGTCCTGGTTTAGACCTGGTTTAGACCTGGTTTAGACCTGGTTTAGTCCTGGTTTAGTCCTGGTTTAGTCCTGGTTTAGACCTGGTTTAGACCTGGTTTAGACCTGGTTTAGTCCTGGTTTAGTCCTGGTTTAGTCCTGGTTTAGTCCTGGTTTAGTCCTGGTTTAGTCCTGGTTTAGTCCTGGTTTAGACCTGGTTTAGACCTGGTTTAGTCCTGGTTTAGTTCTGGTTTAGTCCTGGTTTAGACCTGGTTTAGACCTGGTTTAGTCCTGGTTTAGTCCTGGTTTAGACCTGGTTTAGACCTGGTTTAGTCCTGGTTTAGTCCTGGTTTAGACCTGGTTTAGTCCTGGTTTAGTCCTGGTTTGGACCTGGTTTAGTCCTGGTTTAGACCAGGTTTAGACCTGGTTTAGTCCTGGTTTAGTCCTGGTTTAGTCCTGGTTTAGTCCTGGTTTAGACCTGGTTTAGTCCTGGTTTAGTCCTGGTTTAGTCCTGGTTTAGTCCTGGTTTAGACCTGGTTTAGACCTGGTTTAGTCCTGGTTTAGTCCAGGTTTAGACCTGGTTTGGACCTGGTTTAGACCTGGTTTAGTCCTGGTTTAGTCCTGGTTTAGACCTGGTTTAGTCCTGGTTTAGTCCTGGTTTAGTCCTGGTTTAGACCTGGTTTAGACCTGGTTTAGTCCTGGTTTAGTCCTGGTTTAGACCTGGTTTAGACCTGGTTTAGACCTGGTTTAGTCCTGGTTTAGTCCTGGTTTAGTCCTGGTTTAGTCCTGGTTTAGACCTGGTTTAGACCTGGTTTAGTCCTGGTTTAGTCCTGGTTTAGACCTGGTTTAGACCTGGTTTAGACCTGGTTTAGTCCTGGTTTAGTCCTGGTTTAGTCCTGGTTTAGACCTGGTTTAGACCTGGTTTAGACCTGGTTTAGTCCTGGTTTAGTCCTGGTTTAGTCCTGGTTTAGTCCTGGTTTAGTCCTGGTTTAGTCCAGGTTTAGTCCTGGTTTAGACCTGGTTTAGTCCTGGTTTAGTCCTGGTTTAGACCAGGTTTAGTCCTGGTTTAGTCCTGGTTTAGTCCTGGTTTAGTCCTGGTTTAGACCTGGTTTAGACCTGGTTTAGTCCTGGTTTAGTCCTGGTTTAGACCTGGTTTAGACCTGGTTTAGACCTGGTTTAGTCCTGGTTTAGTCCTGGTTTAGTCCTGGTTTAGACCTGGTTTAGACCTGGTTTAGACCTGGTTTAGTCCTGGTTTAGTCCTGGTTTAGACCTGGTTTAGTCCTGGTTTAGTCCTGGTTTAGTCCTGGTTTAGTCCTGGTTTAGACCTGGTTTAGACCTGGTTTAGTCCTGGTTTAGTCCTGGTTTAGTCCTGGTTTAGACCTGGTTTAGACCTGGTTTAGTCCTGGTTTAGTCCTGGTTTAGTCCTGGTTTAGTCCTGGTTTAGACCTGGTTTAGTCCTGGTTTAGTCCTGGTTTAGACCAGGTTTAGTCCTGGTTTAGTCCTGGTTTAGTCCTGGTTTAGACCTGGTTTAGTCCTGGTTTAGACCTGGTTTAGACCTGGTTTAGTCCTGGTTTAGACCTGGTTTAGACCTGGTTTAGTCCTGGTTTAGTCCTGGTTTAGTCCTGGTTTAGACCTGGTTTAGACCTGGTTTAGTCCTGGTTTAGTCCAGGTTTAGACCTGGTTTGGACCTGGTTTAGACCTGGTTTAGTCCTGGTTTAGTCCTGGTTTAGACCTGGTTTAGTCCTGGTTTAGTCCTGGTTTAGACCAGGTTTAGTCCTGGTTTAGTCCTGGTTTAGTCCTGGTTTAGTCCTGGTTTAGTCCTGGTTTAGACCTGGTTTAGTCCTGGTTTAGTCCTGGTTTAGTCCTGGTTTAGTCCTGGTTTAGACCTGGTTTAGACCTGGTTTAGTCCTGGTTTAGTCCTGGTTTAGTCCTGGTTTAGACCTGGTTTGGACCTGGTTTAGTCCTGGTTTAGTCCTGGTTTAGACCAGATTTAGTCCTGGTTTAGTCCTGGTTTAGTCCTGGTTTAGTCCTGGTTTAGACCTGGTTTAGACCTGGTTTAGACCAGATTTAGTCCTGGTTTAGTCCTGGTTTAGTCCTGGTTTAGTCCTGGTTTAGACCTGGTTTAGACCTGGTTTAGTCCTGGTTTAGTCCTGGTTTAGTCCTGGTTTAGTCCTGGTTTAGACCAGATTTAGTCCTGGTTTAGTCCTGGTTTAGTCCTGGTTTAGTCCTGGTTTAGACCTGGTTTAGACCTGGTTTAGTCCTGGTTTAGTCCTGGTTTAGACCTGGTTTAGTCCTGGTTTAGACCTGGTTTAGACCTGGTTTAGACCTGGTTTAGTCCTGGTTTAGTCCTGGTTTAGTCCTGGTTTAGACCTGGTTTAGACCTGGTTTAGTCCTGGTTTAGTCCTGGTTTAGTCCTGGTTTAGACCTGGTTTAGACCTGGTTTAGTCCTGGTTTAGTCCAGGTTTAGACCTGGTTTGGACCTGGTTTAGACCTGGTTTAGTCCTGGTTTAGTCCTGGTTTAGACCTGGTTTAGTCCTGGTTTAGTCCTGGTTTAGACCAGGTTTAGTCCTGGTTTAGTCCTGGTTTAGTCCTGGTTTAGACCTGGTTTAGACCTGGTTTAGTCCTGGTTTAGTCCTGGTTTAGACCTGGTTTAGTCCTGGTTTAGTCCTGGTTTGGACCTGGTTTAGTCCTGGTTTAGACCAGGTTTAGACCTGGTTTAGTCCTGGTTTAGTCCTGGTTTAGTCCTGGTTTAGTCCTGGTTTAGACCTGGTTTAGTCCTGGTTTAGTCCTGGTTTAGTCCTGGTTTAGTCCTGGTTTAGACCTGGTTTAGACCTGGTTTAGTCCTGGTTTAGTCCAGGTTTGGACCTGGTTTGGACCTGGTTTAGACCTGGTTTAGTCCTGGTTTAGTCCTGGTTTAGACCTGGTTTAGTCCTGGTTTAGTCCTGGTTTAGTCCTGGTTTAGACCTGGTTTAGACCTGGTTTAGTCCTGGTTTAGTCCTGGTTTAGACCTGGTTTAGACCTGGTTTAGACCTGGTTTAGTCCTGGTTTAGTCCTGGTTTAGTCCTGGTTTAGTCCTGGTTTAGACCTGGTTTAGACCTGGTTTAGTCCTGGTTTAGTCCTGGTTTAGACCTGGTTTAGACCTGGTTTAGACCTGGTTTAGTCCTGGTTTAGTCCTGGTTTAGTCCTGGTTTAGACCTGGTTTAGACCTGGTTTAGACCTGGTTTAGTCCTGGTTTAGTCCTGGTTTAGACCTGGTTTAGTCCTGGTTTAGTCCTGGTTTAGTCCTGGTTTAGTCCTGGTTTAGTCCTGGTTTAGTCCAGGTTTAGTCCTGGTTTAGACCTGGTTTAGTCCTGGTTTAGTCCTGGTTTAGACCAGGTTTAGTCCTGGTTTAGTCCTGGTTTAGTCCTGGTTTAGTCCTGGTTTAGACCTGGTTTAGACCTGGTTTAGTCCTGGTTTAGTCCTGGTTTAGACCTGGTTTAGACCTGGTTTAGACCTGGTTTAGTCCTGGTTTAGTCCTGGTTTAGTCCTGGTTTAGTCCTGGTTTAGACCTGGTTTAGACCTGGTTTAGACCTGGTTTAGTCCTGGTTTAGTCCTGGTTTAGACCTGGTTTAGTCCTGGTTTAGTCCTGGTTTAGTCCTGGTTTAGTCCTGGTTTAGTCCTGGTTTAGACCTGGTTTAGACCTGGTTTAGTCCTGGTTTAGTTCTGGTTTAGTCCTGGTTTAGACCTGGTTTAGACCTGGTTTAGTCCTGGTTTAGTCCTGGTTTAGTCCTGGTTTAGACCTGGTTTAGACCTGGTTTAGTCCTGGTTTAGTCCTGGTTTAGACCTGGTTTAGTCCTGGTTTAGTCCTGGTTTAGTCCTGGTTTAGTCCTGGTTTAGTCCTGGTTTAGTCCAGGTTTAGTCCTGGTTTAGACCTGGTTTAGTCCTGGTTTAGTCCTGGTTTAGACCAGGTTTAGTCCTGGTTTAGTCCTGGTTTAGTCCTGGTTTAGTCCTGGTTTAGACCTGGTTTAGACCTGGTTTAGTCCTGGTTTAGTCCTGGTTTAGACCTGGTTTAGACCTGGTTTAGACCTGGTTTAGTCCTGGTTTAGTCCTGGTTTAGTCCTGGTTTAGACCTGGTTTAGACCTGGTTTAGACCTGGTTTAGTCCTGGTTTAGTCCTGGTTTAGTCCTGGTTTAGTCCTGGTTTAGTCCTGGTTTAGTCCTGGTTTAGTCCTGGTTTAGACCTGGTTTAGACCTGGTTTAGTCCTGGTTTAGTTCTGGTTTAGTCCTGGTTTAGACCTGGTTTAGACCTGGTTTAGTCCTGGTTTAGTCCTGGTTTAGACCTGGTTTAGACCTGGTTTAGTCCTGGTTTAGTCCTGCTTTAGACCTGGGACAGTTTTTGTTCTTTTGTTTTCGAGGTGAAAAGAAACTTGAGCCTCAGCTAAAGTTTCACACCTGAGTGAGGTCAGACCTGAACCAGGACTAAACCAGGACTAAACCTGGACTAAACCAGGACTAAACCTGGTCTAAACCTGGACTAAACCAGGACTAAACCAGGTCTAAACCAGGACTAAACCTGGTCTAAACCTGGACTAAACCAGGACTAAACCTGGTCTAAACCTGGACTAAACCAGGACTAAACCAGGTCTAAACCAGGACTAAACCAGGACTAAACCAGGTCTAAACCAGGTCCAAACCAGGTCTAAACCTGGACTAAACCAGGTCTAAACCAGGTCTAAACCAGGACTAAACCAGGTCTAAACCAGGACTAAACCAGGACTAAGTCAAACGCAATAAAAGGCGTAACATGTGATGTATTATGTGGTGATGTTAGAGCTTTATCTCTAAGGTCAGCACTAAATAGAAGCTCTTAATAAACTCCAGACACATTCTTCTTCTTCTTCTTCTTCTTCTTCCGCTCACATTCCTCCGGATCCGCAGTTCAAACTGACAGCGGCGTGGACCAATCACAGTGCAGCCTCTTCCATGTCCACCAATCACAGAGCGGGGGCGGGAGCTGCGGCTAAACTTTCAGCTTTTGTCTCAAACTTCAGCTTCAGCTTTGAAGTGAAAGGGACGGAGCTAAACTGAGCTAAACTGAGCTAAACTGAGCTAAACTGAGCTAAACTGAGCTAAACTGAGCTAAACTGAGCTAAACTGAGCCGGGACCGAGAGCTTCAGTCTGGACCCGGGTCTGACCTCCGCCTCCGGGACTTTACTTTAGGCTCTGGACTTGTGGAGCGCCAGGTCCGACACCGACACTCGGCGGCTCGCAGTCCGCCTGTCGGTGCTCCTGTCGCGGGTTGAGCAGCGCCACGCCCCGCTGTGGTTCTGGAGCTCCGTGTACCCGCTTCATTGTTGTGGATTACGGGACTTTGCGGCTCCGGAGCGGGCCTGGCCCGGGACTCGCTGCGCCCTGGATCTCCCTGGAATTTGGCACTTTACGGCCTCCATTTTGCCCCCCCTCCCCCTCCGTCTCTTCCGGTGTGGATGCAGCTCCTGGTGACGTCACTCACCGGGGGTCGGTAGGTCGGTGGCGGGGCCGCGGGGATGGGGCTCCCCCCGGGCCGGGCCTGCTGCTCCTGCGGGGTCTGGATGCTCCTGCTCCGGCTGCTGCTGCCGCGCTGCGCCGCGGAGGAAGGTGAGTTTATACTTTAAAAACCCTTTAAACAACACTTTAAACCCTTTAAACAACACTATAAACAACACTATAAACAACACTATAAACAACACTATAAACAACACTATAAACCCTTTAAACAACACTATAAACAACACTATAAACAACACTATAAACCCTTTAAACAACACTATAAACAACACTATAAACAACACTATAAACAACACTATAAACCCTTTAAACAACACTATAAACAACACTATAAACAACACTATAAACCCTTTAAACAACACTATAAACAACACTTTAAACCCTTTAAACAACACTATAAACAACACTATAAACCCTTTAAACAACACTATAAACACTATAAACCCTTTAAACAACACTATAAACCCTTTAAACAACATTTTAAACAACAATATAAACAACACTATAAACAACACTATAAACAACCCTTTAAACAACACTATAAACAACACTATAAACAACCCTTTAAACAACACTAAACAACACTATAAACAACACTATAAACCCTTTAAACAACACTATAAACAACCCTTTAAACAACACTATAAACCCTTTAAACAACACTTTAAACCCTTTAAACAACACTAAACAACACTAAACAACCCTTTAAACAACACTATAAACAACACTATAAACAACACTATAAACAACACTATAAACAACACTATAAACAACCCTTTAAACAACACTATAAACAACACTATAAACAACACTATAAACAACACTATAAACAACACTATAAACAACACTATAAACCCTTTAAACAACACTATAAACAACACTATAAACAACACTATAAACCCTTTAAACAACACTATAAACAACACTATAAACCCTTTAAACAACATTTTAAACAACAATATAAACAACCCTATAAACAACACTTTAAACAACACTATAAACCCTTTAAACAACACTATAAACAACACTAAACAACACTATAAACAACACTATAAACCCTTTAAACAACACTATAAACAACCCTTTAAACAACACTATAAACCCTTTAAACAACACTAAACCCTTTAAACAACACTTTAAACCCTTTAAACAACACTAAACAACACTATAAACAACCCTTTAAACAACACTATAAACCCTTTAAACAACACTTTAAACAACCCTTTAAACCCTTTTAAACAACCCTTTAAACCCTTTAAACAACACTATAAACCCTTTAAACAACACTATAAACCCTTTAAACAACACTATAAACCCTTTAAACAACACTATAAACAACACTAAACCTTTTAAACAACACTTACACTATAAAACTTTTAAACAACACTTAAAACCCTTTAAACAACACTTTAAACCATTTTAAACAACACTATAGATCTAAACAACACTATAAACCCTTTAAACAACACTTTAAACCCTTTAAACAACACTTTAAACCCTTTAAACAAGACTTTAAACAAGACTTTAAACCCTTTAAACAACACTATAAACAACACTTTAAACCCTTATAAACAACACCAAAAACCCTTTTAAACAACACTATAAACCCTTTTAAACAACACTACAAACACATTTAAACAACATTTTAAACCCTTTTAAACAACACTACAAACCCTTTTAAACAACACTTTAAACCATTTTAAACAACACTATAAACCTAAACAACACTATAAACTCTTTTAAACAACACTTTAAACCCTTTTAAACAACACTTTAAACAACCCTTTAAACCCTTTTAAACAACACTATAAACCCTTTAAACAACACTTTAAACAACACTTAACAACACTATAAACCCTTTAAACAACGCTATAAACCCTTCTAAACAACACTATAAACCCTTTAAAACAACACTATAAACCCTTTAAACAAGACTTTAAACCCTTTAAACAAGACTTTAAACCCTTTAAAACAACACTATAAACCCTTTAAACAAGACTTTAAACCCTTTAAACAAGACTTTAAACCCTTTAAACAAGACTTTAAACCCTTTAAACAAGACTTTAAACAACATTTTAAACAACACTTTAAACAACACTTTAAACCCTTTTCAAACAACACTTTAAACCCTTTTCAAACAACACTTGAAACCCTTTAAACAACACTATAAACCCTTTAAACAACACTATAAACCCTTTAAACAACATTATAAACCCTTTAAACAACACTATAAACCCTTTAAACAAGACTTTAAACCCTTTAAACAAGACTTTAAACAAGACTTTAAACAACACTTTAAACCCTTTTAAACAACACTACAAACACATTTAAACAACACTATAAACCTAAACAACACTATAAACTCTTTTAAACAACACTTTAAACCCTTTAAACAACACCATAAACAACACTTTAAACAACATTTTAAACAATCCTTTAAACAACACTTTAAACCCTTTAAACAACACTTTAAACCCTTTAAACAACACTATAAACCCTTTAAACAACTCTATAAACCCTTTAAACAAGACTTTAAACAACACTTTAAACAACACTTTAAACCCTTTTAAACAACACTACAAACACATTTAAACAACACTTTAAACAACACTTTAAACCATTTTAAACAACACTATAAACCTAAACAACACTATAAACTCTTTTAAACAACACTTTAAACCCTTTAAACAACACCATAAACAACACTTTAAACAACATTTTAAACAATCCTTTAAACAACACTTTAAACCCTTTAAACAACACTTTAAACCCTTTAAACAACACTATAAACCCTTTAAACAACTCTATAAACCCTATAAACCCTTTTTTTTTTTAAACCTTTGTTTGGTTCAATGTTTAAAGTGTCAGAAAAAGGTGTAAGTGGCAAATTGTCTCTGGTGGAATTGTGCTTTTTGATGACATCACAGAGGGATTCTGTTCCAAGCCCGGTCATGGAGACGTGTGATACTGGTGTCGTCATGGAGACGTGTGATACTGGTGTCGTCATGGAGACGTGTGATACTGGTGTCGTCATGGAGACGTGTGATACTGGTGTCGTCATGGAGACGTGTGATACTGGTGTCGTCATGGAGACGTGTGATACTGGTGTCGTCATGGAGACGTGTGATGCTGGTGTCGTCATGGAGACGTGTGATGCTGGGGTCGTCATGGAGACGTGTGATGCTGGGGTCGTCATGGAGACGTGTGATACTGGTGTCGTCATGGAGACGTGTGATACTGGTGTCGTCATGGAGACGTGTGATACTGGTGTCGTCATGGAGACGTGTGATACTGGTGTCGTCATGGAGACGTGTGATGCTGGGGTCGTCATGGAGACGTGTGATGCTGGGGTCGTCATGGAGACGTGTGATACTGGTGTCGTCATGGAGACGTGTGATACTGGTGTCGTCATGGAGACGTGTGATACTGGTGTCGTCATGGAGACGTGTGATGCTGGGGTCGTCATGGAGACGTGTGATACTGGTGTCGTCATGGAGACGTGTGATACTGGTGTCGTCATGGAGACGTGTGATGCTGGGGTCGTCATGGAGACGTGTGATACTGGTGTCGTCATGGAGACGTGTGATACTGGTGTCGTCATGGAGACGTGTGATGCTGGTGTCGTCATGGAGACGTGTGATGCTGGTGTCGTCATGGAGACGTGTGATACTGGTGTCGTCATGGAGACGTGTGATACTGGTGTCGTCATGGAGACGTGTGATGCTGGTGTCGTCATGGAGACGTGTGATACTGGTGTCGTCATGGAGACGTGTGATGCTGGTGTCGTCATGGAGACGTGTGATACTGGTGTCGTCATGGAGACGTGTGATACTGGTGTCGTCATGGAGACGTGTGATTCTCACAAAAAACACGACTAATAGTGACAAAATGTGACTAATTATGACAAAAGGTCTTGGAGTGATGTTTTATCCACGTTTAGTTCCATTATAACTTTATGAACCTGAACTGTCAGTAGTACTTTCTGTAGATGTATTTGTGCAAGTACTTTATTTGTAGATGTATTTGTGAAAGTACTTTCTTTGTAGATGTATTTGTGAAAGTACTTTCTTTGTAGATGTATTTGTGAAAGTACTTTCTTTGTAGATGTATTTGTGAAAGTACTTTCTTTGTAGATGTATTTGTGAAAGTACTTTCTTTGTATTTGAAAGTACTTCGTCAGGATGATCCTCCATGAACTCACTGGTCTTGGACAGTCGTTAGTGTGAGAAAGCTCCATAAAGCGGCTTTAGCCACTGGCTCTGGTGTAACTGCCTGATCCGGAGCGCCGGCTCACACTGATGATGTCACTGCAGAATGATGTCATCCTGGTGCTGCCGGCGTGGCTCCGGCCCACACTGATGATGTCACTGCAGAATGATGTCATCCTGGTGCTGCCGGCGTGGCTCCGGCCCACACTGATGATGTCACTGCAGAATGATGTCATCCTGGTGCTGCCGGCGTGGCTCCGGCTCACACTGATGATGTCACTGCAGAATGATGTCATCCTGGTGCTGCCGGCGTGGCGCCGGCTCACACTGATGATGTCACTGCAGAATGATGTCATCCTGGTGCTGCCGGCGTGGCTCCGGCTCACACTGATGATGTCACTGCAGAATGATGTCATCCTGGTGCTGCCGGCGTGGCTCCGGCTCACACTGATGATGTCACTGCAGAATGATGTCATCCTGGTGCTGCCGGCGTGGCTCCGGCTCACACTGATGATGTCACTGCAGAATGATGTCATCCTGGTGCTGCCGGCGTGGCTCAGGTTCAGAACCAAGAAGAAGAAGGCTCTGAACGTACCTTTGTTTACTCACATGATCTCATCTCTAAAGTCTAACGTCTGTGTGTCAGGTCAGAGGTCAGAGGTCATCACTGGTTCTATCCACATGACACACAAACCAGACGTGATTGTGTCAGAGAAATGACTTTGAGACCGCTAAGAGACCGCACGCTCTCTGGACTGACTGCTGTAGAGTCACACTGGGATGTTTGTGTTCCAGAGGTCCTGCTGAACACAAAGCTGTCGACCTCTGACCTCCGCTGGAGCGTGTATCCCGGCGACGACCCTCAGTGGGACGAGCTCAGCGTTCTGGACGACGAGCACAACACGGTCCGGACTTTTGAGATCTGCTCCTCCAACAGCCCCACGGTCCACTGGCTCCGGACCAACTGGATCCCACGCAAGTCCGGGACCACGGTCTACGCGGAGATCAGGTGAGATCGGGTCTGAACAGGCTCTGACCCCGCTCTGACCCCGCTCTAACCCCGCTCTGACCCCGCTCTAACCCCGCTCTGACCCCGCTCTGACCCCGCTCTGACCCCGCTCTAACCCCGCTCTGACCCCGCTCTAACCCCGATCTAACCCCGCTCTGACCCCGCTCTAACCCCAATCCAACCCCGCTCTAACCCCGCTCCGACCCCGCTCTAACCCCGCTCTAACCCCGCTTTAACCCCGCTCTGACCCCGCTTTAACCCCGCTCTGACCCCGCTCTAAACCCGATCTAGAACCCACTCTTAAACCTCGCTCTAACCCCGCTCTGACCCTGATCTAGAACCCGCTCTTAAATCCCGCTCTTAAACCCTGCTTTAACCCGGTCTTAAACCCGGTCTTAAACCCGGTCTTAAACCCGGTCTAAACCCGGTCTTTCTCTTTCAGGTTCACGATGATGGAGTGCTCGTCCTTAAACCAGCGTCACTGTAAAGAGACTTTCACTCTGTTTTCCTTTGAGTCGGACCAGGCCACGCCCCCTCGCTCCTCACCTGACTCCGCCCCTGACTCCGCCCCTCCCGAGCCCTTTGTTAAAGTGGCCACGGTCGCCGCAGACTTCCTGCTGCGACGCGGCGGTGGCAACAGACGCTCCAACACGCGGCTGCTGCGATTGGACGGGCTGACGAGGGCGGGGCTTTACCTGGCCATTCAGAGCCAAGGCACCTGCATGGCCCTGCTGTCACTCAAAGTCTTCTACCGGAAGTGCCCGCCCCTTCGACTCGCCTTCGCCTCCTTCCCCGAAACAGTGCCACACGCCCTGGTGCAGCAGGTGAGAGCGCCACCTGGAGGGCTCCTGTCAGAGTAGAGCCTGGAGTAGAGTTTAGAGTCTGTCCCCTTGTCCTCTCCTTCAGGCTCAGGGCGTGTGTGCTGTATGTCTCTCCTGTCCTTAACCCTCTTGTCCTCTCCTTCAGGCTCAGCGTGTGTGTGCTGTATGTCTCTCCTGTCCTTAACCCTCTTGTCCTCTCCTTCAGGCTCAGGGCGTGTGTGCTGTATGTCTCTCCTGTCCTTAACCCTCTTGTCCTCTCCTTCAGGCTCAGCGTGTGTGTGCTGTATGTCTCTCCTGTCCTTAACCCTCTTGTCCTCTCCTTCAGGCTCAGGGCGTGTGTGCTGTATGTCTCTCCTCTCCTTCACCCTCTTGTCCTCTCCTTCAGGCTCAGGGCGTGTGTGCTGTATGTCTCTCCTGTCCTTAACCCTCTTGTCCTCTCCTTCAGGCTCAGGGCGTGTGTGCTGTATGTCTCTCCTGTCCTTAACCCTCTTGTCCTCTCCTTCAGGCTCAGGGCGTGTGTGCTGTATGTCTCTCCTGTCCTTAACCCTCTTGTCCTCTCCTTCAGGCTCAGGGTGTGTGTGCTGTATGTCTCTCCTGTCCTTAACCCTCTTAAGCTAAGATAAGATATTCCTTTATTGTCCCACATGGGGAAATTTCATTGTTGCAACGCAGGTAGATACAGAGGTAGATCCAGAAGAACAGATCACTTATAGGAAGTCTGAAAAACACTTTCAGTAGAAGATCTCCTATAAATAAATAAAAACTCCCATTAGTACTAACAGTGTTTGTTATAAAGTCTGACAGCAGCAGAAGGAAAGACCTACGGAACCTTTCCTTCACACAGCGAGGGTGGATCAGTCTCTCACTGAAGCTGCTCTCCAGAGTGGACAGAGTGTCCTGCAGGGGACAGAGTGTCCTGCAGGGGACAGAGTGTCCTGCAGGGGGTGAGACTCATGGTCCAGCATAGATGTGAATCTAGCCAGGACCCTCCTGTCCCCCACCTCCTGCACCGAGTCCAGAGCACAGCCCAGGACGGAGCTGGACTTCTTGATGACTCTGTCCAGCCTCTTCCTCTCCCTCTCTGTGATGCTGCTGCTCCAGCAGGCCACACCTACAGGAGCTGATGCCACCACAGAGTCAGAGAAGGCCTTCAGGAGTGGCCCTGTCAGGAGTGGCCCTGTCAGGAGTGGCCCTGTCAGGAGTGGCCCTGTCAGGAGTGGCCCTGTCACTCCAAAAGACCTGAGTCTCCTCAGGAGGTGGAGCCGACTCTGGCTCTTCCTGTTCAGTCTGTGTTATGAGTCCAGTTTGTGGTTCAGATGAAACACCAGGTCCTTGTATGAGTCACTGTCTCAATGTCCCGTCCCTGGTGAGGGGGGCGTGGCCTGTCCCGTCCCTGGATGTTCACTGGTGAGGGGGGCGTGGCCTGTCCCGTCCCTGGATGTTCACTGGTGAGGGGGGCGTGGCCTGTCCCGTCCCTGGATGGTCACTGGTGAGGGGGGCGTGGCCTGTCCCGTCCCTGGATGTTCACTGGTGAGGGGGCAGTGGGGTGGCGTCTGCGGAAATCCACCACCATCTCCTTGGTCTTCACCGCGTTGATGAGGAGGAGGTTCCACAAAGTCCTGCTCCTCTGTCCTCTGTCCTCTGTCCTCCTCATCGTCGTCTGTGATGAGTCCCATGATGGCAGAGTGGTCAGAGAACTTCTGCAGGACACAGCTGTCCGTGTCTGAAGTCTGCAGTGTAGAGGGTGAAGAGAAAGGGCGCGAGGACAGTGCCCTGGGGCGCCCCCACACTGCAGGTCCCCCACACTGCAGGTCCCCCACTCTGCAGGTCCCCCACACTGCAGGTCCGAGTGTCAGACACACAGTTCCGGGCTCTCACAAACTGGGGTCGGTCTGTGAGGTAGTCCAGGATCCACTCTGCAGGTCGTACTCCACACCAGCCGTCTCCAGCTTGTCCCTCAGGAGCCGTCTCCAGCTTGTCCCTCAGGAGCCGTCTCCAGCTTGTCCCTCAGGAGCTGATGGTGTTGAAGGCGCTGGAGAGATGAAAGAACAGGATCCTCACAGAGCTGCCAGGCTTCTCCAGGTGAGAGAGAGAGAGCGGTGCAGCAGGAGATGACCGCGTCCTCCACTCCGATGTCAGGACGTATACAAACTGCAGCAGGTCCTGAGCTCACGGTGGAGCGGAGGTGGTCCAGGACCAGCTCCAGTGTCTTCATCAGGACGTGAGAGCCACCGGCCTGAAGCTGTTGAGGTCTTTGGGGCGCCAGGTCTTAGGCACAGGCACCAGACAGGAGGTCTTCAGACCTGTGGTACCAGCCTCAGCTTCAGGCTCATGTTGAAGACATGCTCCATAAGTCCACACAGTTCATCTGCAGGACTTAAGGAGCCTGGGGCTGATGCCTCAGGTCCTGCTCCTTCCTCACTTTAATCCTCTTCAGCTCACTCCTCACCTGTGCTGCTGTGACAGTCAGTGGTTGGCAGGGGGACTGTGTGCTGGGGGGACGGGTGAGTCCAGGGGGACTGTGTGCTGGGGGGACGGGTGAGTCCAGGCGAAGTGGGGAGCTGATGGTCCGGGGCAGATAAGCGAAGAGGAACAGATGCAGGGCATTGTCCAGCTGTGGAAGAGGGAGCATGCAGCTGTGCAGGGGGAGGGGTCTGTGCAGGGGGAGGGGTCTGTGCAGGGGGAGGGGTCTGTGCAGGGGGAGGGGTCTGTGCAGGGGGAGGGGCGGGCAACCGATCAAACCTCAAGAAGTGAGCATTTAAATCATTCACCCACTGTAGATCCCCCTCTGTCTGGGCAGGGGGGATTTTGAAGCCCGAGATGGTTTTCAGGCGCCTCCCACTCCCTGAATGTTCTTTTTCTGCAGCTGCTCCTCCTGTAGCCAGCCTCCTCCTGCCTGATCTCCCTCCTCAGCTCCTTCTGCACAGTCCTCAGCTCCTCCTTGTTCTGACCTGAAGGCTCTTCTTCTCCTTCAGCAGAGCCTTGTCCTCTCCTTCAGGCTCAGGGCGTGTGTGCTGTATGTCTCTCCTGTCCTTAACCCTCTTGTCCTCTCCTTCAGGCTCAGGGCGTGTGTGCTGTATGTCTCTCCTGTCCTTAACCCTCTTGTCCTCTCCTTCAGGCTCAGGGCGTGTGTGCTGTATGTCTCTCCTGTCCTTAACCCTCTTGTCCTCTCCTTCAGGCTCAGGGCGTGTGTGCTGTATGTCTCTCCTGTCCTTAACCCTCTTGTCCTCTCCTTCAGGCTCAGGGCGTGTGTGCTGTATGTCTCTCCTGTCCTTAACCCTCTTGTCCTCTCCTTCAGGCTCAGGGCGTGTGTGTGGAAAACGCTCTCACGCCTCCTGGAGAACAAACTACTCTTCCCAGCATGCTCTGCGGTGAGGACGGCCAGTGGGTGGGGCAGCCCTCCTCCTCCTGCGCCTGTCGCCCTGGATACGAGGCGGCCGGCGAGGCCCGCTGCCGAGGTGAGACCTTTCGAACCCCCCGAGAGCCCCCCAGAGATCCCCCCGAGAGGCCCCAGAGATCCCCCCGAGAGGCCCCAGAGATCCCCCCGAGAGGCCCCAGAGATCCCCACGAGAGGCCCCAGAGATCCCCCCGAGAGCCCCCCGAGAGGCCCCAGAGATCCCCCCGAGAGGCCCCAGAGATCCCCCCCGAGAGGCCCCAGAGATCCCCACGAGAGGCCCCAGAGATCCCCCCGAGAGGCCCCAGAGATCCCCCCGAGAGGCCTCAGGGATCCCCCCGAGAGCCCCCCGAGAGGCCCCAGAGATCCCCCCCGAGAGGCCCCAGAGATCCCCCCCGAGAGGCCCCTGAGAGCCCCCTGAGGGCCCCCTGAGCGACCACAAAGAGTTCCTAACCTGAGCTTCTGTGATGTCATCCGCACATTCCTCTGGCGACTCGTGCCGTGCGCTCTCCACTTCCTGTCGGCGCCCGTGGCACTTCCTGTTATTCTTCGTGGGGTCAGGGGTCGGAGGTTAGTGGACCGGCTCCAGGAAGTGTTACTGCGGCGACGGGGAGGGGCCCGAGCCTAAAATAAGACCCAGGATTTGAGGATTAAGGTCTTGGCTCCGGAGCTCAGAGCGAGACGAGAACTCACCTTATCTTTATCGCCAATAAGTCCCCGAATAAGTCCCCGAATAAGTCCCCGAATAAGTCCCCAAATAGATCCTTGAATAAGTGGAGGTCTAGAACTATGAACCCCTGATCTAAAGTGCAGTTCCCCTCCCGTCCACAGCGTGTCCCGCGGGGCACTTTAAACCCGCCTCTGGTCCGGGGACTTGTACTTCCTGTCCGGACTTCAGCGGGACTCTGGTGCCGGGCTCCGCCTACTGCCTCTGTCGCCACGGTTACCTGCGCGCCGACTCCGACTCGCCCAGCGCCGCCTGCTCCAGTGAGTACTATTACTACTGCTGTTAGTACTTCTACTGCTGATACTTGAAATACTTGGATACTTCTACTGCTAATACTTGAAATACTTAGATACTTCTACTGCTGATACTTGAAATACTTAGATACTTCTACTGCTGATACTTGAAATACTTAGATACTTCTACTGCTGATACTTGAAATACTTAGATACTTCTACTGCTGATACTTGAAATACTTAGATACTTCTGCTGATACTTGGATACTTGAAATACTTTAATACTTCTACTGCTGATACTTGAAATACTTAGATACTACTACTGCTGATACTTGAAATACTTAGATACTTCTACTGCTGATACTTGAAATACTTAGATACTTCTACTGCTGATACTTGAAATACTTAGATACTTCTACTGCTGATACTTGAAATACTTAGATACTTCTACTGCTGATACTTGAAATACTTAGCTACTTCTACTGCTGATACTTGAAATACTTAGATACTTCTACTGCTGATACTTGGATACTTGAAATACTTTAATACTTCTACTGCTGATACTTGAAATACTTAGATACTTCTACTGCTGATACTTGAAATACTTAGATACTTCTGCTGATACTTGGATACTTGAAATACTTTAATACTTCTACTGCTGATACTTGAAATACTTTAATATTTCTACTGCTGATACTTGAAATACTTTAATACTGCTGATACTTTAACTCGCTCGCCCGTCACTCACCCTCTCTCTCTCTCTCCTCGGCCCCGCCCTCAGCCCCTCGCTCGCCCGTCACTCACCCTCTCTCTCTCTCTCCTCAGCCCCGCCCTCAGCCCCTCGCTCACCTGTCGCTCAGGTAAACGCCTCGGGGTCTGTGGTGCTGGAGTGGGGTGCTCCTCTGGACACCGGGGGGCGCTCTGACCTATGGTATCACATCCTGTGCCAGCGCTGTCCCGACGCCGCGCTGCCATTGGTTGCCGGCTGCTCCCCATGTGACGACGGCATTCTGATTGGTCCGTCCAACACCGTGAGTCAGCGTCGCGTCGTCGTCATCGGACTCCGCCCACGAGCGCTCTACATCTTCACTGTCCAATCACTGAACGGAGTGTCTGCTCTCAGCCAATCACAGCCCTCCGCCGTCAAGGTCAACGTCACCACCAACACCAACGGTAAACCTGGACCAGGACCTGGACCAGCACCGGACCAGAACCAGAACCAGAACCAGAACCAGAACCAGAACCATGACCAAGGTCTAAAGCAGGACTACACCAACGGTAAAGCAGGATTAACTGGACTAAATCAGGACTGGATCAGGACTGGATCAGGACTAGATCAGGACTAGATCAGGACTGGATCAGGACTAGATCAGGACTAGATCAGGACTAGATCAGGACTAGATCAGGACTGGATCAGGACTAGATCAGGACTAGATCAGGACTAGGACAGGACTGGATCAGGACTAGATCAGGACTAGATCAGGACTGGATCAGGACTGGATCAGGACTGGATCAGGACTGGATCAGGACTGGATCAGGACTAGATCAGGACTGGATCAGGACTAGATCAGGACTGGATCAGGACTGGATCAGGACCCGTTTCTAACCCTGTTCTTGTCTAGTCCCAGGTCTGGTCTCTGGACTCAAAAGGACCTCGGCCTCTGAGAACTCTCTGACTCTGGAATGGACCCCCCCGAACCAGGTCCTGAATCCAGACCAGACCCGTTCTCAAACCCCGAACCGGGTCCTGGACTATCAGCTGCGCTACTGCCCCAAGGTAAGACCTGGATCTGAACCAGTTTAACCTGAGGCTAGCCTTAACCTGTTTCCATCCACCTCTCCACAATGGTTGGACAGACCCAAAAGTCATTGCTTCTTAAAAGAGGATGTTACGTTCCACATGTGAGTGTGATGCATCATGGGAAAGCTTAGGCCTTCTAGTTTCTGCAGATGTGCAGATGTCACACTGTCAGGGCTTCACTCACACCACAGAAGCACAAACATGAACAAAACATCCTTTTTTCAGTCTCGCCTGAATATTGTCCATGTGTAAAGGTCCTGAGCAGGACAGACTTCATTGTGTGTTTATGCTGTTCACTGCACATGCTGTTGTCATGACAACAACTGTGTCAAGTTTCACATCTCTAGAACAGAAGCATGTGGTGCTTTGACCTTTTTGTATCAGAAAGTATATTCAAGTGATCCAAATATGTGCCAAACTGTTTTATTACAGTTTTAGCTCCTCTATGATCATAAAACATACATGTTGATGTTTTGTAGAACCACTAATACTATTATAACTGCTAAAAACAATGCATGTGAAAATGTGTCAATATGAGTTTACCATGAATTTCACATATATATAATATATATATATATATATATATATATATAATTTTTTATATTGATATAATAATACATATATCTAACAAAATATGCGTCCAAAAGGCGAATAAAATCGGAAAACGTTATGCGTAAAATCTAGTCCCCTCCTCTCCTCCTCTTCACACTCTTACGCATGAGCATTACAGAGGATTCTGTGTGGATAAGTTCTAAGTCCAGCCCCCCATTCGAAAGCTATTTTTATTGGCTAGAATAATATGTCAATCAAAGTCCGCTAAGTCACTGCTGACGTTAGCTATGTGGCTACAAACCCGGTGATGGTCTCATTCTGTAGGAAACAGTCTGAGGAAGAGATCGATGCCAAACACCATCTTATAAGTAAAACAGGTCATTTGTTATGGACGGAGAAATGCACCGGACGAGAATCAAAGAAAAGTTTGTTTACTTGACAATATCTTGAAATGTGAAAACTCCAGTAAAAATACAAGTGTATAAGTGTATATTGTTGTTCATGTTCTTTACGGACAAACTGACACAAGGATGAACAGAATTAAACCCGTTTCGTCATGAACACAAACAGGACATGAGTTTGTCAAAGTTGAGACTTTCTCACAAACTATTGGCAATTGCTTCTTGGGGAAAATTATTCAATGTAAATCAATGACATATTCGTTTAGTTAAGAAAATAATCTTTAAAATGATGTATAACTTATGGTATTGAGCAGGAAATAAAGTGATGATGTAAGAGAATATTTGAGATATGAAAAATGCGCCGGCCTCAAGAGGATCGTAACTGGTTTAAGGAGGATCGTAACTGGTTTAAGGAGGATCGTAACTGGTTTAAGGAGGATCGTAACTGGTTTAAGGAGGATCGTAACTGGTTTAAGGAGGATCGTAACTGGTTTAAGGAGGATCGTAACTGGTTTAAGGAGGATCGTAACTGGTTCAAGGAGGATCGTAACTGGTTTAAGGAGGATCGTAACTGGTTTAAGGAGGATCGTAACTGGTTTAAGGAGGATCGTAACTGGTTTAAGGAGGATCGTAACTGGTTCAAGGAGGATCGTAACTGGTTCAAGGAGGATCGTAACTGGTTTAAGGAGGATCGTAACTGGTTTAAGGAGGATCGTAACTGGTTTAAGGAGGATCGTAACTGGTTTAAGGAGGATCGTAACTGGTTTAAGGAGGATCATAACTGGTTCAAGGAGGATCATAACTGGTTCAAGGAGGATCGTCAGGAGGATCGTAACTGGTTTAAGGAGGATCGTAACTGGTTTAAGGAGGATCGTAACTGGTTCAAGGAGGATCGTAACTGGTTCAAGGAGGATCGTAACTGGTTTAAGGAGGATCGTAACTGGTTTAAGGAGGATCGTCAGGAGGATCGTAACTGGTTTAAGGAGGATCGTAACTGGTTCAAGGAGGATCGTAACTGGTTTAAGGAGGATCGTAACTGGTTTAAGGAGGATCGTAACTGGTTCAAGGAGGATCGTAACTGGTTTAAGGAGGATCGTAACTGGTTTAAGGAGGATCGTAACTGGTTTAAGGAGGATCGTAACTGGTTCAAGGAGGATCATAACTGGTTCAAGGAGGATCATAACTGGTTCAAGGAGGATCGTCAGGAGGATCGTAACTGGTTTAAGGAGGATCGTAACTGGTTTAAGGAGGATCATAACTGGTTCAAGGAGGATCATAACTGGTTCAAGGAGGATCATAACTGGTTCAAGGAGGATCGTAACTGGTTCAGTGACGGTCCTGTCTCTTCTGGTCAGGAGGGCGAGGGCTCGGGGCAGTGGCAGTATGTGTCCAGCAGGGCGGCGTCTCTGGTTCTGCTCGGTCTCAGAAGATCCACAAAGTACATGGTCCAAGTCCGAGCCCGGTCCAGTACTGGGTTTGGACCGTTCAGCGCTGACACCAACTTCAGCACTCTGCCCGAAGGTAAGATCTCACCCGGTCTATACCCGGTCTATACCCGGTCTATACCCGGTCTATACCCGGTCTATACCCGGTCTATACCCGGTCTATACCCGTTCTATACCTGGTCTATAACCCGGTCTATACCCGGTCTATACCCGGTCTATACCCGGTCTATAACCCAGTCTATACCCAGTCTAAACCCGGTCTATACCTGGTCTATAACCCGGTCTATACCCGGTCTATACCCGGTCTATAACCCGGTCTATAACCCGGTCTATAACCCGGTCCATACCCGGTCTATAACCCGGTCTATAACCCGGTCTATTACCCGGTCTATAACCCGGTCTATACCCGGTCTATACCCGGTCTATAACCCGGTCTATACCCGGTCTATAACCCGGTCTATAACCCGGTCTATACCCGGTCTATAACCCGGTCTATAACCCGGTCTATAACCCGGTCTATAACCCGGTCTATACCCAGTCTAAACCCGGTCTATAACCCGGTCTATAACCCAGTCTATACCCAGTCTATACCCAGTCTAAACCCGGTCTATAACCCGGTCTATAACCCGGTCTATAACCCAGTCTATACCTGGTCTATAACCCGGTCTATAACCCGGTCTATACCCGGTCTATAACCCGGTCTATAACCCGGTCTATACCCGGTCTATACCCGGTCTATACCCGCCTGTGGAGCTGAACCGGTTTAAGTCTCTTTAATTGACAGGTAACTCTCACCTGGTGCTGACCGCTGTCCTGGTTACCATGACAATCCTGCTGCTGGTGGGCGGATCTATGATTGCTGCTTTGTGCTACAGGTAAAACTCACCTGGTTTAGTCCTGGTTTAGACCTGGTTTAGACCTGGTTTAGACCTGGTTTAGACCTGGTTTAGACCTGGTTTAGTCCTGGTTTAGACCTGGTTTAGACCTGGTTTAGACCTGGTTTAGACCTGGTTTTAGACCTGGTTTAGTCCTGGTTTAGACCTGGTTTAGACCTGGTTTAGACCTGGTTTAGACCTGGTTTAGTCCTGGTTTAGACCTGGTTTAGACCTGGTTTAGTCCTGGTTTAGTCCTGGTTTAGACCTGGTTTTAGACCTGGTTTAGACCTGGTTTTAGACCTGGTTTAGACCTGGTTTAGAGCGTGTGATGTTTTTCAGGAAGAAAACACGACGAGGTCTGAGAGACAAAAGCAGTTTCCAGATGAACCAAAGTCAGTGTCAGTTTTAGATATTTAAATAAAAATGTGAACATTTCTATAACTGTGTGTGTGTGTGTGTGTGTGTGTGTGTGTGTGTGTGTGTGTGTGTGTGTGTGTGTGTGTGTGTGTGTGTGTGTGTGTGTGTGTGTGTGTGTGTGTGTGTGTGTGTGTGTGTGTGTGTGTGTGTGTGTGTGTGTGTGTGTGTGTGTGTGTGTGTGTGTGTGTGTGTGTGTGTGTGTGTGTGTGTGTGTGTGTGTGTGTGTGTGTGTGTGTGTGTGTGTGTGTGTGTGTGTGTGTGTGTGTGTGTGTGTGTGTGTGTGTGTGTGTGTGTGTGTGTGTGTGTGTGTGTGTGTGTGTGTGTGTGTGTGTGTGTGTGTGTGTGTGTGTGTGTGTGTGTGTGTGTGTCAGGTATGAAGTTGTACATTGATCCTTTCACATATGAGGATCCTGAACAGGCTGTGAGACAGTTCACCAGAGAGATCGACGCCTCCTGTGTGAAGATCGAGGAGGTCATCGGAGCAGGTCTGAGACTTAGACCAGGACCAAGACCGGTCATGTCTCTGGTTGTCTCTCCTCACATGTCTCTGGTTGTCTCTCCTCACATGTCTCTGGTTGTCTCTCCTCACATGTCTCTGGTTGTCCTCCTCACATGTCTCTGGTTGTCTCTCCTCACATGTCTCTGGTTGTCCTCCTCACATGTCTTTGGTTGTCTCTCCTCACATGTCTCTGGTTGTCCTCCACACATGTCTCTGGTTGTCCTCCTCACATGTCTCTGGTTGTCTCTCCTCACATGTCTCTGGTTGTCTCTCCTCACATGTCTCTGGTTGTCTCTCCTCACATGTCTCTGGTTGTCCTCCTCACATGTCTCTGGTTGTCTCTCCTCACATGTCTCTGGTTGTCCTCCTCACATGTCTCTGGTTGTCTCTCCTCACATGTCTCTGGTTGTCTCTCCTCACATGTCTCTGGTTGTCTCTCCTCACATGTCTCTGGTTGTCCTCCTCACATGTCTCTGGTTGTCCTCCTCACATGTCTGGTTGTCCTCCACACATGTCTCTGGTTGTCCTCCTCACATGTCTCTGGTTGTCTCTCCTCACATGTCTCTGGTTGTCTCTCCTCACATGTCTTTGGTTGTCCTCCTCACATGTCTCTGGTTGTCCTCCTCACATGTCTTTGGTTGTCCTCCTCACATGTCTCTGGTTGTCCTCCTCACATGTCTCTGGTTGTCCTCCTCACATGTCTCTGGTTGTCTCTCCTCACATGTCTCTGGTTGTCTCTCCTCACATGTCTCTGGTTGTCCTCCTCACATGTCTCTGGTTGTCTCTCCTCACATGTCTTTGGTTGTCCTCCTCACATGTCTCTGGTTGTCCTCCTCACATGTCTTTGGTTGTCCTCCTCACATGTCTCTGGTTGTCCTCCTCACATGTCTCTGGTTGTCCTCCTCACATGTCTCTGGTTGTCTCTCCTCACATGTCTTTGGTTGTCTCTCCTCACATGTCTTTGGTTGTCCTCCTCACATGTCTCTGGTTGTCTCTCCTCACATGTCTCTGGTTGTCCTCCTCACATGTCTTTGGTTGTCCTCCTCACATGTCTCTGGTTGTCTCTCCTCACATGTCTTTGGTTGTCCTCCTCACATGTCTCTGGTTGTCTCTCCTCACATGTCTCTGGTTGTCCTCCTCACATGTCTCTGGTTGTCTCTCCTCACATGTCTTTGGTTGTCCTCCTCACATGTCTCTGGTTGTCTCTCCTCACATGTCTTTGGTTGTCCTCCTCACATGTCTCTGGTTGTCTCTCCTCACATGTCTTTGGTTGTCCTCCTCACATGTCTCTGGTTGTCTCTCCTCACATGTCTTTGGTTGTCTCTCCTCACATGTCTCTGGTTGTCTCTCCTCACATGTCTGGTTGTCTCTCCTCACATGTCTCTGGTTGTCTCTCCTCACATGTCTCTGGTTGTCCTCCTCACATGTCTCTGGTTGTCTCTCCTCACATGTCTCTGGTTGTCTCTCCTCACATGTCTCTGGTTGTCTCTCCTCACATGTCTCTGGTTGTCCTCCACACATGTCTCTGGTTGTCCTCCTCACATGTCTCTGGTTGTCTCTCCTCACATGTCTCTGGTTGTCTCTCCTCACATGTCTTTGGTTGTCCTCCTCACATGTCTCTGGTTGTCCTCCTCACATGTCTCTGGTTGTCCTCCTCACATGTCTCTGGTTGTCTCTCCTCACATGTCTTTGGTTGTCCTCCTCACATGTCTCTGGTTGTCTCTCCTCACATGTCTCTGGTTGTCCTCCTCACATGTCTCTGGTTGTCTCTCCTCACATGTCTTTGGTTGTCCTCCTCACATGTCTTTGGTTGTCCTCCTCACATGTCTCTGGTTGTCTCTCCTCACATGTCTTTGGTTGTCCTCTTCACATGTCTCTCATGTCCAGGAGAGTTCGGGGAGGTGTGTCGTGGTCGGCTGCAGGTTCCTGGACGGCGGGAGAACTACGTGGCCATTAAGACCCTAAAGGGCGGGTACACGGACAAGCAGAGGCGGGACTTCCTGTCTGAGGCGTCCATCATGGGCCAGTTTCAGCACCCGAACATCATCCACCTGGAGGGAGTCATCACGTCCTCCTGTCCCGCCATGATCCTCACCGAGTACATGGAGAACGGGGCGCTGGACAGCTTCCTCAGGGTAACATATATATATAAACACACACATACATACATACATACACACATATATATATATATATATATATAAGATAAGGGTTAAATTGGGGGGAAATTTCATTGTTGCAACGCAGGAAGATCCAGAGGAAAAGAACAGATCATTTATAGGAAGTCTGAAAAACACCCTCAGTAGAAGATCTTTTATAAACAAAACCTCCCATTGACAAATAAATAAATAAATAAATAAACACCATGTCATGTGATCACGACAGCACATGGATTTCACATGTTCAGGACGAACAGTGTTTGTTCTAAAGTCTGACATCAGCAGAAGGACAGTGTGTCCTGCAGGGGACAGAGTGTCCTGCAGGGGACAGTGTGTCCTGCAGGGGACAGAGTGTCCTGCAGGGAACAGAGTGTCCTGCAGGGAACAGAGTGTCCTGCAGGGGACAGAGTGTCCTGCAGGGGACAGAGTGTCCTGCAGGGGGCGACACTCATGGTCCAGCATAGATGTGAGTTTAGCCAGGACCCTTCTGTCCCCCACCTCCTGCACCGAGTCCAGAGGACAGCCCAGGACGGAGCTTTGTCCAGCTTCTTCCTCTCCCTCTGTGATGACCACACCTACAGGAGCTGATGCACCACAGAGGAGGAGAAGGTCTTCAGGAGCGGCCCTGTCAGGAGCGGCCCTGTCAGGAGCGGCCCTGTCAGGAGCGGCCCTGTCAGGAGCGGCCCTGTCAGGAGCGGCCCTGTCAGGAGCGGCCCTGTCAGGAGTGGCCCTGTCACTCCAAAAGACCTGAGTCTCCTCAGGAGGTGGAGCCGACTCTGACTCTGTTCAGTCTGTGTTATGAGTCCAGTTTGTGGTTCAGATGAAACACCAGGTCCTTGTATGAGTCACTGTCTCAATGTCCCGTCCCTGGTGAGGGGGGCGTGGCCTGTCCCGTCCCTGGATGTTCTCTGGTGAGGGGGGCGTGGCCTGTCCCGTCCCTGGATGTTCACTGGTGAGGGGGGCGTGGCCTGTCCCGTCCCTGGATGTTCACTGGTGAGGGGGCAGTGGGGTGGCGTCTGCGGAAATCCACCACCATCTCCTTGGTCTTCACCGCGTTGATGAGGAGGAGGTTCCACAAAGTCCTGCTCCTCTGTCCTCTGTCCTCTGTCCTCCTCATCGTCGTCTGTGATGAGTCCCATGATGGCAGAGTGGTCAGAGAACTTCTGCAGGTCACAGCTGTCCGTGTCTGAGGTCTGCAGTGTAAAGGGTGAAGAGAAAGGGCGCGAGGACAGTGCCCTGGGGCGCCCCCACACTGCAGGTCCGAGTGTCAGACACACAGTTCCGGGCTCTTACAAACTGGGGTCGGTCTGTGAGGTGGTCCAGGATCCACTCTGCAGGTCGTGCTCCACACCAGCGTCTCCAGCTTGTCCCTCAGGAGCCGTCTCCAGCTTGTCCCTCAGGAGCTGATGGTGTTGAAGGCGCTGGAGAGATGAAAGAACAGGATCCTCACAGAGCTGCCAGGCTTCTCCAGGTGAGAGAGAGAGCGGTGCAGCAGGAGAGGACGGCGTCCTCCACTCCGATGTCAGGACGTATACAAACTGCAGCAGGTCCATGGCTGAGCTCACGGTGGAGCGGAGGTGGTCCAGGACCAGCTCCAGTGTCTTCATCAGGACGTGAGAGACACCGGCCTGAAGCTGTTGAGGTCTTTGGGGCGCGGTGTCTTAGGCACAGGCACCAGACAGGAGGTCTTCAGACCTGTGGTACCAGCCTCAGCTTCAGGCTCATGTTGAAGACATGCTCCATAACTCCACACAGTTCATCTGCAGGACTTAAGGAGCCTGGGGCTGATGCCTCAGGTCCTGCTCCTTCCTCACTTTAATCCTCTTCAGCTCACTCCTCACCTGTGCTGCTGTGACAGTCAGTGGTTGGCAGGGGGACTGTGTGCTGGGGGGACGGGTGAGTCCAGGGGGACTGTGTGCTGGGGGGACGGGTGAGTCCAGGGGGACTGTGTGCTGGGGGGACGGGTGAGTCCAGGCGAAGTGGGGAGCTGATGGTCCGGGGCAGAGAAGCGAAGAGGAACAGATGCAGGGCATTGTCCAGCTGTGGAAGAGGGAGCATGCAGCTGTGCAGGGGGAGGGGTCTGTGCAGGGGGATCTCAAGAAGTGAGCATTTAAATCATTCACCCACTGTAGATCCCCCTCTGTCTGGGCAGGGGGGATTTTGAAGCCCGAGATGGTTTTCAGGCGCCTCCCACTCCCTGAATGTTCTTTTGCTGCAGCTGCTCCTCCTGTAGCCAGCCTCCTCCTGCCTGATCTCCCTCCTCAGCTCCTTCTGCACAGTCCTCAGCTCCTCCTTGTTCTGACCTGAAGGCTCTTCTTCTCCTTCAGCAGAGCCTTCAGGTCACGGTTCATCCAGGGCTTGTTGTTTGGAAAACACCGTCCGGGAGTGAACAATGTTCTCAAAACAGAAGTTGATGTTGATGGTGCTGATGTCCTGATGCTCTGTGATGGTGCTGATGTCCTGATGCTCTGTGATGGTCTTGATGTCCTGATGCTCTGTGATGGTGCTGATGTCCTGATGCTCTGTGATGGTGCTGATGTCCTGATGCTCTGTGATGGTGCTGATGTCCTGATGCTCTGTGATGGTGCTGATGTCCTGATGCTCTGTGATGGTGCTGATGTCCTGATGCTCTGTGATGGTCTTGATGTCCTGATGCTCTGTGATGGTGCTGATGTCCTGATGCTCTGTGATGGTGCTGATGTCCTGATGCTCTGTGATGGTGCTGATGTCCTGATGCTCTGTGATGGTGCTGATGTCCTGATGCTCTGTGATGGTGCTGATGTCCTGATGCTCTGTGATGGTGCTGATGTCCTGATGCTCTGTGATGGTGCTCAGTCCAGACAGTGGTGCTGAAGCAGTCCCTCAGAGCCTCCTCGCTCTCAGCAGACCACATCCTCACCACACGGGACACCACAGGCCTCAGATGTACAAGGGTGTGGTCCGAGCGGCCCAGGGGAGGGAGGGGGGAGGAGCCTCCTTGGTGTTGGCTAAAAACAAGTCCAATGTTCTATTGTCTCTGGTGGGACAGGAGACATACTGGGTGTATGTTGGTAGGACAGAAGAGGGAGAAGTGTTGTTAAAGTCACCAGAGATGAGGAAGAGAGCCTGTGGGTGCTGTGTTTGCAGCCTACAAGTGCAGGAGAGCAGTGCTTCACAAGCATTTTCAGCATTGGCAGACGGGGCCACATAGACTGCGATTAAAATCACATGTGAGAACTCCCGGGGCAGATAATATGGCCTCATGCCAATAGCCAATAGTTCAATATCCTTGTTACACAGCTGCTGCTTCACTGTGCAGTGTTCGGGTTTGGACCAGCTCGTGTTCACATACACCGCCAGACCTCCACCTCTATTCTTCCCGGATTCTCTCGTTCTGTCGTTTACACCGGGCTGCTAGTTGTACCAGCGCCTTATGACGTAATATATATATATATATATATATATATATATATATATATATATATATATATATATATATATATATATATATATATATATATATATATATATATATATATATATATATATATATATATATATATATATATTTCTCTGTGTACTGAGGCTCCTTCAGTACTTCAACTTTCACTTTCTGCAAAACAAACAAAAATCACTCATTTGAGGGAAAAAACTAAAACTCTGTTTTTCTCTGTTTCGTCTGTGTGTGTGTGTGTGTGTGTGTGGTGTGTGTGTGTGTGTGTGTGGTGTGTGTGTGTGTGTGTGTGTGTGGTGTGGTGCGTGTCTCTGTGTGTGTGCGTGTCTCTGTGTGTGTGCGTGTCTCTGTGTGTGTGCGTGTCTCTGTGTGTGTGCGTGTCTGTGTGTGTGTGTGTGTGGTGTGTGGTGTGGTGTGTGTGTGTGTGTGTGTGTGTGTGTGTGTGTGTGTGTGTGTGTGTGTGTGTGTGTGTGTGTGTGTGTGTGTGTGTGTGTGTGTGTGTGTGTGGTGTGTGTGGTGTGTGTGGTGTGTGTGGTGTGTGTGGTGTGTGTGGTGTGTGGTGTGTGGTGTGTGGTGTGTGGTGTGTGGTGTGTGTGGTGTGTGTCAGATGAATGATGGACAGTTCACAGTGATACAGTTGGTTGGGATGCTCAGAGGCATCGCTGCTGGGATGAAGTATCTGTCTGAGATGAGCTACGTCCACCGAGACCTGGCAGCACGAAACATCCTGGTCAACTCCAACCTGGTCTGCAAAGTGAGTCTACAGCGCTGACAGAGGGGCCACGCCCCGGGGGCACCGGGCCACGCCCCGCTTTTCTTTTGCTGATAATCGTGACTCTTACATTTATATCATGACTTAATGTCCCTAATGAGACAAACAAAAGTCTAGAACTAAAGTTAAGCTAAAGCTAAGATGAGCTAAAGCTAAAATGAGCTAAAGTTAAGATGAGCTAACGCTAAAGCTAAGCTAAAGTTAAGATGAGCTAAAGCTAAGATGAGTTAAGCTAAAGTTAAGATGAGCTAACGCTAAAGCTAAGCTAAAGTTAAGATGAGCTAAAGCTAAGATGAGTTAAGCTAAAGTTAAGATGAGCTAAAGCTAAGCTAAAGTTAAGATGAGCTAATGCTAAAGCTAAGCTAAAGTTAAGATGAGCCAAAGCTAAGCTAAAGTTAAGATGAGCTAAAGCTAATCAGACGAGGAATTATGAGGAGGGCAGGGTTTATAGACCCAGAGTATTTAAAGTGGGGGCAGCTCTTCCCATGGGGTCTGAAGTAAGTCTGAGCTCTAAACACAGTGACATTATCATGTTCTCCCCAGACGCTTCACTTTTACACCATCTTCTTTTGTCTCATTTTCAGGTCTCTGACTTTGGCCTGAGCAGGTTTCTGACCGAAAACTCTTCTGATCCAACGTACACCAGCTCTTTAGTGAGTCCAGACCGAACCAGACCGAACCAGACCGAACCAGACCGAACCAGACCGATCCAGACCGATCCAGACCGATCCAGACCGATCCAGACCGATCCAGACCGAACCAGACCGAACCAGACCGATCCAGACCGAACCAGACCGAACCAGACCGATCCAGACCGAACCAGACTGAACCAGGTCTGAACTCTGTTTCAGGGAGGAAAGATCCCGATTCGCTGGACGGCTCCTGAAGCCATCGCGTACAGGTCAGACAGGCTCCTCCCACAGAGACATGCTCCTCCCACAGAGACACGCTCCTCCCACAGAGACAGGCTCCTCCCACACAGACATGCTCCTCCCACAGAGACATGCTCCTCCCACACAGACAGGCTCCTCCCACAGAGACAGGCTCCTCCCACACAGACAGGCTCCTCCCACACAGACAGGCTCCTCCCACACAGACAGGCTCCTCCCACACAGACACACACGAGGTTCTGAGCCTCATTTATCATTAATTAAAAATACTCGTTTCAGTCGGATCTGTATTTTACTCCAAAACTAAATCAGAAATACAAAAGATCAATTAAACCTGCTCGTCTCACTGCTCTGTGATTGGCTCGTCTCACTGCTCTGTGATTGGCTCGTCTCACTGCTCTGTGATTGGCTCGTCTCACTGCTCTGTGATTGGCCCTTCTCACTTTCTGCTCTGTGATTGGCCGTTTGACAGGAAGTTCACGTCTGCGAGCGACGCCTGGAGCTACGGCATCGTCATGTGGGAAGTGATGTCATACGGAGAGCGACCGTACTGGGACATGAGCAACCAGGACGTGAGTAACACACAACACACACAATACACAACACACACACATGAGCAACCAGGACGTGAGTAACACACAATACACAACACACACATTAGCAACCAGGACGTGTGTACAACTGTGTTTCAGGTGTGTGTTACAGGCGTGTAGTGTGTGTTGTGTGTGTCAGGCGTGTGTTGTGTGTCAGGTGTTTGTTGTGTGTTTCAGGCGTGTGTTGTGTGTGTGTTGTGTGTTTCAGGCGTGTGTTGTGTGTCAGGCGTGTGTTGTCTGTGTCCGTTGTGTGTTTCAGGCGTGTGTTGTGTGTTTCAGGCATGTGTTGTTTCAGGCATGTTTTGTGTGTTTCAGGTGTGTGTTGTGTGTTTCAGGGGTGTGTTGTGTGTTTCAGGGGTGTGTTGTGTGTTTCAGGCGTGTGTTGTGTGTTTCAGGCGTGTGTTGTGTGTTTCAGGCGTGTGTTGTGTGTTTCAGGCGTGTGTTTCAGGCGTGTGTTTCAGGCGTGTGTTGTGTGTTTCAGGCGTGTGTTGTGTGTTTCAGGCGTGTGTTGTGTGTTTCAGGCGTGTGTTGTGTGTTTCAGGCGTGTGTTGTTTCAGGCGTGTGTTGTTTCAGGCGTGTGTTGTTTCAGGCGTGTGTTGTGTCAGGCGTGTGTTGTGTGTTTCAGGCGTGTGTTGTGTGTTTCAGGCGTGTGTTGTGTCAGGCGTGTGTTGTGTGTTTCAGGCGTGTGTTGTGTGTTTCAGGCGTGTGTTGTGTGTTTCAGGCGTGTGTTGTTTCAGGCGCGTGTTGTTTCAGGCGCGTGTTGTTTCAGGTGTGTGTTGTTTCAGGCGTGTGTTGTTTCAGGCGTGTGTTGTTTCAGGCGTGTGTTGTGTTGTTTCAGGCGTGTGTTGTTTCAGGCGTGTGTTGTTTCAGGCGTGTGTTGTGTTGTTTCAGGCGTGTGTTGTTTCAGGCGTGTGTTGTTTCAGGCGTGTGTTGTGTGTTTCAGGCGTGTGTTGTGTCAGGCGTGTGTTGTTTCAGGCGTGTGTTGTGTCAGGCGTGTGTTGTGTCAGGCGTGTGTTGTGTGTTTCAGGCGTGTGTTGTTTCAGGCGTGTGTTGTTTCAGGCGTGTGTTGTGTGTTTCAGGCGTGTGTTGTGTGTTTCAGGCGTGTGTTGTGTATTTCAGGTGATAAATGCGATTGAGCAGGATTACCGCTTGCCTCCGCCCCCTGACTGTCCCGCTGCGCTCCATTGGCTGATGCTCGACTGTTGGCAGAAGGAACGAGCCAATCGGCCACGTTTCTGCGACGTTGTGTCAGCGCTCGATAGGCTGATCCGAAACCCCGCCTCCCTCAAGATCACAGACTCCGCCCAGTAAGACACTATTTTAGCCCTGGTTTAGACCTGGTTTAGGTCTGGTTTAGGCCTGGTTTAGTCCTGGTTTAGGCCTAGTTTAAGCCTGGTTTGGACCTGGTTTAGACCTGGTTTAGACTTGGTTTAGTCCTGGTTTAGACCTGGTTTAGTCCTGGTTTAGACCTGGTTTAGTCCTGGTTTAGTCCTGGTTTAGACCTGGTTTAGACCTGGTTTAGACCTGGTTTAGTCCTGGTTTAGACCTGGTTTAGTCCTGGTTTAGTCCTGGTTTAGTCCTGGTTTAGGTCTGGTTTAGGTCTGGTTTAGTCCTGGTTTAGACCTGGTTTAGTCCTGGTTTAGTCCTGGTTTAGATCTGGTTTAGGTCTGGTTTAGGTCTGGTTTAGACCTGGTTTAGACCTGGTTTAGGTCTGGTTTAGTCCTGGTTTAGGCCTGGTTTAGTCCTGGTTTAGGCCTAGTTTAAGCCTGGTTTGGACCTGGTTTAGACCTGGTTTAGACCTGGTTTAGTCCTGGTTTAGACCTGGTTTAGACCTGGTTTAGTCCTGGTTTAGACCTGGTTTAGACCTGGTTTAGTCCTGGTTTAGTCCTGGTTTAGTCCTGGTTTAGTCCTGGTTTAGTCCTGGTTTAGACCTGGTTTAGTCCTGGTTTAGACCTGGTTTAGTCCTGGTTTAGACCTGGTTTAGACCTGGTTTAGTCCTGGTTTAGACCTGGTTTAGTCCTGGTTTAGTCCTGGTTTAGACCTGGTTTAGGTCTGGTTTAGGTCTGGTTTAGGTCTGGTTTAGGTCTGGTTTAGGTCTGGTTTAGGTCTGGTTTAGGTCTGGTTTAGTCCTGGTTTAGTCCTGGTTTAGGTCTGGTTTAGTCCTGGTTTAGACCTGGTTTAGTCCTGGTTTAGACCTGGTTTAGTCCTGGTTTAGGCCTGGTTTAGTCCTGGTTTAGACCTGGTTTAGTCCTGGTTTAGTCCTGGTTTAGACCTGGTTTAGTCCTGGTTTAGACCTGGTTTAGACCTGGTTTAGTCCTGGTTTAGACCTGGTTTAGTCCTGGTTTAGTCCTGGTTTAGACCTAGTTCTAATCTTCTCTTGTCTTTTCAGCTCGTCTCAGCCGCTCCTGGACCAACGTCCAATCACGCGGCTCTCCTCCTGCTCCTCAGTCTCTGATTGGCTGAGGGCCATAAAGATGGAGCGTTATGAGCAGAGCTTCCTCCAGAACGGGCTCACCAGCCTCCAGGAGGTGTCACTCATCACCACACAGTGAGACACACAACACACACACAGTGTGAGACACACAACACACACAGAGTGAGACACACAACACACACACAGAGTGAGACACACAACACACACACAGTGTGAGACACACAACACACACACAGAGTGAGACACACAACACACACACAGTGTGAGACACACAACACACACACAGAGTGAGACACACAACACACACACAGTGTGAGACACACAACACACACACAGTGTGAGACACACAACACACACACAGTGTGAGACACACAACACACACACAGAGTGAGACACACAACACACACACAGTGTGAGACACACAACACACACAAAGAGTGAGACACACAACACACACACAGTGTGAGACACACAACACACACACAGTGTGAGACACACAAAACACACACAGTGTGAGACACACAACACACACACAGAGTGAGACACACAACACACAACACAGTGAGACACACAACACACACACACAGTGAGACACACAACACACACAGAGTGAGACACACAACACACACAGAGTGAGACACACAACACACACAGAGTGAGACACACAACACACACAGAGTGAGACACACAACACACACAGAGTGAGACACACAACACACACACAGTGAGACACACAACACACACACAGTGAGACACACAACACACACACACAGTGAGACACACAACACACACACACAGTGAGACACACAACACACACAGAGTGAGACACACAACACACACACAGTGAGACACACAACACACACACAGTGAGACACACAACACACACAGTGAGACACACAACACACACACAGTGAGACACACAACACACACACAGTGAGACACAACACACACAGTGAGACACACAACACACACACAGTGAGACACACAACACACACACAGAGTGAGACACACAACACACACAGAGTGAGACACACAACACACACAGAGTGAGCCACACAACACACACAGAGTGAGACACACAACACACACACAGTGAGACACACAAAACACACACAGTGAGACACACAACACACACACAGTGAGACACACAACACACACACAGAGTGAGACACACAACACACACAGAGTGAGACACACAACACACACAGTGAGACACACAACTAACACACACAGTGAGACACACAACTAACACACACAGTGAGACACACAACATACACAGTGAGACACACAACACACACAGTGAGACACACAACACACACACAGCGAGACACACAACACACACAGCGAGACACACAACACACACAGCGAGACACACAACATACACAGCGAGACACACAACACACACAGTGAGACACACAACATACACAGTGAGACACACAACACACACAGTGAGACACACAACACACACACACAGTGAGACACACAACACACACACACAGTGAGACACACAACACACACACACAGTGAGACACACAACACACACACACAGTGAGACACACAACACACACACAGTGAGACACACAACACACACACAGTGAGACACAACACACACACAGCGAGACACACAACACACACAGAGTGAGACACACAACACACACAGTGAGACACACAACACACACAGTGAGACACACAACACAAACACACAGAGTGAGACACACAACACACACACAGTGAGACACAACACACACACACACAACACACGGTGAGACACACACACAGTGAGACACACAACACACACACAGTGAGACACACACACACAGTGAGACACACAACACACACAGTGAGACACACAACATACACAGTGAGACACACAACATACACAGTGAGACACACAACACACACAGTGAGACACACAACACACACACAGCGAGACACACAACACACACAGTGAGACACACAACATACACAGTGAGACACACAACACACACACACACACACACACAGTGAGACACACAACACACACACGGTGAGACACACAACACACACACGGTGAGACACACAACACACACACAGTGAGACACACAACACACACACAGTGAGACACACAACACACACACACAGTGAGACACACAACACACACACACAGTGAGACACACAACACACACACAGTGAGACACACAACACACACAGTGAGACACACAACACACACACTGTGAGACACACAACACACACACAGTGAGACACACAACACACACACAGTGAGACACACAACACACACACAGCGAGACACACAACACACACAGTGAGACACACAACACACACAGTGAGACACACAACACACACACACACAGTGAGACACACACACAGTGAGACACACAACACACACAGTGAGACACACAACACACACACAGTGAGACACACAACACACACACAGAGTGAGACACACAACACACACACAGTGAGACACACAACACACACAGTGAGACACACAACACACACAGAGTGAGACACACAACACACACACAGTGAGACACACAACACACACACAGAGTGAGACACACAGCACACAGAGTGAGACACACAACACACACACAGTGAGACACACAACACACACACAGTGAGACACACAACACACACACAGAGTGAGACACACAACACACACACACAGTGAGACACACAACACACACACACACAGTGAGACACACAACACACACACACAGTGAGACACACAACTAACACACACACACACAACACACACAGTGAGACACACAACATACACACAGTGAGACACACACACACACACAGTGAGACACACAACACACACACAGTGAGACACACAACACACACACACACAACACACACAGTGAGACACACAACACACACACACAGTGAGACACACAACACACACACAGTGAGACACACAACACACACACAGTGAGACACACAACACACACACAGTGAGACACACAACACACACACAGCGAGACACACAACACACACACAGAGTGAGACACACAACACACACACAGAGTGAGACACACAACACACACACAGCGAGACACACAACACACACACAGCGAGACACACAACACACACACAGTGAGACACACAACACACACACAACACACACAGTGAGACACACAACACACACAGTGAGACACACAGCACACAGAGTGAGACACACAACACACACACAGTGAGACACACAACACACACACAGTGAGACACACAACACACACACAGTGAGACAACAACACACACACACAGTGAGACACACAACACACACACACAGTGAGACACACAACATACACAGTGAGACACACAACATACACAGTGAGACACACAACACACACAGTGAGACACACAACACACACACAGCGAGACACACAACACACACAGTGAGACACACAACATACACAGTGAGACACACAACACACACACACACACACACACAGTGAGACACACAACACACACACGGTGAGACACACAACACACACACGGTGAGACACACAACACACACACAGTGAGACACACAACACACACACAGTGAGACACACAACACACACACACAGTGAGACACACAACACACACACACAGTGAGACACACAACACACACACAGTGAGACACACAACACACACAGTGAGACACACAACACACACACTGTGAGACACACAACACACACACAGTGAGACACACAACACACACACAGTGAGACACACAACACACACACAGCGAGACACACAACACACACAGTGAGACACACAACACACACAGTGAGACACACAACACACACACACACAGTGAGACACACACACAGTGAGACACACAACACACACAGTGAGACACACAACACACACACAGTGAGACACACAACACACACACAGAGTGAGACACACAACACACACACAGTGAGACACACAACACACACAGAGTGAGACACACAACACACACAGAGTGAGACACACAACACACACACAGTGAGACACACAACACACACACAGAGTGAGACACACAGCACACAGAGTGAGACACACAACACACACACAGTGAGACACACAACACACACACAGTGAGACACACAACACACACACAGAGTGAGACACACAACACACACACACAGTGAGACACACAACACACACACACACAGTGAGACACACAACACACACACACAGTGAGACACACAACTAACACACACACACACAACACACACAGTGAGACACACAACATACACACAGTGAGACACACACACACACACAGTGAGACACACAACACACACACAGTGAGACACACAACACACACACACACAACACACACAGTGAGACACACAACACACACACACAGTGAGACACACAACACACACACAGTGAGACACACAACACACACACAGTGAGACACACAACACACACACAGTGAGACACACAACACACACACAGCGAGACACACAACACACACACAGAGTGAGACACACAACACACACACAGAGTGAGACACACAACACACACACAGCGAGACACACAACACACACACAGCGAGACACACAACACACACACAGTGAGACACACAACACACACACAACACACACAGTGAGACACACAACACACACAGTGAGACACACAGCACACAGAGTGAGACACACAACACACACACAGTGAGACACACAACACACACACAGTGAGACACACAACACACACACAGTGAGACAACAACACACACACACAGTGAGACACACAACACACACACACAGTGAGACACACAACTAACACACACACACACAACACACACAGTGAGACACACAACATACACACAGTGAGACACACAGTGAGACACACAACACACACACAGTGAGACACACAACACACACACAGTGAGACACACAACACACACACACACAACACACACAGTGAGACACACAACATACACACAGTGAGACACACAACACACACACACAGTGAGACACACAACATACACACAGTGAGACACACAACACACAGTGAGACACACATACACACAGTGAGACACACAACACACACACACAGTGAGACACACAACACACACACAGTGAGACACACAACACACACAGTGAGACACACAACACACACACACAGTGAGACACACAACACACACACATAGTGAGACACACAACACACACAGAGTGAGACACACAACACACACAGTGAGACACACAACACACACAGTGAGACACACAACACACACACACACACACAGTGAGACACACAACACACACACACACAGTGAGACACACAACACACACACACAGTGAGACACACAACACACACACACAGTGAGACACACAACACACACACATAGTGAGACACACAACACACACAGAGTGAGACACACAACACACACAGAGTGAGACACACAACACACACACAGTGAGACACACAACACACACACAGTGAGACACACAACACACACACAGTGAGACACACAACACACACACAACACATACACACACACACACACACAGAGTGAGACACACAACACACACACGGTGAGACACACACACACACAGTGAGACATACAACACACACACACACAGTGAGACACACACACACACAGTGAGACACACAACACACACACAGTGAGACACACAACACACACAGAGTGAGACACACAACACACACACAGAGTGAGACACACAACACACACACAGCGAGACACACAACACACACACAGTGAGACACACAACACACACACACACAGCACACACAGTGAGACACACAACACACACAGAGTGAGACACACAACACACACAGAGTGAGACACACAACACACACAGAGTGAGACACACAACACACACACAGTGAGACACACAAAACACACAGTGAGACACACAACACACACACAGTGAGACACACAACACACACACAGAGTGAGACACACAGCACACAGAGTGAGACACACAACACACACACAGTGAGACACACAACACACACACAGTGAGACACACAACACACACACAGAGTGAGACACACAACACACACACACAGTGAGACACACAACACACACACACACAGTGAGACACACAACACACACACACAGTGAGACACACAACTAACACACACACACACAACACACACAGTGAGACACACAACATACACACAGTGAGACACACACACACACACAGTGAGACACACAACACACACACAGTGAGACACACAACACACACACACACAACACACACAGTGAGACACACAACACACACACACAGTGAGACACACAACACACACACAGTGAGACACACAACACACACACAGTGAGACACACAACACACACACAGTGAGACACACAACACACACACAGCGAGACACACAACACACACACAGAGTGAGACACACAACACACACACAGAGTGAGACACACAACACACACACAGCGAGACACACAACACACACACAGCGAGACACACAACACACACACAGTGAGACACACAACACACACACAACACACACAGTGAGACACACAACACACACAGTGAGACACACAGCACACAGAGTGAGACACACAACACACACACAGTGAGACACACAACACACACACAGTGAGACACACAACACACACACAGTGAGACAACAACACACACACACAGTGAGACACACAACACACACACACAGTGAGACACACAACTAACACACACACACACAACACACACAGTGAGACACACAACATACACACAGTGAGACACACAGTGAGACACACAACACACACACAGTGAGACACACAACACACACACAGTGAGACACACAACACACACACACACAACACACACAGTGAGACACACAACATACACACAGTGAGACACACAACACACACACACAGTGAGACACACAACATACACACAGTGAGACACACAACACACAGTGAGACACACATACACACAGTGAGACACACAACACACACACACAGTGAGACACACAACACACACACAGTGAGACACACAACACACACAGTGAGACACACAACACACACACACAGTGAGACACACAACACACACACATAGTGAGACACACAACACACACAGAGTGAGACACACAACACACACAGTGAGACACACAACACACACAGTGAGACACACAACACACACACACACACACAGTGAGACACACAACACACACACACACAGTGAGACACACAACACACACACACAGTGAGACACACAACACACACACACAGTGAGACACACAACACACACACATAGTGAGACACACAACACACACAGAGTGAGACACACAACACACACAGAGTGAGACACACAACACACACACAGTGAGACACACAACACACACACAGTGAGACACACAACACACACACAGTGAGACACACAACACACACACAACACATACACACACACACACACACAGAGTGAGACACACAACACACACACGGTGAGACACACACACACACAGTGAGACATACAACACACACACACACAGTGAGACACACACACACACAGTGAGACACACAACACACACACAGTGAGACACACAACACACACAGAGTGAGACACACAACACACACACAGAGTGAGACACACAACACACACACAGCGAGACACACAACACACACACAGTGAGACACACAACACACACACACACAGCACACACAGTGAGACACACAACACACACAGAGTGAGACACACAACACACACAGAGTGAGACACACAACACACACAGAGTGAGACACACAACACACACACAGTGAGACACACAAAACACACAGTGAGACACACAACACACACACAGTGAGACACACAACACACACACAGTGAGACACACAACACACACACAGTGAGACACACAACACACACACACAGTGAGACACACGACACACACACACAGTGAGACACACGACACACACACACAGTGAGACACACAACACACACACACAGTGAGACACACAACTAACACACACACACACAACACACACAGTGAGACACACAACACACACAGTGAGACACACAACATACACACAGTGACACACACACACAGTGAGACACACAACACACACACAGTGAGACACACAACACACACACAACACACACAGTGAGACACACAACACACACAGTGAGACACACAACACACACAGTGAGACACACAACACACACATTGAGACACACAACATACACACAGTGAGACACACAACACACACACACACAGTGAGACACACAACATACACACAGTGAGACACACAACATACACACAGTGAGACACACAACACACAGTGAGACACACATACACACAGTGAGACACACAACACACACACACACACAGTGAGACACACAACACACACACAGTGAGACACACAACACACACACAGTGAGACACACAACACACACACACACACAGAGTGAGACACACAACACACACACACAGAGTGAGACACACAACACACACACACAGAGTGAGACACACAACACACACACGGTGAGACACACAACACACACACACACACAGTGAGACACACAACACACACAGCGAGACACACAACACACACACACAGTGAGACACACAACACACACACACAGTGAGACACACAACACACACACACACAGTGAGACACACAACACACACACAGTGAGACACACAACACACACACAGTGTGAGACACACAACACACACACAGAGTGAGACACACAACACACACAGTGAGACACACAACACACACACAGTGAGACACACAACACACACACAGTGAGACACACAACACACACACACAGTGAGACACACAACACACACACACACAGTGAGACACACAACACACACAGAGTGAGACACACAACACACACAGAGTAAGACACACAACACACACACAGTGAGACACACAACACACACACAACACACACACAGTGAGACACACAACACACACAGTGAGACACACAACACACACACAGTGAGACACACAACACACACAGTGAGACACACAACACACACACAGTGAGACACACAACACACACACAGTGAGACTTAACACACACACAGAGTGAGACACACAACACACACACAGTGAGACACACAACACACACACAGTGAGACACACAACACACACACAGTGAGACACACAACACACACACACAGTGAGACACACAACACACACACACACAGTGAGACACACAACACACACAGAGTGAGACACACAACACACACAGAGTAAGACACACAACACACACACAGTGAGACACACAACACACACACAACACACACACAGTGAGACACACAACACACACACAGTGAGACACACAACACACACACAGTGAGACACACAACACACACACAGTGAGACACACAACACACACACACAGTGAGACACACAACACACACACAGTGAGACACACACACAGTGAGACACACACACAGTGAGACACACAACACACACACAGTGAGACACACAACACACACACAGAGTGAGACACACAACACACACAGAGTGAGACACACAACACACACAGAGTGAGACACACAACTAACACACACAGTGAGACACACAACACACACAGTGAGACACACAACATACACAGTGAGACACACAACACACACAGTGAGACACACAACACACACACAGCGAGACACACAACACACACAGCGAGACACACAACATACACAGTGAGACACACAACACACACAGTGAGACACACAACATACACAGTGAGACACACAACACACACAGTGAGACACACAACACACACAGTGAGACACACAACACACACACAGTTAGACACACAACACACACACAGTGAGATACACAACGCACACACACACAGTGAGACACACAACACACACAGTGAGACACACAACACACACACACAGTGAGACACACAACACACACACAGTGAGACACAACACACACACACAGTGAGACACACAACACACACACAGTGAGACACACAACACACACAGTGAGACACACAACACACACAGTGAGACACACAACACACACACACACACACACAGTGAGACACACAACACACACACAGTGAGACACACAACACACAGAGTGAGACACACAACACACACACAGAGTGAGACACACAACACACACACAGCGAGACACACACACAGCGAGACACACAACACACACACAGCGAGACACACAACACACACACAGCGAGACACACAACACACACACAGTGAGACACACAACACACACACACAACACACACAGTGAGACACACAACACACACAGTGAGACACACAGCACACAGAGTGAGACACACAACACACACACAGTGAGACACACAACACACACACAGTGAGACACACAACACACACACACACACAGTGAGACACACAACACACACACACACAGTGAGACACACAACACACACACACAGTGAGACACACAACACACACACACAGTGAGACACACAACTAACACACACACAACACACACAGTGAGACACACACACACAGTGAGACACACACACACAGTGAGACACACAACACACACAGTGAGACACACAACATACACAGTGAGACACACAACATACACAGTGAGACACACAACACACACAGTGAGACACACAACATACACAGTGAGACACACAACACACACAGTGAGACACACAACACACACACAGTGAGACACACAACACACACACACAGTGAGACACACAACACACACACAGTGAGACACACAACACACACACAGTGAGACACACAACACACACACACAGTGAGACACACAACACACACACACAGTGAGACACACAACACACACACACAGTGAGACACACAACACACACAGTGAGACACACAACACACACACAGTGAGACACACAACACACACACAGTGAGACACACAACACACACACAGCGAGACACACAACACACACAGAGCGAGACACACAACACACACAGTGAGACACACAACACACACAGTGAGACACACAACACAAACACACACAGAGTGAGACACACAACACACACACAGTGAGACACAACACACACACACACAACACACGGTGAGACACACACACAGTGAGACACACAACACACACACAGTGAGACACACACACACAGTGAGACACACAGTGAGACACACAACATACACAGTGAGACACACAACACACACAGTGAGACACACAACACACACACAGCGAGACACACAACACACACAGTGAGACACACAACATACACAGTGAGACACACAACACACACACAACACACACACACACACACAGTGAGACACACAACACACACACGGTGAGACACACAACACACACACGGTGAGACACACACACACAGTGAGACACACAACACACACACAGTGAGACACACAACACACACACAGTGAGACACACAACACACACACAGTGAGACACACAACACACACACACAGTGAGACACACAACACACACACAGTGAGACACACAACACACACACACAGTGAGACACACAACACACACACAGTGAGACACACAACACACACACAGTGAGACACACAACACACACACAGCGAGACACACAACACACACAGCGAGACACACAACACACACAGTGAGACACACAACACACACACACACACACAGTGAGACACACACACAGTGAGACACACAACACACACACAGTGAGACACACAACACACACACAGTGAGACACACAACACACACACAGAGTGAGACACACAACACACACACAGTGAGACACACAACACACACACACAGTGAGACACACAACACACACACACACAGTGAGACACACAACACACACACACATTGAGACACACAACATACACACAGTGAGACACACAACACACACACACACACAGTGAGACACACAACATACACACAGTGAGACACACAACATACACACAGTGAGACACACAACACACAGTGAGACACACATACACACAGTGAGACACACAACACACACACACACACAGTGAGACACACAACACACACACAGTGAGACACACAACACACACACAGTGAGACACACAACACACACACACACACAGAGTGAGACACACAACACACACACACACAGAGTGAGACACACAACACACACACACAGAGTGAGACACACAACACACACACGGTGAGACACACAACACACACACACACACAGTGAGACACACAACACACACAGCGAGACACACAACACACACACAGTGAGACACACAACACACACACACAGTGAGACACACAACACACACACACAGTGAGACACACAACACACACACAGTGAGACACACAACACACACACAGTGTGAGACACACAACACACACACAGAGTGAGACACACAACACACACACACAGTGAGACACACAACACACACACAGTGAGACACACAACACACACACAGTGAGACACACAACACACACACACACAGTGAGACACACAACACACACAGAGTGAGACACACAACACACACAGAGTGAGACACACAACACACACAGAGTAAGACACACAACACACACAGAGTGAGACACACAACACACACACAGTGAGACACACAACACACACACAACACACACACAGTGAGACACACAACACACACAGTGAGACACACAACACACACACAGTGAGACACACAACACACACAGTGAGACACACAACACACACACACAGTGAGACACACAACACACACACAGTGAGACTTAACACACACACAGAGTGAGACACACAACACACACACAGTGAGACACACAACACACACACAGTGAGACACACAACACACACACAGTGAGACACACAACACACACAGAGTGAGACACACAACACACACACAGTGAGACACACAACACACACACAGTGAGACACACAGCACACACACAGTGAGACACACAACACACACACAGTGAGACACACAACACACACACAGAGTGAGACACACAACACACACACAGAGTGAGACACACAACACACACACAGTGAGACACACAACACACACACAGTGAGACACACAACACACACACAGTGAGACACACAACACACACACACAGTGAGACACACAACACACACACAGTGAGACACACACACAGTGAGACACACAACACACACACACAGTGAGACACACAACACACACACAGAGTGAGACACACAACACACACAGAGTGAGACACACAACACACACAGAGTGAGACACACAACACACACAGAGTGAGACACACAACTAACACACACAGTGAGACACACAACACACACAGTGAGACACACAACATACACAGTGAGACACACAACACACACAGTGAGACACACAACACACACACAGCGAGACACACAACACACACAGCGAGACACACAACATACACAGTGAGACACACAACACACACAGTGAGACACACAACATACACAGTGAGACACACAACACACACAGTGAGACACACAACACACACACAGTGAGACACACAACACACACACAGTGAGACACACAACACACACACAGTGAGATACACAACACACACAGTGAGACACACAACACACACACACAGTGAGACACACAACACACACACAGTGAGACACAACACACACACACAGTGAGACACACAACACACACACAGTGAGACACACAACACACACAGTGAGACACACAACACACACAGTGAGACACACAACACACACACACACAACACACGGTGAGACACACAACACACACACAGTGAGACACACAACACACACACACACAGTGAGACACACAACACACACACAGTGAGACAAACAACACACAGAGTGAGACACACAACACACACAGAGTGAGACACACAACACACACACAGCGAGACACACAACACACACACAGCGAGACACACAACACACACACAGCGAGACACACAACACACACACAGCGAGACACACAACACACACACAGTGAGACACACAACACACACACACACAACACACACAGTGAGACACACAACACACACAGTGAGACACACAGCACACAGAGTGAGACACACAACACACACACAGTGAGACACACAACACACACACAGTGAGACACACAACACACACACACAGTGAGACACACAACACACACACACAGTGAGACACACAACTAACACACACACAACACACACAGTGAGATACACACACACACAGTGAGACACACACACAGTGAGACACACAACACACACAGTGAGACACACAACATACACAGTGAGACACACAACATACACAGTGAGACACACAACACACACAGTGAGACACACAACATACACAGTGAGACACACAACACACACACAGTGAGACACACAACACACACACACGATGAGACACACAACACACACACAGTGAGACACACAACACACACACAGTGAGACACACAACACACACACACACAGTGAGACACACAACACACACACACAGTGAGACACACAACACACACACACAGTGAGACACACAACACACACAGTGAGACACACAACACACACACAGTGAGACACACAACACACACACAGTGAGACACACAACACACACACAGCGAGACACACAACACACACAGAGCGAGACACACAACACACACAGTGAGACACACAACACACACAGTGAGACACACAACACAAACACACACAGAGTGAGACACACAACACACACACAGTGAGACACAACACACACACACAACACACGGTGAGACACACACACAGTGAGACACACAACACACACACAGTGAGACACACACACACAGTGAGACACACAGTGAGACACACAACATACACAGTGAGACACACAACACCCACAGTGAGACACACAACACACACACAGCGAGACACACAACACACACAGTGAGACACACAACACACACACAGTGAGACACACAACACACACACAACACACACACACACACACACAGTGAGACACACAACACACACACACACACGGTGAGACACACAACACACACACGGTGAGACACACAACACACACACACAGTGAGACACACAACACACACACAGTGAGACACACAACACACACACACAGTGAGACACACAACACACACACAGTGAGACACACAACACACACACACAGTGAGACACACAACACACACACAGTGAGACACACAACACACACACAGTGAGACACACAACACACACACAGCGAGACACACAACATACACACAGTGAGACACACAACACACACACACACACACAGTGAGACACACACACAGTGAGACACACAACACACACACAGTGAGACACACAACACACACACAGTGAGACACACAACACACACACAGTGAGACACACAACACACACACAGAGTGAGACACACAACACACACACAGTGAGACACACAACACACACACACAGTGAGACACACAACACACACACACAGTGAGACACACAACACACACACACAGTGAGACACACAACATACACACAGTGAGACACACAACACACACACACACAGTGAGACACACAACATACACACAGTGAGACACACAACACACAGTGAGACACACATACACACAGTGAGACACACAACACACACACACACACAGTGAGACACACAACACACACACAGTGAGACACACAACACACACACAGTGAGACACACAACACACACACAGTGAGACACACAACACACACACACACACAGAGTGAGACACACAACACACACACACAGAGTGAGACACACAACACACACACAGTGAGACACACAACACACACACAGTGAGACACACAACACACACACAGTGAGACACACAACACACACAGAGTGAGACACACAACACACACACAGTGAGACACACAACACACACACAGTGAGACACACAGCACACACACAGTGAGACACACAACACACACACAGTGAGACACACAACACACACACAGAGTGAGACACACAACACACACACAGAGTGAGACACACAACACACACACAGTGAGACACACAACACACACACAGTGAGACACACAACACACACACAGTGAGACACACAACACACACACACAGTGAGACACACAACACACACACAGTGAGACACACACACAGTGAGACACACAACACACACACAGTGAGACACACAACACACACACAGAGTGAGACACACAACACACACAGAGTGAGACACACAACACACACAGAGTGAGACACACAACACACACAGAGTGAGACACACAACTAACACACACAGTGAGACACACAACACACACAGTGAGACACACAACATACACAGTGAGACACACAACACACACAGTGAGACACACAACACACACACAGCGAGACACACAACACACACAGCGAGACACACAACATACACAGTGAGACACACAACACACACAGTGAGACACACAACATACACAGTGAGACACACAACACACACAGTGAGACACACAACACACACACAGTGAGACACACAACACACACACAGTGAGACACACAACACACACACAGTGAGATACACAACACACACAGTGAGACACACAACACACACACACAGTGAGACACACAACACACACACAGTGAGACACAACACACACACACAGTGAGACACACAACACACACACAGTGAGACACACAACACACACAGTGAGACACACAACACACACAGTGAGACACACAACACACACACAGTGAGACACACAACACACACACAGAGTGAGACACACAACACACACAGAGTGAGACACACAACACACACAGAGTGAGACACACAACACACACAGAGTGAGACACACAACTAACACACACAGTGAGACACACAACACACACAGTGAGACACACAACATACACAGTGAGACACACAACACACACAGTGAGACACACAACACACACACAGCGAGACACACAACACACACAGCGAGACACACAACATACACAGTGAGACACACAACACACACAGTGAGACACACAACATACACAGTGAGACACACAACACACACAGTGAGACACACAACACACACACAGTGAGACACACAACACACACACAGTGAGACACACAACACACACACAGTGAGATACACAACACACACAGTGAGACACACAACACACACACACAGTGAGACACACAACACACACACAGTGAGACACAACACACACACACAGTGAGACACACAACACACACACAGTGAGACACACAACACACACAGTGAGACACACAACACACACAGTGAGACACACAACACACACACACACAACACACGGTGAGACACACAACACACACACAGTGAGACACACAACACACACACACACAGTGAGACACACAACACACACACAGTGAGACAAACAACACAGAGTGAGACACACAACACACACAGAGTGAGACACACAACACACACACAGCGAGACACACAACACACACACAGTGAGACACACAACACACACACAGCGAGACACACAACACACACACAGCGAGACACACAACACACACACAGTGAGACACACAACACACACACACACAACACACACAGTGAGACACACAACACACACAGTGAGACACACAGCACACAGAGTGAGACACACAACACACACACAGTGAGACACACAACACACACACAGTGAGACACACAACACACACACACAGTGAGACACACAACACACACACACAGTGAGACACACAACACACACACACAGTGAGACACACAACACACACACACAGTGAGACACACAACTAACACACACACAACACACACAGTGAGATACACACACACACAGTGAGACACACACACAGTGAGACACACAACACACACAGTGAGACACACAACATACACAGTGAGACACACAACATACACAGTGAGACACACAACACACACAGTGAGACACACAACATACACAGTGAGACACACAACACACACACAGTGAGACACACAACACACACACACGATGAGACACACAACACACACACAGTGAGACACACAACACACACACAGTGAGACACACAACACACACACACACAGTGAGACACACAACACACACACACAGTGAGACACACAACACACACACACAGTGAGACACACAACACACACAGTGAGACACACAACACACACACAGTGAGACACACAACACACACACAGTGAGACACACAACACACACACAGCGAGACACACAACACACACAGAGCGAGACACACAACACACACAGTGAGACACACAACACACACAGTGAGACACACAACACAAACACACACAGAGTGAGACACACAACACACACACAGTGAGACACAACACACACACACAACACACGGTGAGACACACACACAGTGAGACACACAACACACACACAGTGAGACACACACACACAGTGAGACACACAGTGAGACACACAACATACACAGTGAGACACACAACACCCACAGTGAGACACACAACACACACACAGCGAGACACACAACACACACAGTGAGACACACAACACACACACAGTGAGACACACAACACACACACAACACACACACACACACACACAGTGAGACACACAACACACACACACGGTGAGACACACAACACACACACGGTGAGACACACAACACACACACAGTGAGACACACAACACACACACAGTGAGACACACAACACACACACACAGTGAGACACACAACACACACACACAGTGAGACACACAACACACACACAGTGAGACACACAACACACACACACAGTGAGACACACAACATACACACAGTGAGACACACAACACACACACACACAGTGAGACACACAACATACACACAGTGAGACACACAACACACAGTGAGACACACATACACACAGTGAGACACACAACACACACACACACACACAGTGAGACACACAACACACACACAGTGAGACACACAACACACACACAGTGAGACACACAACACACACACAGTGAGACACACAACACACACACAGTGAGACACACAACACACACACACACACAGAGTGAGACACACAACACACACACACAGAGTGAGACACACAACACACACACAGTGAGACACACAACACACACACAGTGAGACACACAACACACACACAGTGAGACACACAACACACACAGAGTGAGACACACAACACACACACAGTGAGACACACAACACACACACAGTGAGACACACAGCACACACACAGTGAGACACACAACACACACACAGTGAGACACACAACACACACACAGAGTGAGACACACAACACACACACAGAGTGAGACACACAACACACACACAGTGAGACACACAACACACACACAGTGAGACACACAACACACACACAGTGAGACACACAACACACACACACAGTGAGACACACAACACACACACAGTGAGACACACACACAGTGAGACACACAACACACACACAGTGAGACACACAACACACACACAGAGTGAGACACACAACACACACAGAGTGAGACACACAACACACACAGAGTGAGACACACAACACACACAGAGTGAGACACACAACTAACACACACAGTGAGACACACAACACACACAGTGAGACACACAACATACACAGTGAGACACACAACACACACAGTGAGACACACAACACACACACAGCGAGACACACAACACACACAGCGAGACACACAACATACACAGTGAGACACACAACACACACAGTGAGACACACAACATACACAGTGAGACACACAACACACACAGTGAGACACACAACACACACACAGTGAGACACACAACACACACACAGTGAGACACACAACACACACACAGTGAGATACACAACACACACAGTGAGACACACAACACACACACACAGTGAGACACACAACACACACACAGTGAGACACAACACACACACACAGTGAGACACACAACACACACACAGTGAGACACACAACACACACAGTGAGACACACAACACACACAGTGAGACACACAACACACACACAGTGAGACACACAACACACACACAGAGTGAGACACACAACACACACAGAGTGAGACACACAACACACACAGAGTGAGACACACAACTAACACACACAGTGAGACACACAACACACACAGTGAGACACACAACATACACAGTGAGACACACAACACACACAGTGAGACACACAACACACACACAGTGAGACACACAACACACACACAGCGAGACACACAACATACACAGCGAGACACACAACACACACAGTGAGACACACAACATACACAGTGAGACACACAACACACACAGTGAGACACACAACACACACACAGTGAGACACACAACACACACACAGCGAGACACACAACACACACACAGTGAGATACACAACACACACAGTGAGACACACAACACACACACACAGTGAGACACACAACACACACACAGTGAGACACAACACACACACACAGTGAGACACACAACACACACACAGTGAGACACACAACACACACAGTGAGACACACAACACACACAGTGAGACACACAACACACACACACACAACACACAGTGAGACACACAACACACACACAGTGAGACACACAACACACACACACACAGTGAGACACACAACACACACACAGTGAGACAAACAACACACAGAGTGAGACACACAACACACACAGAGTGAGACACACAACACACACACAGCGAGACACACAACACACACACAGCGAGACACACAACACACACACAGCGAGACACACAACACACACACAGCGAGACACACAACACACACACAGTGAGACACACAACACACACACACACAACACACACAGTGAGACACACAACACACACAGTGAGACACACAGCACACAGAGTGAGACACACAACACACACACAGTGAGACACACAACACACACACAGTGAGACACACAACACACACACACACAGTGAGACACACAACACACACACACAGTGAGACACACAACACACACACACAGTGAGACACACAACACACACACAGTGAGACACACAACACACACACACAGTGAGACACACAACACACACACACAGTGAGACACACAACTAACACACACACAACACACACAGTGAGATACACACACACACAGTGAGACACACACACAGTGAGACACACAACACACACAGTGAGACACACAACATACACAGTGAGACACACAACATACACAGTGAGACACACAACACACACAGTGAGACACACAACATACACAGTGAGACACACAACACACACACAGTGAGACACACAACACACACACACGATGAGACACACAACACACACACAGTGAGACACACAACACACACACACACAGTGAGACACACAACACACACACACAGTGAGACACACAACACACACACACAGTGAGACACACAACACACACAGTGAGACACACAACACACACACAGTGAGACACACAACACACACACAGTGAGACACACAACACACACACAGCGAGACACACAACACACACAGAGCGAGACACACAACACACACACAGTGAGACACACAACACACACAGTGAGACACACAACACAAACACACACAGAGTGAGACACACAACACACACACAGTGAGACACAACACACACACACAACACACGGTGAGACACACACACAGTGAGACACACAACACACACACAGTGAGACACACACACACAGTGAGACACACAGTGAGACACACAACATACACAGTGAGACACACAACACCCACAGTGAGACACACAACACACACACAGCGAGACACACAACACACACAGTGAGACACACAACACACACACAGTGAGACACACAACACACACACAACACACACACACACACACACAGTGAGACACACAACACACACACACGGTGAGACACACAACACACACACGGTGAGACACACAACACACACACAGTGAGACACACAACACACACACAGTGAGACACACAACACACACACACAGTGAGACACACAACACACACACACAGTGAGACACACAACACACACACAGTGAGACACACAACACACACACACAGTGAGACACACAACACACACACAGTGAGACACACAACACACACACAGTGAGACACACAACACACACAGCGAGACACACAACACACACAGCGAGACACACAACATACACACAGTGAGACACACAACACACACACACACACACAGTGAGACACACACACAGTGAGACACACAACACTCACACAGTGAGACACACAACACACACACAGTGAGACACACAACACACACACAGTGAGACACACAACACACACACAGAGTGAGACACACAACACACACACAGTGAGACACACAACACACACACACAGTGAGGCACACAACACACACACACAGTGAGACACACAACACACACACACATTGAGACACACAACATACACACAGTGAGACACACAACACACACACACACAGTGAGACACACAACATACACACAGTGAGACACACAACACACAGTGAGACACACATACACACAGTGAGACACACAACACACACACACACACACAGTGAGACACACAACACACACACAGTGAGACACACAACACACACACAGTGAGACACACAACACACACACACACACACAGAGTGAGACACACAACACACACACACAGAGTGAGACACACAACACACACACGGTGAGACACACAACACACACACACACACAACACACACAGCGAGACACACAACACACACACACACAGTGAGACACACAACACACACACACAGTGAGACACACAACACACACACAGTGAGACACACAACACACACACAGTGTGAGACACACAACACACACACAGAGTGAGACACACAACACACACACAGTGAGACACACAACACACACACAGTGAGACACACAACACACACACAGTGAGACACACAACACACACACACACAGTGAGACACACAACACACACAGAGTGAGACACACAACACACACAGAGTAAGACACACAACACACACAGAGTGAGACACACAACACACACACAGTGAGACACACAACACACACACAACACACACACAGTGAGACACACAACACACACAGTGAGACACACAACACACACACACAGTGAGACACACAACACACACAGTGAGACACACAACACACACACAGTGAGACACACAACACACACACAGTGAGACTTAACACACACACAGAGTGAGACACACAACACACACACAGTGAGACACACAACACACACACAGTGAGACACACAACACACACACAGTGAGACACACAACACACACAGAGTGAGACACACAACACACACACAGTGAGACACACAACACACACACAGTGAGACACACAGCACACACACATGAGACACACAACACACACACAGTGAGACACACAACACACACACAGAGTGAGACACACAACACACACACAGAGTGAGACACACAACACACACACAGAGTGAGACACACAACACACACACAGTGAGACACACAACACACACACAGTGAGACACACAACACACACACAGTGAGACACACAACACACACACACAGTGAGACACACAACACACACACAGTGAGACACACAACACACACACAGAGTGAGACACACAACACACACAGAGTGAGACACACAACACACACAGAGTGAGACACACAACTAACACACACAGTGAGACACACAACACACACAGTGAGACACACAACATACACAGTGAGACACACAACACACACAGTGAGACACACAACACACACACAGCGAGACACACAACACACACAGCGAGACACACAACATACACAGTGAGACACACAACACACACACAGCGAGACACACAACACACACAGCGAGACACACAACATACACAGTGAGACACACAACACACACAGTGAGACACACAACATACACAGTGAGACACACAACACACACAGTGAGACACACAACACACACAGTGAGACACACAACACACACACAGTGAGACACACAACACACACACAGTGAGACACACAACACACACACAGTGAGACACACAACACACACACAACACACACACTCACACACAGTGAGACACACAACACACACACGGTGAGACACACAACACACACACGGTGAGACACACAACACACACACAGTGAGACACACAACACACACACAGTGAGACACACAACACACACACACAGTGAGACACACAACACACACACACAGTGAGACACACAACACACACACAGTGAGACACACAACACACACACACAGTGAGACACACAACACACACACAGTGAGACACACAACACACACACAGTGAGACACACAACACACACACAGCGAGACACACAACACACACAGCGAGACACACAACACACACAGTGAGACACACAACACGCACACACACACACAGTGAGACACACACACAGTGAGACACACAACACACACACAGTGAGACACACAACACACACACAGCGAGACACACAACACACACACAGTGAGACACACAACACACACACACACAGTGAGACACACAACACACACACAGTGAGACACACAACACACACACACAGTGAGACACACAACACACACACACAGTGAGACACACAACACACACACACATTGAGACACACAACATACACACAGTGAGACACACAACACACACACACACAGTGAGACACACAACATACACACAGTGAGACACACAACACACAGTGAGACACACATACACACAGTGAGACACACAACACACACACACACAGTGAGACACACAACACACACACAGTGAGACACACAACACACACACAGTGAGACACACAACACACACACACACACAGAGTGAGACACACAACACACACACAGAGTGAGACACACAACACACACACGGTGAGACACACAACACACACACACACACACAGTGAGACACACAACACACACAGCGAGACACACAACACACACACACACAGTGAGACACACAACACACACACACAGTGAGACACACAACACACACACACAGTGAGACACACAACACACACACAGTGAGACACACAACACACACACAGTGTGAGACACACAACACACACACAGAGTGAGACACACAACACACACACAGTGAGACACACAACACACACACAGTGAGACACACAACACACACACAGTGAGACACACAACACACACACACAGTGAGACACACAACACACACAGAGTGAGACACACAACACACACAGAGTAAGACACACAACACACACAGAGTGAGACACACAACACACACACAGTGAGACACACAACACACACACAACACACACACAGTGAGACACACAACACACACAGTGAGACACACAACACACACACAGTGAGACACACAACACACACAGTGAGACACACAACACACACACAGTGAGACACACAACACACACACAGTGAGACTTAACACACACACAGAGTGAGACACACAACACACACACAGTGAGACACACAACACACACACAGTGAGACACACAACACACACACAGTGAGACACACAACACACACAGAGTGAGACACACAACACACACACAGTGAGACACACAACACACACACAGTGAGACACACAGCACACACACATGAGACACACAACACACACACAGTGAGACACACAACACACACACAGAGTGAGACACACAACACACACACAGAGTGAGACACACAACACACACACAGTGAGACACACAACACACACACAGTGAGACACACAACACACACACAGTGAGACACACAACACACACACACAGTGAGACACACAACACACACACACAGTGAGACACACAACACACACACAGTGAGACACACACACACAGTGAGACACACAACACACACACAGTGAGACACACAACACACACACAGAGTGAGACACACAACACACACAGAGTGAGACACACAACACACACAGAGTGAGACACACAACACACACAGTGAGACACACAACACACACAGTGAGACACACAACATACACAGTGAGACACACAACACACACAGTGAGACACACAACACACACACAGCGAGACACACAACACACACAGCGAGACACACAACATACACAGTGAGACACACAACACACACAGTGAGACACACAACATACACAGTGAGACACACAACACACACAGTGAGACACACAACACACACAGTGAGACACACAACACACACACAGTGAGACACACAACACACACACAGTGAGACACACAACACACACACAGTGAGATACACAACACACACACACAGTGAGACACACAACACACACACAGTGAGACACACAACACACACACACAGTGAGACACACAACACACACACAGTGAGACACAACACACACACACAGTGAGACACAACACACACACACAGTGAGACACACAACACACACACAGTGAGACACACAACACACACAGTGAGACACACAACACACACAGTGAGACACACAACACACACACACAACACACGGTGAGACACACAACACACACACAGTGAGACACACAACACACACACACACAGTGAGACACACAACACACACACAGTGAGACACACAACACACAGAGTGAGACACACAACACACACACAGAGTGAGACACACAACACACACACAGCGAGACACACAACACACACACAGCGAGACACACAACACACACACAGCGAGACACACAACACACACACAGCGAGACACACAACACACACACAGTGAGACACACAACACACACACACAACACACACAGTGAGACACACAACACACACAGTGAGACACACAGCACACAGAGTGAGACACACAACACACACACAGTGAGACACACAACACACACACAGTGAGACACACAACACACACACACACAGTGAGACACACAACACACACACACAGTGAGACACACAACACACACACACAGTGAGACACACAACACACACACACAGTGAGACACACAACTAACACACACACAACACACACAGTGAGACACACACACACAGTGAGACACACACACACAGTGAGACACACAACACACACAGTGAGACACACAACACACACAGTGAGACACACAACATACACAGTGAGACACACAACACACACAGTGAGACACACAACATACACAGTGAGACACACAACACACACACAGTGAGACACACAACACACACACACAGTGAGACACACAACACACACACACAGTGAGACACACAACACACACACACAGTGAGACACACAACACACACACACAGTGAGACACACAACACACACACAGTGAGACACACAACACACACACAGTGAGACACAACACACACACAGCGAGACACACAACACACACAGAGTGAGACACACAACACACACAGTGAGACACACAACACACACAGTGAGACACACAACACAAACACACACAGAGTGAGACACACAACACACACACAGTGAGACACAACACACACACACACAACACACGGTGAGACACACACACAGTGAGACACACAACACACACACAGTGAGACACACACACACAGTGAGACACACAGTGAGACACACAACATACACAGTGAGACACACAACACACACAGTGAGACACACAACACACACACAGCGAGACACACAACACACACAGTGAGACACACAACATACACAGTGAGACACACAACACACACACAACACACACACACACACACGGTGAGACACACAACACACACACGGTGAGACACACAACACACACACAGTGAGACACACAACACACACACAGTGAGACACACAACACACACACAGTGAGACACACAACACACACACACAGTGAGACACACAACACACACACACAGTGAGACACACAACACACACACAGTGAGACACACAACACACACACACAGTGAGACACACAACACACACACAGTGAGACACACAACACACACACAGTGAGACACACAACACACACACAGCGAGACACACAACACACACAGTGAGACACACAACACACACAGTGAGACACACAACACACACACACACACACACACAGTGAGACACACACAGTGAGACACACACAGTGAGACACACACAGTGAGACACACAACACACACACAGTGAGACACACAACACACACACAGAGTGAGACACACAACACACACACAGAGTGAGACACACAACACACACACAGTGAGACACACAACACACACACACAGTGAGACACACAACACACACACACAGTGAGACACACAACACACACACACAGTGAGACACACAACTAACACACACACACACAACACACACAGTGAGACACACAACATACACACAGTGAGACACACACACACAGTGAGACACACAACACACACACAGTGAGACACACAACACACACACACACAACACACAGTGAGACACACAACACACACAGTGAGACACACAACACACACACAGTGAGACACACAACACACACACAGTGAGACACACAACATACACACAGTGAGACACACAACACACAGTGAGACACACATACACACAGTGAGACACACAACACACACACACAGTGAGACACACAACACACACACACAGTGAGACACACAACACACACACATAGTGAGACACACAACACACACAGAGTGAGACACACAACACACACAGTGAGACACACAACACACACACACACACACAGTGAGACACACAACACACACACAGCGAGACACACAACACACACAGAGTGAGACACACAACACACACAGAGTGAGACACACAACACACACACAGTGAGACACACAACACACACACAGTGAGACACACAACACACACACAGTGAGACACACAACACACACACAACACATACACACACACACACACACACACAGAGTGAGACACACAACACACACACGGTGAGACACACACACACAGTGAGACATACAACACACACACACACACACAGTGAGACACACACACAGTGAGACACACAACACACACACAGTGAGACACACAACACACAGAGTGAGACACACAACACACACACAGAGTGAGACACACAACACACACACAGCGAGACACACAACACACACACAGTGAGACACACAACACACACACACACACACAACACACACAGTGAGACACACAGCACACACAGTGAGACACACAACACACACAGAGTGAGACACACAACACACACACAGTGAGACACACAACACACACACAGTGAGACACACAACACACACACAGTGAGACACACAACACACACACAGTGAGACACACAACTAACACACACACACACAACACACACAGTGAGACACACAACACACACAGTGAGACACACAACACACACACACAGTGAGACACACAACTAACACACACACACACACAACACACACAGTGAGACACACAACACACACAGTGAGACACACAACACACACAGTGAGACACACAACATACACACAGTGACACACACACACACAGTGAGACACACAACACACACACAGTGAGACACACAACACACACACAACACACACAGTGAGACACACAACACACACAGTGAGACACACAACACACACAGTGAGACACACAACACACACAGTGAGACAAACAACACACACACACACACACAGTGAGACACACAACATACACACAGTGAGACACACAACACACAGTGAGACACACATACACACAGTGAGACACACAACACACACACACACACAGTGAGACACACATACACACAGTGAGACACACAACACACACACACACACAGTGAGACACACAACACACACACAGTGAGACACACAACACACACACAGTGAGACACACAACACACACACACACACACACAGAGTGAGACACACAACACACACACGGTGAGACACACACACAGTGAGACACACAACACACACAGTGAGACACACAACACAAACACACACAGAGTGAGACACACAACACACACACAGTGAGACACAACACACACACACAACACACGGTGAGACACACACACAGCGAGACACACAACACACACAGAGCGAGACACACACAGTGAGACACACAACACACACAGTGAGACACACAACACAAACACACACAGAGTGAGACACACAACACACACACAGTGAGACACAACACACACACACAACACACGGTGAGACACACACACAGTGAGACACACAACACACACACAGTGAGACACACACACACAGTGAGACACACAGTGAGACACACAACATACACAGTGAGACACACAACACCCACAGTGAGACACACAACACACACACAGCGAGACACACAACACACACAGTGAGACACACAACACACACACAGTGAGACACACAACACACACACAAAACACACACACACACACAGTGAGACACACAACACACACACACGGTGAGACACACAACACACACACGGTGAGACACACAACACACACACAGTGAGACACACAACACACACACAGTGAGACACACAACACACACACACAGTGAGACACACAACACACACACAGTGAGACACACAACACACACACAGTGAGACACACAGCACACACACATGAGACACACAACACACACACAGTGAGACACACAACACACACACAGAGTGAGACACACAACACACACACAGAGTGAGACACACAACACACACACAGTGAGACACACAACACACACACAGTGAGACACACAACACACACACAGTGAGACACACAACACACACACACAGTGAGACACACAACACACACACACAGTGAGACACACAACACACACACAGTGAGACACACACACACAGTGAGACACACAACACACACACAGTGAGACACACAACACACACACAGAGTGAGACACACAACACACACAGAGTGAGACACACAACACACACAGAGTGAGACACACAACACACACAGTGAGACACACAACACACACAGTGAGACACACAACATACACAGTGAGACACACAACACACACAGTGAGACACACAACACACACACAGCGAGACACACAACACACACAGCGAGACACACAACATACACAGTGAGACACACAACACACACAGTGAGACACACAACATACACAGTGAGACACACAACACACACAGTGAGACACACAACACACACAGTGAGACACACAACACACACACAGTGAGACACACAACACACACACAGTGAGACACACAACACACACACAGTGAGATACACAACACACACACACAGTGAGACACACAACACACACACAGTGAGACACACAACACACACACACAGTGAGACACACAACACACACACAGTGAGACACAACACACACACACAGTGAGACACACAACACACACACAGTGAGACACACATCACACACAGTGAGACACACAACACACACAGTGAGACACACAACACACACACACAACACACGGTGAGACACACAACACACACACAGTGAGACACACAACACACACACACACAGTGAGACACACAACACACACACAGTGAGACACACAACACACAGAGTGAGACACACAACACACACACAGAGTGAGACACACAACACACACACAGCGAGACACACAACACACACACAGCGAGACACACAACACACACACAGCGAGACACACAACACACACACAGCGAGACACACAACACACACACAGTGAGACACACAACACACACACACACAACACACACAGTGAGACACACAACACACACAGTGAGACACACAGCACACAGAGTGAGACACACAACACACACACAGTGAGACACACAACACACACACAGTGAGACACACAACACACACACACACAGTGAGACACACAACACACACACACAGTGAGACACACAACACACACACACAGTGAGACACACAACACACACACACAGTGAGACACACAACTAACACACACACAACACACACAGTGAGACACACACACACAGTGAGACACACACACACAGTGAGACACACAACACACACAGTGAGACACACAACACACACAGTGAGACACACAACATACACAGTGAGACACACAACACACACAGTGAGACACACAACATACACAGTGAGACACACAACACACACACAGTGAGACACACAACACACACACACAGTGAGACACACAACACACACACACAGTGAGACACACAACACACACACACAGTGAGACACACAACACACACACACAGTGAGACACACAACACACACACAGTGAGACACACAACACACACACAGTGAGACACAACACACACACAGCGAGACACACAACACACACAGAGTGAGACACACAACACACACAGTGAGACACACAACACACACAGTGAGACACACAACACAAACACACACAGAGTGAGACACACAACACACACACAGTGAGACACAACACACACACACACAACACACGGTGAGACACACACACAGTGAGACACACAACACACACACAGTGAGACACACACACACAGTGAGACACACAGTGAGACACACAACATACACAGTGAGACACACAACACACACAGTGAGACACACAACACACACACAGCGAGACACACAACACACACAGTGAGACACACAACATACACAGTGAGACACACAACACACACACAACACACACACACACACACGGTGAGACACACAACACACACACGGTGAGACACACAACACACACACAGTGAGACACACAACACACACACAGTGAGACACACAACACACACACAGTGAGACACACAACACACACACACAGTGAGACACACAACACACACACACAGTGAGACACACAACACACACACAGTGAGACACACAACACACACACAGCGAGACACACAACACACACAGTGAGACACACAACACACACAGTGAGACACACAACACACACACACACACACACACAGTGAGACACACACAGTGAGACACACACAGTGAGACACACACAGTGAGACACACAACACACACACAGTGAGACACACAACACACACACAGAGTGAGACACACAACACACACACAGAGTGAGACACACAACACACACACAGTGAGACACACAACACACACACACAGTGAGACACACAACACACACACACAGTGAGACACACAACACACACACACAGTGAGACACACAACTAACACACACACACACAACACACACAGTGAGACACACAACATACACACAGTGAGACACACACACACAGTGAGACACACAACACACACACAGTGAGACACACAACACACACACACAACACACAGTGAGACACACAACACACACAGTGAGACACACAACACACACACAGTGAGACACACAACACACACACAGTGAGACACACAACATACACACAGTGAGACACACAACACACAGTGAGACACACATACACACAGTGAGACACACAACACACACACACAGTGAGACACACAACACACACACACAGTGAGACACACAACACACACACATAGTGAGACACACAACACACACAGAGTGAGACACACAACACACACAGTGAGACACACAACACACACACACACACACAGTGAGACACACAACACACACACAGCGAGACACACAACACACACAGAGTGAGACACACAACACACACAGAGTGAGACACACAACACACACACAGTGAGACACACAACACACACACAGTGAGACACACAACACACACACAGTGAGACACACAACACACACACAACACATACACACACACACACACACACACAGAGTGAGACACACAACACACACACGGTGAGACACACACACACAGTGAGACATACAACACACACACACACACACAGTGAGACACACACACAGTGAGACACACAACACACACACAGTGAGACACACAACACACAGAGTGAGACACACAACACACACACAGAGTGAGACACACAACACACACACAGCGAGACACACAACACACACACAGTGAGACACACAACACACACACACACACACAACACACACAGTGAGACACACAGCACACACAGTGAGACACACAACACACACAGAGTGAGACACACAACACACACACAGTGAGACACACAACACACACACAGTGAGACACACAACACACACACAGTGAGACACACAACACACACACAGTGAGACACACAACTAACACACACACACACAACACACACAGTGAGACACACAACACACACAGTGAGACACACAACACACACACACAGTGAGACACACAACTAACACACACACACACACAACACACACAGTGAGACACACAACACACACAGTGAGACACACAACACACACAGTGAGACACACAACATACACACAGTGACACACACACACACAGTGAGACACACAACACACACACAGTGAGACACACAACACACACACAACACACACAGTGAGACACACAACACACACAGTGAGACACACAACACACACAGTGAGACACACAACACACACAGTGAGACAAACAACACACACACACACACACAGTGAGACACACAACATACACACAGTGAGACACACAACACACAGTGAGACACACATACACACAGTGAGACACACAACACACACACACACACAGTGAGACACACATACACACAGTGAGACACACAACACACACACACACACAGTGAGACACACAACACACACACAGTGAGACACACAACACACACACAGTGAGACACACAACACACACACACACACACACAGAGTGAGACACACAACACACACACGGTGAGACACACACACAGTGAGACACACAACACACACAGTGAGACACACAACACAAACACACACAGAGTGAGACACACAACACACACACAGTGAGACACAACACACACACACAACACACGGTGAGACACACACACAGCGAGACACACAACACACACAGAGCGAGACACACACAGTGAGACACACAACACACACAGTGAGACACACAACACAAACACACACAGAGTGAGACACACAACACACACACAGTGAGACACAACACACACACACAACACACGGTGAGACACACACACAGTGAGACACACAACACACACACAGTGAGACACACACACACAGTGAGACACACAGTGAGACACACAACATACACAGTGAGACACACAACACCCACAGTGAGACACACAACACACACACAGCGAGACACACAACACACACAGTGAGACACACAACACACACACAGTGAGACACACAACACACACACAAAACACACACACACACACAGTGAGACACACAACACACACACACGGTGAGACACACAACACACACACGGTGAGACACACAACACACACACAGTGAGACACACAACACACACACAGTGAGACACACAACACACACACACAGTGAGACACACAACACACACACAGTGAGACACACAACACACACACAGTGAGACACACAACACACACACACAGTGAGACACACAACACACACACAGTGAGACACACAACACACACACAGTGAGACACACAACACACACACAGCGAGACACACAACACACACAGCGAGACACACAACATACACACAGTGAGACACACAACACACACACACACACACAGTGAGACACACACAGTGAGACACACAACACACACACAGTGAGACACACAACACACACACAGTGAGACACACAACACACACACAGTGAGACACACAACACACACACAGAGTGAGACACACAACACACACACAGTGAGACACACAACACACACACACAGTGAGACACACAACACACACACACAGTGAGACACACAACACACACACACATTGAGACACACAACATACACACAGTGAGACACACAACACACACACACACAGTGAGACACACAACATACACACAGTGAGACACACAACACACAGTGAGACACACATACACACAGTGAGACACACAACACACACACACACACACAGTGAGACACACAACACACACACAGTGAGACACACAACACACACACAGTGAGACACACAACACACACACACACAGAGTGAGACACACAACACACACACACAGAGTGAGACACACAACACACACACGGTGAGACACACAACACACACACACACACAGTGAGACACACAACACACACAGCGAGACACACAACACACACACACACAGTGAGACACACAACACACACACACAGTGAGACACACAACACACACACACAGTGAGACACACAACACACACACAGTGAGACACACAACACACACACAGTGTGAGACACACAACACACACACAGAGTGAGACACACAACACACACACAGTGAGACACACAACACACACACAGTGAGACACACAACACACACACAGTGAGACACACAACACACACACACACAGTGAGACACACAACACACACAGAGTGAGACACACAACACACACAGAGTAAGACACACAACACACACAGAGTGAGACACACAACACACACACAGTGAGACACACAACACACACACAACACACACACAGTGAGACACACAACACACACAGTGAGACACACAACACACACACAGTGAGACACACAACACACACAGTGAGACACACAACACACACACAGTGAGACACACAACACACACACAGTGAGACTTAACACACACACAGAGTGAGACACACAACACACACACAGTGAGACACACAACACACACACAGTGAGACACACAACACACACACAGTGAGACACACAACACACACAGAGTGAGACACACAACACACACACAGTGAGACACACAACACACACACAGTGAGACACACAGCACACACACATGAGACACACAACACACACACAGTGAGACACACAACACACACACAGAGTGAGACACACAACACACACACAGAGTGAGACACACAACACACACACAGAGTGAGACACACAACACACACACAGTGAGACACACAACACACACACAGTGAGACACACAACACACACACACAGTGAGACACACAACACACACACAGTGAGACACACAACACACACACAGAGTGAGACACACAACACACACAGAGTGAGACACACAACACACACAGAGTGAGACACACAACACACACAGAGTGAGACACACAACTAACACACACAGTGAGACACACAACACACACAGTGAGACACACAACATACACAGTGAGACACACAACACACACAGTGAGACACACAACACACACACAGCGAGACACACAACACACACAGCGAGACACACAACATACACAGTGAGACACACAACACACACAGTGAGACACACAACATACACAGTGAGACACACAACACACACAGTGAGACACACAACACACACAGTGAGACACACAACACACACACAGTGAGACACACAACACACACACAGTGAGACACACAACACACACACAACACACACACACACACAGTGAGACACACAACACACACACGGTGAGACACACAACACACACACGGTGAGACACACAACACACACACAGTGAGACACACAACACACACACAGTGAGACACACAACACACACACACAGTGAGACACACAACACACACACACAGTGAGACACACAACACACACACACAGTGAGACACACAACACACACACACAGTGAGACACACAACACACACACACAGTGAGACACACAACACACACACAGTGAGACACACAACACACACACAGCGAGACACACAACACACACAGCGAGACACACAACACACACAGTGAGACACACAACACACACACACACACACACACACACACAGTGAGACACACACACAGTGAGACACACAACACACACACAGTGAGACACACAACACACACACAGTGAGACACACAACACACACACAGTGAGACACACAACACACACACAGTGAGACACACAACACACACACACACAGTGAGACACACAACACACACACAGTGAGACACACAACACACACACACAGTGAGACACACAACACACACACACATTGAGACACACAACATACACACAGTGAGACACACAACATACACACAGTGAGACACACAACACACAGTGAGACACACATACACACAGTGAGACACACAACACACACACACACAGTGAGACACACAACACACACACAGTGAGACACACAACACACACAGAGTGAGACACACAACACACACACAGAGTGAGACACACAACACACACACGGTGAGACACACAACACACACACACACACAGTGAGACACACAACACACACAGCGAGACACACAACACACACACACACAGTGAGACACACAACACACACACACAGTGAGACACACAACACACACACAGTGAGACACACAACACACACACAGTGTGAGACACACAACACACACACACAGAGTGAGACACACAACACACACACAGTGAGACACACAACACACACACAGTGAGACACACAACACACACACAGTGAGACACACAACACACACACAGTGAGACACACAACACACAGAGTGAGACACACAACACACACAGAGTAAGACACACAACACACACAGAGTGAGACACACAACACACACACAGTGAGACACACAACACACACACAGTGAGACACACAACACACACACAACACACACACAGTGAGACACACAACACACACAGTGAGACACACAACACACACACAGTGAGACACACAACACACACAGTGAGACACACAACACACACACAGTGAGACACACAACACACACACAGTGAGACTTAACACACACACAGAGTGAGACACACAACACACACACAGTGAGACACACAACACACACACAGTGAGACACACAACACACACACAGTGAGACACACAACACACACAGAGTGAGACACACAACACACACACAGTGAGACACACAACACACACACAGTGAGACACACAGCACACACACATGAGACACACAACACACACACAGTGAGACACACAACACACACACAGAGTGAGACACACAACACACACACAGAGTGAGACACACAACACACACACAGTGAGACACACAACACACACACAGTGAGACACACAACACACACACAGTGAGACACACAACACACACACACAGTGAGACACACAACACACACACAGTGAGACACACACACACAGTGAGACACACAACACACACACAGTGAGACACACAACACACACACAGAGTGAGACACACAACACACACAGAGTGAGACACACAACACACACAGAGTGAGACACACAACACACACAGAGTGAGACACACAACTAACACACACAGTGAGACACACAACACACACAGTGAGACACACAACATACACAGTGAGACACACAACACACACAGTGAGACACACAACACACACAGTGAGACACACAACACACACACAGTGAGACACACAACACACACACAGTGAGACACACAACACACACACAGTGAGATACACAACACACACACACAGTGAGACACACAACACACACACAGTGAGACACACAACACACACATACAGTGAGACACACAACACACACACAGTGAGACACAACACACACACACAGTGAGACACACAACACACACACAGTGAGACACACAACACACACAGTGAGACACACAACACACACAGTGAGACACACAACACACACACACAACACACGGTGAGACACACAACACACACACAGTGAGACACACAACACACAGAGTGAGACACACAACACACACACAGAGTGAGACACACAACACACACACAGCGAGACACACAACACACACACAGTGAGACACACAACACACACAGTGAGACACACAACACACACAGTGAGACACACAACATACACAGTGAGACACACAACACACACACAGTGAGACACACAACACACACACACAGTGAGACACACAACACACACACACAGTGAGACACACAACACACACACACAGTGAGACACACAACACACACACACAGTGAGACACACAACACACACACACAGTGAGACACACAACACACACACAGTGAGACACACAACACACACACAGTGAGACACACAACACACACAGAGCGAGACACACAACACACACAGTGAGACACACAACACACACAGTGAGACACACAACACACACACAGTGAGACACACAACACAAACACACACAGAGTGAGACACACAACACACACACAGTGAGACACAACACACACACACACAACACACGGTGAGACACACACACAGTGAGACACACAACACACACACAGTGAGACACACACACACAGTGAGACACACAGTGAGACACACAACATACACAGTGAGACACACAACACACACAGCGAGACACACAACACACACAGTGAGACACACAACATACACAGTGAGACACACAACACACACACAACACACACACACACACACGGTGAGACACACAACACACACACGGTGAGACACACAACACACACACACAGTGAGACACACAACACACACACAGTGAGACACACAACACACACACAGTGAGACACACAACACACACACACAGTGAGACACACAACACACACACAGTGAGACACACAACACACACACACAGTGAGACACACAACACACACACAGTGAGACACACAACACACACACAGTGAGACACACAACACACACACAGCGAGACACACAACACACACAGTGAGACACACAACACACACAGTGAGACACACAACACACACACACACACACAGTGAGACACACACAGTGAGACACACACAGTGAGACACACAACACACACACAGTGAGACACACAACACACACACAGTGAGACACACAACACACACACAGAGTGAGACACACAACACACACACAGTGAGACACACAACACACACACACAGTGAGACACACAACACACACACACAGTGAGACACACAACACACACACACAGTGAGACACACAACTAACACACACACACACAACACACACAGTGAGACACACAACATACACACAGTGAGACACACACACACAGTGAGACACACAACACACACACAGTGAGACACACAACACACACACACACAACACACACAGTGAGACACACAACACACACAGTGAGACACACAACACACAAACAGTGAGACACACAACACACACACAGTGAGACACACAACACACACACAGTGAGACACACAACACACACACACAGTGAGACACACAACACACACACAGTGAGACACACAACACACACACACAGTGAGACACACAACACACACACATAGTGAGACACACAACACACACAGAGTGAGACACACAACACACACAGTGAGACACACAACACACACACACAGTGAGACACACAACACACACACAGCGAGACACACAACACACACAGAGTGAGACACACAACACACACAGAGTGAGACACACAACACACACACAGTGAGACACACAACACACACACAGTGAGACACACAACACAGACACAGTGAGACACACAACACACACACAGTGAGACACACAACACACACACAACACATACACACACACACACACACACACAGAGTGAGACACACAACACACACACGGTGAGACACACACACACAGTGAGACATACAACACACACACACACACACAGTGAGACACACACACAGTGAGACACACAACACACACACAGTGAGACACACAACACACAGAGTGAGACACACAACACACACACAGAGTGAGACACACAACACACACACAGCGAGACACACAACACACACACAGTGAGACACACAACACACACACACACAACACACACAGTGAGACACACAGCACACACAGTGAGACACACAACACACACAGAGTGAGACACACAACACACACACAGTGAGACACACAACACACACACAGTGAGACACACAACACACACACAGTGAGACACACAACACACACACAGTGAGACACACAACACACACACAGTGAGACACACAACTAACACACACACACACAACACACACAGTGAGACACACAACACACACAGTGAGACACACAACACACACACACACACACAGTGAGACACACAACTAACACACACACACACACAACACACACAGTGAGACACACAACACACACAGTGAGACACACAACACACACAGTGAGACACACAACATACACACAGTGACACACACACACACAGTGAGACACACAACACACACACAGTGAGACACACAACACACACACAACACACACAGTGAGACACACAACACACACAGTGAGACACACAACACACACAGTGAGACACACAACACACACACACACACAGTGAGACACACAACACACACACAGTGAGACACACAACACACACACAGTGAGACACACAACACACACACACACACACACAGAGTGAGACACACAACACACACACGGTGAGACACACACACAGTGAGACACACAACACACACACAGTGAGACACACAACACACACACACACACACAGTGAGACACACAACACACACACACAGTGAGACACACAACACACACACAGTGAGGCACACAACACACACACAGTGTGAGACACACAACACACACACAGACTGAGACACATAACACACACAGTGTGAGACACACAACACACACACAGAGTGAGACACACAACACACACACAGTGAGACACACAACACACACACAGTGAGACACACAACACACACACAGTGAGACACACAACACACACACACAGTGAGACACACAACACACACAGAGTGAGACACACAACACACACAGAGTAAGACACACAACACACACAGAGTGAGACACACAACACACACACAGTGAGACACACAACACACACACAACACACACACAGTGAGACACACAACACACACAGTGAGACACACAACACACACACAGTGAGACACACAACACACACAGTGAGACACACAACACACACACAGTGAGACACACAACACACACACAGTGAGACTTAACACACACACAGAGTGAGACACACAACACACACACAGAGTGAGACACACAACACACACACAGTGAGACACACAACACACACAGAGTGAGACACACAACACACACAGAGTGAGACACACAACACACACAGTGAGACACACAACACACACACAGTGAGACACACAACACACACAGTTAGACACACAGCACACACACAGTGAGACACACAACACACACACAGTGAGACACACAACACACACACAGAGTGAGACACACAACACACACACAGTGAGACACACAACACACACACAGTGAGACACACAACACACACACAGTGAGACACACAACACACACACAGTGAGACACACAACACACACACACAGTGAGACACACAACACACACACAGTGAGACACACAACACACACACACAGTGAGACACACAACACACACACAGTGAGACACACAACACACACACAGAGTGAGACACACAACACACACAGAGTGAGACACACAACACACACAGAGTGAGACACACAACACACACACAGAGTGAGACACACAACACACACACAGAGTGAGACACACAACACACACAGAGTGAGACACACAACACACACAGAGTGAGACACACAACACACACAGAGTGAGACACACAACACACACAGAGTGAGACACACAACACACACAGAGTGAGACACACAACTAACACACACAGTGAGACACACAACACACACAGTGAGACACACAACATACACAGTGAGACACACAACACACACAGTGAGACACACAACACACACACAGCGAGACACACAACACACACAGCGAGACACACAACATACACAGTGAGACACACAACACACACAGTGAGACACACAACATACACAGTGAGACACACAACACACACAGTGAGACACACAACACACACACAGTGAGACACACAACACACACACAGTGAGACACACAACACACACACAGTGAGACACACAACACACACACAGTGAGATACACAACACACACACAGTGAGACACACAACACACACACACAGTGAGACACACAACACACACACACAGTGAGACACACAACACACACACACAGTGAGACACACAACACACACACAGTGAGACACACAACACACACACAGAATGAGACACACAACACACACACAGTGAGACACACAACACACACACAGTGAGACACACAACACACACAGTGAGACACACAACACACACACACACAACACACGGTGAGACACACAACACACACACAGTGAGACACACAACACACACACACACACACAGTGAGACACACAACACACACAGTGAGACACACAACACACAGAGTGAGACACACAACACACACACAGCGAGACACACAACACACACACAGTGAGACACACAACACACACACACAACACACACAGTGAGACACACAACACACACAGTGAGACACACAGCACACAGAGTGAGACACACAACACACACACAGTGAGACACACAACACACACACAGTGAGACACACAACACACACACACAGTGAGACACACAACACACACACACAGTGAGACACACAACACACACACACAGTGAGACACACAACACACACACACACACAGTGAGACACACAACACACACACACAGTGAGACACACAACTAACACACACACACAACACACACAGTGAGACACACACACACAGTGAGACACACAAGACACACAGTGAGACACACAACACACACAACACACACAGTGAGACACACAACACACACAGTGAGACACACAACATACACACAGTGAGACACACAACACACACACACAGTGAGACACACAACAAATACACACAGTGAGACACACAAAACACAGTGAGACACACATACACACAGTGAGACACACACACACACACACACACAGTGAGACACACAACACACACACACACACAGTGAGACACACAACACACACAGTGAGACACACAACACACACACACAGTGAGACACACAACACACACACATAGTGAGACACACAACACACACAGAGTGAGACACACAACACAAACAGTGAGACACACAACACACACACACACACAGTGAGACACACACACACACACAGTGAGACACACAACACACACACACAGTGAGACACACAACACACACACATAGTGAGACACACAACACACACAGAGTGAGACACACAACACACACAGAGTGAGACACACAACACACACACAGTGAGACACACAACACACACACAGTGAGACACACAACACACACACGGTGAGACACACACACACACAGTGAGACATACAACACACATACACACAGTGAGACACACACACAGTGAGACACACAACACACACAGTGAGACACAACACACACACAACACACGGTGAGACACACACACAGTGAGACACACAACACACACACACAGTGAGACACACACACACAGTGAGACACACAACACACACACACAGTGAGACACACAACACACACACAGTGAGACACACAACACACACACAGTGTGAGACACACAACACACACACAGAGTGAGACACACAACACACACACAGTGAGACACACAACACACACACAGTGAGACACACAACACACACACAGTGAGACACACAACACACACACACACAGTGAGACACACAACACACACAGAGTGAGACACACAACACACACAGAGTGAGACACACAACACACAAAGAGTAAGACACACAACACACACAGAGTGAGACACACAACACACACACAGTGAGACACACAACACACACACAACACACACACAGTGAGACACACAACACACACAGTGAGACACACAACACACACACAGTGAGACACACAACACACACAGTGAGACACACAACACACACACAGTGAGACACACAACACACACACAGTGAGACTTAACACACACACAGAGTGAGACACACAACACACACACAGTGAGACACACAACACACACACAGTGAGACACACAACACACACACAGTGAGACACACAACACACACAGAGTGAGACACACAACACACACACAGTGAGACACACAACACACACACAGTGAGACACACAGCACACACACAGTGAGACACACAACACACACACAGTGAGACACACAACACACACACAGAGTGAGACACACAACACACACACAGAGTGAGACACACAACACACACACAGTGAGACACACAACACACACACAGTGAGACACACAACACACACACAGTGAGACACACAACACACACACAGTGAGACACACAACACACACACAGTGAGACACACAACACACACACACAGTGAGACACACAACACACACACAGTGAGACACACACACACAGTGAGACACACAACACACACACAGTGAGACACACAACACACACACAGAGTGAGACACACAACACACACAGAGTGAGACACACAACACACACAGAGTGAGACACACAACACACACAGAGTGAGACACACAACTAACACACACAGTGAGACACACAACACACACAGTGAGACACACAACATACACAGTGAGACACACAACACACACAGTGAGACACACAACACACACACAGCGAGACACACAACACACACAGCGAGACACACAACATACACAGTGAGACACACAACACACACAGTGAGACACACAACATACACAGTGAGACACACAACACACACAGTGAGACACACAACACACACAGTGAGACACACAACACACACACAGTGAGACACACAACACACACACAGTGAGACACACAACACACACACAGTGAGATACACAACACACACACACAGTGAGACACACAACACACACACAGTGAGACACACAACACACACACAGTGAGACACACAACACACACACAGTGAGACACAACACACACACACAGTGAGACACACAACACACACACAGTGAGACACACAACACACACAGTGAGACACACAACACACACAGTGAGACACACAACACACACACAGTGAGACACACAACACACACACACACACAGTGAGACACACAACACACACACACACACAGTGAGACACACAACACACACACAGTGAGACACACAACACACAGAGTGAGACACACAACACACACACAGCGAGACACACAACACACACACAGCGAGACACACAACACACACACAGCGAGACACACAACACACACACAGTGAGACACACAACACACACACACACAACACACACAGTGAGACACACAACACACACAGTGAGACACACAGCACACAGAGTGAGACACACAACACACACACAGTGAGACACACAACACACACACAGTGAGACACACAACACACACACACAGTGAGACACACAACACACACACACAGTGAGACACACAACACACACACACAGTGAGACACACAACACACACACAGTGAGACACACAACACACACACACAGTGAGACACACAACACACACACACAGTGAGACACACAACTAACACACACACAACACACACAGTGAGACACACACACACAGTGAGACACACAACACACACAGTGAGACACACAACATACACAGTGAGACACACAACATACACAGTGAGACACACAACACACACAGTGAGACACACAACATACACAGTGAGACACACAACACACACAGTGAGACACACAACACACACACAGTGAGACACACAACACACACACACAGTGAGACACACAACACACACACAGTGAGACACACAACACACACACAGTGAGACACACAACACACACACACAGTGAGACACACAACACACACACACAGTGAGACACACAACACACACAGTGAGACACACAACACACACACAGTGAGACACACAACACACACACAGTGAGACACAACACACACACAGCGAGACACACAACACACACAGAGTGAGACACACAACACACACAGTGAGACACACAACACACACAGTGAGACACACAACACAAACACACACAGAGTGAGACACACAACACACACACAGTGAGACACAACACACACACACACAACACACGGTGAGACACACACACAGTGAGACACACAACACACACACAGTGAGACACACACACACAGTGAGACACACAGTGAGACACACAACATACACAGTGAGACACACAACACACACAGTGAGACACACAACACACACACAGCGAGACACACAACACACACAGTGAGACACACAACATACACAGTGAGACACACAACACACACACAACACACACACACACACACAGTGAGACACACAACACACACACGGTGAGACACACAACACACACACGGTGAGACACACAACACACACACAGTGAGACACACAACACACACACAGTGAGACACACAACACACACACAGTGAGACACACAACACACACACACAGTGAGACACACAACACACACACAGTGAGACACACAACACACACACAGTGAGACACACAACACACACACACAGTGAGACACACAACACACACACAGTGAGACACACAACACACACACAGTGAGACACACAACACACACACAGTGAGACACACAACACACACACAGTGAGACACACAACACACACACAGTGAGACACACAACACACACACAGTGAGACACACAACACACACACACAGTGAGACACACGACACACACACACAGTGAGACACACGACACACACACACAGTGAGACACACGACACACACACACAGTGAGACACACAACTAACACACACAGTGAGACACACAACTAACACACACACACACAACACACACAGTGAGACACACGACACACACAGTGAGACACACGACACACACAGTGAGACACACAACACACACAGTGAGACACACAACACACACAGTGACACACACACACAGTGAGACACACAACACACACACAGTGAGACACACAACACACACACAGTGAGACACACAACACACACACAACACACACAGTGAGACACACAACACACACAGTGAGACACACAACACACACAGTGAGACACACAACACACACAGTGAGACACACAACACACACATTGAGACACACAACATACACACAGTGAGACACACAACACACACACACACAGTGAGACACACAACATACACACAGTGAGACACACAACACACAGTGAGACACACATACACACAGTGAGACACACAACACACACACACACACAGTGAGACACACAACACACACACAGTGAGACACACAACACACACAGTGAGACACACAACACACACACACACACAGAGTGAGACACACAACACACACACACAGAGTGAGACACACAACACACACACGGTGAGACACACAACACACACACACACACACACACACAGTGAGACACACAACACACACAGCGAGACACACAACACACACACACAGTGAGACACACAACACACACACACAGTGAGACACACAACACACACACACAGTGAGACACACAACACACACACAGTGAGACACACAACACACACACAGTGTGAGACACACAACACACACACAGTGTGAGACACACAACACACACACAGTGTGAGACACACAACACACACAGAGTGAGACACACAACACACACAGAGTGAGACACACAACACACACACAGTGAGACACACAACACACACACAGTGAGACACACAACACACACACAGTGAGACACACAACACACACACAGTGAGACACACAACACACACACACACAGTGAGACACACAACACACACAGAGTGAGACACACAACACACACAGAGTGAGACACACAACACACACAGAGTGAGACACACAACACACACACAGTGAGACACACAACACACACACAACACACACACAGTGAGACACACAACACACACAGTGAGACACACAACACACACACAGTGAGACACACAACACACACAGTGAGACACACAACACACACACAGTGAGACACACAACACACACACAGTGAGACACACAACACACACACAGTGAGACTTAACACACACACAGAGTGAGACACACAACACACACACAGTGAGACACACAACACACACACAGTGAGACACACAACACACACACAGTGAGACACACAACACACACAGAGTGAGACACACAACACACACACAGTGAGACACACAGCACACACACAGTGAGACACACAACACACACACAGTGAGACACACAACACACACACAGAGTGAGACACACAACACACACACAGAGTGAGACACACAACACACACACAGTGAGACACACAACACACACACAGTGAGACACACAACACACACACAGTGAGACACACAACACACACACAGTGAGACACACAACACACACACAGTGAGACACACAACACACACACACAGTGAGACACACAACACACACACAGTGAGACACACAACACACACACAGTGAGACACACAACACACACACAGTGAGACACACAACACACACACAGTGAGACACACAACACACACACAGAGTGAGACACACAACACACACAGAGTGAGACACACAACACACACAGAGTGAGACACACAACACACACAGAGTGAGACACAACTAACACACACAGTGAGACACACAACACACACAGTGAGACACACAACATACACAGTGAGACACACAACACACACAGTGAGACACACAACACACACACAGCGAGACACACAACACACACAGCGAGACACACAACATACACAGTGAGACACACAACACACACAGTGAGACACACAACATACACAGTGAGACACACAACACACACAGTGAGACACACAACACACACACAGTGAGACACACAACACACACACAGTGAGACACACAACACACACACAGTGAGATACACAACACACACACACAGTGAGACACACAACACACACAGTGAGACACACAACACACACACAGAGTGAGACACACAACACACACACAGTGAGACACACAACACACACACAGTGAGACACACAACACACACACAGTGAGACACACAACACACACACAGTGAGACACACAACACACACACACAGTGAGACACACAACACACACACAGTGAGACACACACACACAGTGAGACACACAACACACACACAGTGAGACACACAACACACACACAGAGTGAGACACACAACACACACAGAGTGAGACACACAACACACACAGAGTGAGACACACAACACACACAGAGTGAGACACACAACTAACACACACAGTGAGACACACAACACACACAGTGAGACACACAACATACACAGTGAGACACACAACACACACAGTGAGACACACAACACACACACAGCGAGACACACAACACACACAGCGAGACACACAACATACACAGTGAGACACACAACACACACAGTGAGACACACAACATACACAGTGAGACACACAACACACACAGTGAGACACACAACACACACAGTGAGACACACAACACACACACAGTGAGACACACAACACACACACAGTGAGACACACAACACACACACACAGTGAGACACACAACACACACACAGTGAGACACACAACACACACACAGTGAGACACACAACACACACACAGTGAGACACACAACACACACACAGTGAGACACAACACACACACACAGTGAGACACAACACACACACACAGTGAGACACACAACACACACAGTGAGACACACAACACACACAGTGAGACACACAACACACACAGTGAGACACACAACACACACAGAGTGAGACACACAACACACACACACACACAGTGAGACACACAACACACACACACACACAGTGAGACACACAACACACACACACACAGTGAGACACACAACACACACACAGTGAGACACACAACACACAGAGTGAGACACACAACACACACACAGCGAGACACACAACACACACACAGCGAGACACACAACACACACACAGCGAGACACACAACACACACACAGTGAGACACACAACACACACACACACAACACACACAGTGAGACACACAACACACACAGTGAGACACACAGCACACAGAGTGAGACACACAACACACACAGAGTGAGACACACAACACACACACAGTGAGACACACAACACACACACAGTGAGACACACAACACACACACACACACACAGTGAGACACACAACACACACACACAGTGAGACACACAACACACACACACAGTGAGACACACAACACACACACACAGTGAGACACACAACACACACACACAGTGAGACACACAACTAACACACACACAACACACACAGTGAGACACACACACACAGTGAGACACACAACACACACAGTGAGACACACAACATACACAGTGAGACACACAACATACACAGTGAGACACACAACACACACAGTGAGACACACAACATACACAGTGAGACACACAACACACACAGTGAGACACACAACACACACACAGTGAGACACACAACACACACACACAGTGAGACACACAACACACACACAGTGAGACACACAACACACACACAGTGAGACACACAACACACACACACACAGTGAGACACACAACACACACACACAGTGAGACACACAACACACACAGTGAGACACACAACACACACACAGTGAGACACACAACACACACACAGTGAGACACACAACACACACACAGTGAGACACAACACACACACAGCGAGACACACAACACACACAGAGAGACACACAACACACACAGTGAGACACACAACACACACAGTGAGACACACAACACAAACACACACAGAGTGAGACACACAACACACACACAGTGAGACACAACACACACACACACAACACACGGTGAGACACACACACAGTGAGACACACAACACACACACAGTGAGACACACACACACAGTGAGACACACAGTGAGACACACAACATACACAGTGAGACACACAACACACACAGTGAGACACACAACACACACACAGCGAGACACACAACACACACAGTGAGACACACAACATACACAGTGAGACACACAACACACACACAACACACACACACACACACAGTGAGACACACAACACACACACGGTGAGACACACAACACACACACGGTGAGACACACAACACACACACAGTGAGACACACAACACACACACAGTGAGACACACAACACACACACACAGTGAGACACACAACACACACACAGTGAGACACACAACACACACACAGTGAGACACACAACACACACACACAGTGAGACACACAACACACACACAGTGAGACACACAACACACACACAGTGAGACACACAACACACACACAGTGAGACACACAACACACAAGCAGTGAGACACACAACACACACACAGTGAGACACACAACACACACACAGTGAGACACACGACACACACACACAGTGAGACACACGACACACACACACAGTGAGACACACGACACACACACACAGTGAGACACACAACACACACACACAGTGAGACACACAACTAACACACACAGTGAAACACACAACTAACACACACACACACAACACACACAGTGAGACACACGACACACACAGTGAGACACACAACACACACAGTGAGACACACAACACACACAGTGAGACACACAACACACACAGTGACACACACACACAGTGAGACACACAACACACACACACAGTGAGACACACGACACACACACACAGTGAGACACACGACACACACACACAGTGAGACACACAACACACACACACAGTGAGACACACAACTAACACACACAGTGAGACACACAACTAACACACACACACACAACACACACAGTGAGACACACGACACACACAGTGAGACACACAACACACACAGTGAGACACACAACACACACAGTGAGACACACAACACACACAGTGACACACACACACAGTGAGACACACAACACACACACAGTGAGACACACAACACACACACAGTGAGACACACAACACACACACAACACACACAGTGAGACACACAACACACACAGTGAGACACACAACACACACAGTGAGACACACAACACACACAGTGAGACACACAACACACACAGTGAGACACACAACACACACAGTGAGACACACAACACACACATTGAGACACACAACATACACACAGTGAGACACACAACACACACACACACAGTGAGACACACAACATACACACAGTGAGACACACAACACACAGTGAGACACACATACACACAGTGAGACACACAACACACACACAGTGAGACACACAACACACACACAGTGAGACACACAACACACACAGTGAGACACACAACACACACACACACACAGAGTGAGACACACAACACACACACACAGAGTGAGACACACAACACACACACGGTGAGACACACAACACACACACACACACACACACACAGTGAGACACACAACACACACAGCGAGACACACAACACACACACACAGTGAGACACACAACACACACACACAGTGAGACACACAACACACACACACAGTGAGACACACAACACACACACAGTGAGACACACAACACACACACAGTGTGAGACACACAACACACACACAGTGTGAGACACACAACACACACACAGTGTGAGACACACAACACACACAGAGTGAGACACACAACACACACACAGTGAGACACACAACACACACACAGTGAGACACACAACACACACACAGTGAGACACACAACACACACACACACAGTGAGACACACAACACACACACACACAGTGAGACACACAACACACACAGAGTAAGACACACAACACACACAGAGTGAGACACACAACACACACACAGTGAGACACACAACACACACACAACACACACACAGTGAGACACACAACACACACAGTGAGACACACAACACACACACAGTGAGACACACAACACACACAGTGAGACACACAACACACACACAGTGAGACACACAACACACACACAGTGAGACACACAACACACACACAGTGAGACTTAACACACACACAGAGTGAGACACACAACACACACACAGTGAGACACACAACACACACACAGTGAGACACACAACACACACACAGTGAGACACACAACACACACAGAGTGAGACACACAACACACACACAGTGAGACACACAACACACACACAGTGAGACACACAGCACACACACAGTGAGACACACAACACACACACAGTGAGACACACAACACACACACAGAGTGAGACACACAACACACACACAGAGTGAGACACACAACACACACACAGTGAGACACACAACACACACACAGTGAGACACACAACACACACACAGTGAGACACACAACACACACACAGTGAGACACACAACACACACACACAGTGAGACACACAACACACACACACAGTGAGACACACAACACACACACAGTGAGACACACAACACACACACAGTGAGACACACAACACACACACAGTGAGACACACAACACACACACAGAGTGAGACACACAACACACACAGAGTGAGACACACAACACACACAGAGTGAGACACACAACACACACAGAGTGAGACACACAACTAACACACACAGTGAGACACACAACACACACAGTGAGACACACAACATACACAGTGAGACACACAACACACACAGTGAGACACACAACACACACACAGCGAGACACACAACACACACAGCGAGACACACAACATACACAGTGAGACACACAACACACACAGTGAGACACACAACATACACAGTGAGACACACAACACACACAGTGAGACACACAACACACACACAGTGAGACACACAACACACACACAGTGAGACACACAACACACACACAGTGAGACACACAACACACACACAGTGAGATACACAACACACACACACAGTGAGACACACAGCACACACACAGTGAGACACACAACACACACAGAGTGAGACACACAACACACACACAGTGAGACACACAACACACACACAGTGAGACACACAACACACACACAGTGAGACACACAACACACACACAGTGAGACACACAACACACACACAGTGAGACACACAACACACACACACAGTGAGACACACAACACACACACAGTGAGACACACACACACAGTGAGACACACAACACACACACAGTGAGACACACAACACACACACAGAGTGAGACACACAACACACACAGAGTGAGACACACAACACACACAGAGTGAGACACACAACACACACAGAGTGAGACACACAACTAACACACACAGTGAGACACACAACACACACAGTGAGACACACAACATACACAGTGAGACACACAACACACACAGTGAGACACAACACACACACAGCGAGACACACAACACACACAGCGAGACACACAACATACACAGTGAGACACACAACACACACAGTGAGACACACAACATACACAGTGAGACACACAACACACACAGTGAGACACACAACACACACAGTGAGACACACAACACACACACACACACAGTGAGACACACAACACACACAGCGAGACACACAACACACACACACAGTGAGACACACAACACACACACACAGTGAGACACACAACACACACACACAGTGAGACACACAACACACACACAGTGAGACACACAACACACACACAGTGTGAGACACACAACACACACACAGAGTGAGACACACAACACACACACAGTGAGACACACAACACACACACAGTGAGACACACAACACACACACAGTGAGACACACAACACACACACACACAGTGAGACACACAACACACACAGAGTGAGACACACAACACACACAGAGTAAGACACACAACACACACAGAGTGAGACACACAACACACACACAGTGAGACACACAACACACACACAACACACACACAGTGAGACACACAACACACACACAGTGAGACACACAACACACACACAGTGAGACACACAACACACACACAGTGAGACACACAACACACACACAGTGAGACACACAACACACACACAGTGAGACTTAACACACACACAGAGTGAGACACACAACACACACACAGTGAGACACACAACACACACACAGTGAGACACACAACACACACACAGTGAGACACACAACACACACACAGTGAGACACACAACACACACAGTGAGACACACAACACACACACAGTGAGACACACAGCACACACACAGTGAGACACACAGCACACACACAGTGAGACACACAACACACACACAGAGTGAGACACACAACACACACACAGAGTGAGACACACAACACACACACAGTGAGACACACAACACACACACAGTGAGACACACAACACACACACAGTGAGACACACAACACACACACACAGTGAGACACACAACACACACACACAGTGAGACACACAACACACACACAGTGAGACACACACACAGTGAGACACACAACACACACACAGTGAGACACACAACACACACACAGAGTGAGACACACAACACACACAGAGTGAGACACACAACACACACAGAGTGAGACACACAACACACACAGAGTGAGACACACAACACACACAGAGTGAGACACACAACACACACAGAGTGAGACACACAACTAACACACACAGTGAGACACACAACTAACACACACAGTGAGACACACAACACACACAGTGAGACACACAACATACACAGTGAGACACACAACACACACAGTGAGACACACAACACACACACAGCGAGACACACAACACACACAGCGAGACACACAACATACACAGTGAGACACACAACACACACACACACAGTGAGACACACAACACACACAGAGTGAGACACACAACACACACAGAGTAAGACACACAACACACACAGAGTGAGACACACAACACACACACAGTGAGACACACAACACACACACAACACACACACAGTGAGACACACAACACACACAGTGAGACACACAACACACACACAGTGAGACACACAACACACACAGTGAGACACACAACACACACACAGTGAGACACACAACACACACACAGTGAGACTTAACACACACACAGAGTGAGACACACAACACACACACAGTGAGACACACAACACACACACAGTGAGACACACAACACACACACAGTGAGACACACAACACACACAGAGTGAGACACACAACACACACACAGTGAGACACACAACACACACACAGTGAGACACACAGCACACACACAGTGAGACACACAACACACACACAGTGAGACACACAACACACACACAGAGTGAGACACACAACACACACACAGAGTGAGACACACAACACACACACAGTGAGACACACAACACACACACAGTGAGACACACAACACACACACAGTGAGACACACAACACACACACAGTGAGACACACAACACACACACACAGTGAGACACACAACACACACACAGTGAGACACACAACACACACACAGTGAGACACACAACACACACACAGTGAGACACACAACACACACACAGTGAGACACACAACACACACACAGAGTGAGACACACAACACACACAGAGTGAGACACACAACACACACAGAGTGAGACACACAACACACACAGAGTGAGACACACAACACACACAGAGTGAGACACACAACTAACACACACAGTGAGACACACAACACACACAGTGAGACACACAACATACACAGTGAGACACACAACACACACAGTGAGACACACAACACACACACAGCGAGACACACAACACACACAGCGAGACACACAACATACACAGTGAGACACACAACACACACAGTGAGACACACAACATACACAGTGAGACACACAACACACACAGTGAGACACACAACACACACACAGTGAGACACACAACACACACACAGTGAGACACACAACACACACACAGTGAGATACACAACACACACACACAGTGAGACACACAGCACACACACAGTGAGACACACAACACACACACAGAGTGAGACACACAACACACACACAGTGAGACACACAACACACACACAGTGAGACACACAACACACACACAGTGAGACACACAACACACACACAGTGAGACACACAACACACACACAGTGAGACACACAACACACACACACAGTGAGACACACAACACACACACAGTGAGACACACACACACAGTGAGACACACAACACACACACAGTGAGACACACAACACACACACAGAGTGAGACACACAACACACACAGAGTGAGACACACAACACACACAGAGTGAGACACACAACACACACAGAGTGAGACACACAACTAACACACACAGTGAGACACACAACACACACAGTGAGACACACAACATACACAGTGAGACACACAACACACACAGTGAGACACACAACACACACAGTGAGACACACAACACACACACAGCGAGACACACAACACACACAGCGAGACACACAACATACACAGTGAGACACACAACACACACAGTGAGACACACAACACACACAGTGAGACACACAACACACACAGTGAGACACACAACACACACACACACACAGTGAGACACACAACACACACAGCGAGACACACAACACACACACACAGTGAGACACACAACACACACACACAGTGAGACACACAACACACACACACAGTGAGACACACAACACACACACAGTGAGACACACAACACACACACAGTGTGAGACACACAACACACACACAGAGTGAGACACACAACACACACACAGTGAGACACACAACACACACACAGTGAGACACACAACACACACACAGTGAGACACACAACACACACACACACAGTGAGACACACAACACACACACACACAGTGAGACACACAACACACACAGAGTGAGACACACAACACACACAGAGTAAGACACACAACACACACAGAGTGAGACACACAACACACACACAGTGAGACACACAACACACACACAACACACACACAGTGAGACACACAACACACACACAGTGAGACACACAACACACACACAGTGAGACACACAACACACACACAGTGAGACTTAACACACACACAGAGTGAGACACACAACACACACACAGTGAGACACACAACACACACACAGTGAGACACACAACACACACACAGTGAGACACACAACACACACACAGTGAGACACACAACACACACAGTGAGACACACAACACACACACAGTGAGACACACAGCACACACACAGTGAGACACACAGCACACACACAGTGAGACACACAGCACACACACAGTGAGACACACAACACACACACAGAGTGAGACACACAACACACACACAGAGTGAGACACACAACACACACACAGTGAGACACACAACACACACACAGTGAGACACACAACACACACACAGTGAGACACACAACACACACACACAGTGAGACACACAACACACACACACAGTGAGACACACAACACACACACAGTGAGACACACACACAGTGAGACACACAACACACACACAGTGAGACACACAACACACACACAGTGAGACACACAACACACACACAGAGTGAGACACACAACACACACAGAGTGAGACACACAACACACACAGAGTGAGACACACAACACACACAGAGTGAGACACACAACACACACAGAGTGAGACACACAACACACACAGAGTGAGACACACAACTAACACACACAGTGAGACACACAACTAACACACACAGTGAGACACACAACACACACAGTGAGACACACAACATACACAGTGAGACACACAACACACACAGTGAGACACACAACACACACACAGCGAGACACACAACACACACAGCGAGACACACAACATACACAGTGAGACACACAACACACACAGTGAGACACACAACACACACAGTGAGACACACAACATACACAGTGAGACACACAACACACACAGTGAGACACACAACACACACAGTGAGACACACAACACACACACAGTGAGACACACAACACACACACAGTGAGACACACAACACACACACAGTGAGACACACAACACACACACAGTGAGATACACAACACACACACACAGTGAGACACACAACACACACACAGTGAGACACAACACACACACACAGTGAGACACACAACACACACACAGTGAGACACACAACACACACAGTGAGACACACAACACACACAGTAAGACACACAACACACACACACAACACACGGTGAGACACACAACACACACACAGTGAGACACAACACACACACACACACAGTGAGACACACAACACACACACAGTGAGACACACAACACACAGAGTGAGACACACAACACACACACAGAGTGAGACACACAACACACACACAGCGAGACACACAACACACACACAGCGAGACACACAACACACACACAGCGAGACACACAACACACACACAGCGAGACACACAACACACACACAGTGAGACACACAACACACACACACACAACACACACAGTGAGACACACAACACACACAGTGAGACACACAGCACACAGAGTGAGACACACAACACACACACAGTGAGACACACAACACACACACAGTGAGACACACAACACACACACAGTGAGACACACAACACACACACACACACAGTGAGACACACAACACACACACACACACAGTGAGACACACAACACACACACACACACAGTGAGACACACAACACACACACACAGTGAGACACACAACACACACACACAGTGAGACACACAACTAACACACACACAACACACACAGTGAGACACACACACACAGTGAGACACACAACATACACAGTGAGACACACAACATACACAGTGAGACACACAACACACACAGTGAGACACACAACATACACAGTGAGACACACAACATACACAGTGAGACACACAACACACACACACAGTGAGACACACAACACACACACACAGTGAGACACACAACACACACACACAGTGAGACACACAACACACACACACAGTGAGACACACAACACACACACACAGTGAGACACACAACACACACAGTGAGACACACAACACACACACAGTGAGACACACAACACACACACAGTGAGACACACAACACACACACAGTGAGACACAACACACACAGAGTGAGACACACAACACACACAGTGAGACACACAACACACACAGTGAGACACACAACACAAACACACACAGAGTGAGACACACAACACACACACAGTGAGACACAACACACACACACAACACACGGTGAGACACACACACAGTGAGACACACAACACACACACAGTGAGACACACACACACAGTGAGACACACACACACAGTGAGACACACAGTGAGACACACAACATACACAGTGAGACACACAACACACACAGTGAGACACACAACACACACACAGCGAGACACACAACACACACAGTGAGACACACAACATACACAGTGAGACACACAACACACACACAACACACACACACACACACAGTGAGACACACAACACACACACGGTGAGACACACAACACACACACGGTGAGACACACAACACACACACGGTGAGACACACAACACACACACAGTGAGACACACAACACACACACACAGTGAGACACACAACACACACACAGTGAGACACACAACACACACACACAGTGAGACACACAACACACACACAGTGAGACACACAACACACACACAGTGAGACACACAACACACACACAGTGAGACACACAACACACACACAGTGAGACACACAACACACACACAGTGAGACACACAACACACACACAGTGAGACACACAACACACACACAGTGAGACACACAACACACACACACAGTGAGACACACGACACACACACACAGTGAGACACACGACACACACACACAGTGAGACAGTGAGACACACAACACACACACACAGTGAGACACACAACTAACACACACAGTGAGACACACAACTAACACACACACACACAACACACACAGTGAGACACACGACACACACAGTGAGACACACAACACACACAGTGAGACACACAACATACACACAGTGACACACACACACAGTGAGACACACAACACACACACAGTGAGACACACAACACACACACAACACACACAGTGAGACACACAACACACACAGTGAGACACACAACACACACAGTGAGACACACAACACACACAGTGAGACACACAACACACACATTGAGACACACAACATACACACAGTGAGACACACAACACACACACAGTGAGACACACAACACACACACAGTGAGACACACAACACACACACAGTGAGACACACAACACACACACACACACAGAGTGAGACACACAACACACACACACAGAGTGAGACACACAACACACACACGGTGAGACACACAACACACACACACAGTGAGACACACAACACACACAGCGAGACACACAACACACACACACAGTGAGACACACAACACACACACAGTGAGACACACAACACACACACAGTGTGAGACACACAACACACACACAGAGTGAGACACACAACACACACACAGTGAGACACACAACACACACACAGTGAGACACACAACACACACACAGTGAGACACACAACACACACACACACAGTGAGACACACAACACACACACACACAGTGAGACACACAACACACACAGAGTGAGACACACAACACACACAGAGTAAGACACACAACACACACATAGTGAGACACACAACACACACACAGTGAGACACACAACACACACACAACACACACACAGTGAGACACACAACACACACAGTGAGACACACAACACACACACAGTGAGACACACAACACACACAGTGAGACACACAACACACACACAGTGAGACACACAACACACACACAGTGAGACTTAACACACACACAGAGTGAGACACACAACACACACACAGTGAGACACACAACACACACACAGTGAGACACACAACACACACACAGTGAGACACACAACACACACAGAGTGAGACACACAACACACACACAGTGAGACACACAGCACACACACAGTGAGACACACAGCACAAACACAGTGAGACACACAGCACACACACAGTGAGACACACAACACACACACAGAGTGAGACACACAACACACACACAGAGTGAGACACACAACACACACAGTGAGACACACAACACACACACAGTGAGACACACAACACACACACACAGTGAGACACACAACACACACACAGTGAGACACACACACAGTGAGACACACAACACACACACAGTGAGACACACAACACACACACAGAGTGAGACACACAACACACACAGAGTGAGACACACAACACACAGAGTGAGACACACAACACACACAGAGTGAGACACACAACTAACACACACAGTGAGACACACAACATACACAGTGAGACACACAACACACACAGTGAGACACACAACACACACACAGCGAGACACACAACACACACAGCGAGACACACAACATACACAGTGAGACACACAACACACACAGTGAGACACACAACATACACAGTGAGACACACAACACACACAGTGAGACACACAACACACACACAGTGAGACACACAACACACACACAGTGAGACACACAACACACACACAGTGAGATACACAACACACACACACACAGTGAGACACACAACACACACAGTGAGACACACAACACACACACACAGTGAGACACACAACACACACACAGTGAGACACAACACACACACACAGTGAGACACACAACACACACACACAGTGAGACACACAACACACACAGTGAGACACACAACACACACACACAACACACGGTGAGACACACAACACACACAGTGAGACACACAGCACACAGAGTGAGACACACAACACACACACAGTGAGACACACAACACACACACAGTGAGACACACAACACACACACACACAGTGAGACACACAACACACACACACAGTGAGACACACAACACACACACACAGTGAGACACACAACACACACACAGTGAGACACACAACTAACACACACACAACACACACAGTGAGATACACACACACAGTGAGACACACACACACAGTGAGACACACAACACACACAGTGAGA
>NW_027315857.1:28196667-28221667 GCF_026437365.1 Eucyclogobius newberryi | reverse complement strand
CACACAACACACACACGGTGAGACACACAACACACACACGGTGAGACACACAACACACACAGTGAGACACACAACACACACACAGTGAGACACACAACACACACACAGTGAGACACACAACACACACACACAGTGAGACACACAACACACACACACAGTGAGACACACAACACACACACAGTGAGACACACAACACACACACACACAGTGAGACACACAACACACACACAGTGAGACACACAACACACACACAGTGAGACACACAACACACACACAGCGAGACACACAACACACACAGCGAGACACACAACACAAACAGTGAGACACACAACACACACACACACACACAGTGAGACACACACACAGTGAGACACACAACACACACACAGTGAGACACACAACACACACACAGTGAGACACACAACACACACAGTGAGACACACAACACACACACAGAGTGAGACACACAACACACACACAGTGAGACACACAACACACACACACAGTGAGACACACAACACACACACACAGTGAGACACACAACACACACACACATTGAGACACACAACATACACACAGTGAGACACACAACACACACACACACAGTGAGACACACAACATACACACAGTGAGACACACAACACACAGTGAGACACACATACACACAGTGAGACACACAACACACACACACACAGTGAGACACACAACACACACACAGTGAGACACACAACACACACACAGTGAGACACACTACACACACACACACAGAGTGAGACACACAACACACACACACAGAGTGAGACACACAACACACACACGGTGAGACACACAACACACACACACACACAGTGAGACACACAACACACACAGCGAGACACACAACACACACACACAGTGAGACACACAACACACACACACAGTGAGACACACAACACACACACACAGTGAGACACACAACACACACACAGTGAGACACACAACACACACACAGTGTGAGACACACAACACACACACAGAGTGAGACACACAACACACACACAGTGAGACACACAACACACACACAGTGAGACACACAACACACACACACACAGTGAGACACACAACACACACAGAGTGAGACACAACACACACAGAGTAAGACACACAACACACACAGAGTGAGACACACAACACACACACAGTGAGACACACAACACACACACAACACACACACAGTGAGACACACAACACACACAGTGAGACACACAACACACACACAGTGAAACACACCACACACACAGTGAGACACACAACACACACACAGTGAGACTTAACACACACACAGAGTGAGACACACAACACACACAAAGTGAGACACACAACACACACACAGTGAGACACACAACACACACACAGTGAGACACACAACACACACAGAGTGAGACACACAACACACACACAGTGAGACACACAGCACACACACAGTGAGACACACAGCACACACACAGTGAGACACACAACACACACACAGTGAGACACACAACACACACAGTGAGACACACAACATACACAGTGAGACACACAACACACACAGTGAGACACACAACACACACACAGCGAGACACACAACACACACAGCGAGACACACAACATACACAGTGAGACACACAACACACACAGTGAGACACACAACACACACAGTGAGACACACAACATACACAGTGAGACACACAACACACACAGTGAGACACACAACACACACACAGTGAGACACACAACACACACACAGTGAGACACACAACACACACACAGTGAGACACACAACACACACACAGTGAGATACACAACACACACACACAGTGAGACACACAACACACACACAGTGAGACACACAACACACACACACAGTGAGACACACAACACACACACAGTGAGACACAATACACACACACAGTGAGACACACAACACACACACAGTGAGACACACAACACACACAGTGAGACACACAACACACACAGTGAGACACACAACACACACACACACAACACACGGTGAGACACACAACACACACACAGTGAGACACACAACACACACACACACACAGTGAGACACACAACACACACACAGTGAGACACACAACACACAGAGTGAGACACACAACACACACACAGAGTGAGACACACAACACACACACAGCGAGACACACAACACACACACAGCGAGACACACAACACACACACAGCGAGACACACAACACACACACAGCGAGACACACAACACACACACAGTGAGACACACAACACACACACACACAACACACACAGTGAGACACACAACACACACAGTGAGACACCCAGCACACAGAGTGAGACACACAACACACACACAGTGAGACACACAACACACACACAGTGAGACACACAACACACACACACACACAGTGAGACACACAACACACACACACAGTGAGACACACAACACACACACACAGTGAGACACACAACACACACACACAGTGAGACACACAACTAACACACACACAACACACACAGTGAGACACACACACACAGTGAGACACACAACACACACAGTGAGACACACAACATACACAGTGAGACACACAACATACACAGTGAGACACACAACACACACAGTGAGACACACAACATACACAGTGAGACACACAACATACACAGTGAGACACACAACACACACACAGTGAGACACACAACACACACACACAGTGAGACACACAACACACACACACAGTGAGACACACAACACACACACACACAGTGAGACACACAACACACACAGTGAGACACACAACACACACACAGTGAGACACAACACACACACAGCGAGACACACAACACACACAGAGTGAGACACACAACACACACAGTGAGACACACAACACACACAGTGAGACACACAACACAAACACACACAGAGTGAGACACACAACACACACACAGTGAGACACAACACACACACACACAACACACGGTGAGACACACACACAGTGAGACACACAACACACACACAGTGAGACACACAGTGAGACACACAACATACACAGTGAGACACACAACACACACAGTGAGACACACAACACACACACAGCGAGACACACAACACACACAGTGAGACACACAACATACACAGTGAGACACACAACACACACACAACACACACACACACACAGTGAGACACACAACACACACACGGTGAGACACACAACACACACACGGTGAGACACACAACACACACACAGTGAGACACACAACACACACACAGTGAGACACACAACACACACACAGTGAGACACACAACACACACACAGTGAGACACACAACACACACACACAGTGAGACACACAACTAACACACACACACACAACACACACAGTGAGACACACAACATACACACAGTGAGACACACACACACAGTGAGACACACAACACACACACAGTGAGACACACAACACACACACACACAACACACACAGTGAGACACACAACACACACAGTGAGACACACAACACACACACAGTGAGACACACAACACACACACAGTGAGACACACAACATACACACAGTGAGACACACAACACACAGTGAGACACACATACACACAGTGAGACACACAACACACACACACAGTGAGACACACAACACACACACAGTGAGACACACAACACACACACACAGTGAGACACAACACACACACATAGTGAGACACACAACACACACAGAGTGAGACACACAACACACACAGTGAGACACACAACACACACAGTGAGACACACAACACACACACACACAGTGAGACACACAACACACACACAGCGAGACACACAACACACACAGAGTGAGACACACAACACACACAGAGTGAGACACACAACACACACACAGTGAGACACACAACACACACACAGTGAGACACACAACACACACACAGTGAGACACACAACACACACACACACACAACACACACACGGTGAGACACACACACACAGTGAGACATACAACACACACACACACACAGTGAGACACACACACAGTGAGACACACAACACACACACAGTGAGACACACAACACACAGAGTGAGACACACAACACACACACAGAGTGAGACACACAACACACACACAGCGAGACACACAACACACACACAGTGAGACACACAACACACACAGTGAGACACACAACACACACAGAGTGAGACACACAACACACACACAGTGAGACACACAACACACACACAGTGAGACACACAACACACACACAGTGAGACACACAACACACACACAGTGAGACACACAACACACACACAGTGAGACACACAACTAACACACACACACACAACACACACAGTGAGACACACAACACACACAGTGAGACACACAACACACACACACAGTGAGACACACAACTAACACACACACACACACAACACACACAGTGAGACACACAACACACACAGTGAGACACACAACACACACAGTGAGACACACAACATACACACAGTGACACACACACACACAGTGAGACACACAACACACACACAGTGAGACACACAACACACACACAACACACACAGTGAGACACACAACACACACAGTGAGACACACAACACACACAGTGAGACACACAACACACACAGTGAGACACACAACACACACAGTGAGACACACAACACACACACACACACAGTGAGACACACAACATACACACAGTGAGACACACAACACACAGTGAGACACACATACACACAGTGAGACACACAACACACACACACACACACAGTGAGACACACATACACACAGTGAGACACACAACACACACACACACACAGTGAGACACACAACACACACACAGTGAGACACACAACACACACACAGTGAGACACACAACACACACACACACACACACACAGAGTGAGACACACAACACACACACGGTGAGACACACACACAGTGAGACACACAACACACACACAGTGAGACACACAACACACACACACACACAGTGAGACACACAACACACACACACAGTGAGACACACAACACACACACAGACTGAGACACATCACACACACAGTGTGAGACACACAACACACACACAGAGTGAGACACACAACACACACACAGTGAGACACACAACACACACACAGTGAGACACACAACACACACACAGTGAGACACACAACACACACACAGTGAGACACACAACACACACACACAGTGAGACACACAACACACACAGAGTAAGACACACAACACACACAGAGTGAGACACACAACACACACACAGTGAGACACACAACACACACACAACACACACACAGTGAGACACACAACACACACAGTGAGACACACAACACACACACAGTGAGACACACAACACACACAGTGAGACACACAACACACACACAGTGAGACACACAACACACACACAGTGAGACTTAACACACACACAGAGTGAGACACACAACACACACACAGTGAGACACACAACACACACACAGTGAGACACACAACACACACAGAGTGAGACACACAACACACACAGAGTGAGACACACAACACATACAGTGAGACACACAACACACACACAGTGAGACACACAACACACACAGTTAGACACACAGCACACACACAGTGAGACACACAACACACACACAGTGAGACACACAACACACACACAGAGTGAGACACACAACACACACACAGTGAGACACACAACACACACACAGTGAGACACACAACACACACACAGTGAGACACACAACACACACACAGTGAGACACACAACACACACACAGTGAGACACACAACACACACACAGTGAGACACACAACACACACACAGTGAGACACACAACACACACACAGTGTGAGACACACAACACACACACAGACTGAGACACATCACACACACAGTGTGAGACACACAACACACACACAGAGTGAGACACACAACACACACACAGTGAGACACACAACACACACACAGTGAGACACACAACACACACACACAGTGAGACACACAACACACACACACAGTGAGACACACAACACACACAGAGTGAGACACACAACACACACAGAGTAAGACACACAACACACACAGAGTGAGACACACAACACACACACAGTGAGACACACAACACACACACAACACACACACAGTGAGACACACAACACACACAGTGAGACACACAACACACACACAGTGAGACACACAACACACACAGTGAGACACACAACACACACACAGTGAGACTTAACACACACACAGAGTGAGACACACAACACACACACAGTGAGACACACAACACACACACAGTGAGACACACAACACACACAGAGTGAGACACACAACACACACAGTGAGACACACAACACACACACAGTGAGACACACAACACACACAGTTAGACACACAGCACACACACAGTGAGACACACAACACACACACAGTGAGACACACAACACACACACAGAGTGAGACACACAACACACACACAGTGAGACACACAACACACACACAGTGAGACACACAACACACACACAGTGAGACACACAACACACACACAGTGAGACACACAACACACACACACAGTGAGACACACAACACACACACAGTGAGACACACAACACACACACACAGTGAGACACACAACACACACACAGTGAGACACACAACACACACACAGAGTGAGACACACAACACACACAGAGTGAGACACACAACACACACACAGAGTGAGACACACAACACACACACAGAGTGAGACACACAACACACACAGAGTGAGACACACAACACACACAGAGTGAGACACACAACACACACAGAGTGAGACACACAACTAACACACACAGTGAGACACACAACACACACAGTGAGACACACAACATACACAGTGAGACACACAACACACACAGTGAGACACACAACACACACACAGCGAGACACACAACACACACAGCGAGACACACAACATACACAGTGAGACACACAACACACACAGTGAGACACACAACATACACAGTGAGACACACAACACACACAGTGAGACACACAACACACACACAGTGAGACACACAACACACACACAGTGAGACACACAACACACACACAGTGAGATACACAACACACACACACAGTGAGACACACAACACACACACAGTGAGACACACAACACACACACACAGTGAGACACACAACACACACACAGTGAGACACACAACACACACACAGAGTGAGACACACAACACACACACAGTGAGACACACAACACACACAGTGAGACACACAACACACACACACACAACACACGGTGAGACACACAACACACACACAGTGAGACACACAACACACACACACACACAGTGAGACACACAACACACACAGTGAGACACACAACACACAGAGTGAGACACACAACACACACACAGCGAGACACACAACACACACACAGTGAGACACACAACACACACACACAACACACACAGTGAGACACACAACACACACACAGTGAGACACACAACACACACACAGTGAGACACACAACGCACACACACAGTGAGACACACAACACACACACACAGTGAGACACACAACACACACACACAGTGAGACACACAACACACACACACAGTGAGACACACAACACACACACACAGTGAGACACACAACTAACACACACACACAACACACACAGTGAGACACACACACACAGTGAGACACACAACACACACAGTGAGACACACAACACACACAACACACACAGTGAGACACACAACACACACAGTGAGACACACAACATACACACAGTGAGACACACAACACACACACACAGTGAGACACACAACAAATACACACAGTGAGACACACAAAACACAGTGAGACACACAACACACACACACACACAGTGAGACACACAACACACACACACAGTGAGACACACAACACACACAGTGAGACACACAACACACACACACAGTGAGACACACAACACACACACATAGTGAGACACACAACACACAGAGTGAGACACACAACACACACACAGTGAGACACACAACACACACACAGTGAGACACACAACACACACACACACACAGTGAGACACACACACACACACACACACAGTGAGACACACAACACACACACACAGTGAGACACACAACACACACACATAGTGAGACACACAACACACACAGAGTGAGACACACAACACACACAGAGTAAGACACACAACACACACAGAGTGAGACACACAACACACACACAGTGAGACACACAACACACACACAGTGAGACACACAACACACACAGTGAGACACACAACACACACACAGTGAGACACACAACACACACAGTGAGACACACAACACACACACAGTGAGACACACAACACACACACAGTGAGACTTAACACACACACAGAGTGAGACACACAACACACACACAGTGAGACACACAACACACACACAGTGAGACACACAACACACACAGAGTGAGACACACAACACACACACAGTGAGACACACAACACACACAGTTAGACACACAGCACACACACAGTTAGACACACAACACACACACAGTGAGACACACAGCACACACACAGAGTTAGACACACAACACACACACAGTGAGACACACAACACACACACAGTGAGACACACAACACACACACAGTGAGACACACAACACACACACAGTGAGACACACAACACACACACAGTGAGACACACAACACACACACACAGTGAGACACACAACACACACACAGTGAGACACACAACACACACACACAGTGAGACACACAACACACACACAGTGAGACACACAACACACACACAGAGTGAGACACACAACACACACAGAGTGAGACACACAACACACACAGAGTGAGACACACAACACACACACAGAGTGAGACACACAACACACACACAGAGTGAGACACACAACACACACAGAGTGAGACACACAACACACACAGAGTGAGACACACAACACACACAGAGTGAGACACACAACTAACACACACAGTGAGACACACAACACACACAGTGAGACACACAACATACACAGTGAGACACACAACACACACAGTGAGACACACAACACACACACAGCGAGACACACAACACACACAGCGAGACACACAACATACACAGTGAGACACACAACACACACAGTGAGACACACAACATACACAGTGAGACACACAACACACACAGTGAGACACACAACACACACACAGTGAGACACACAACAAACACACAGTGAGACACACAACACACACACACAGTGAGATACACAACACACACACACAGTGAGACACACAACACACACACAGTGAGACACACAACACACACACACAGTGAGACACACAACACACACACAGTGAGACACACAACACACACACAGAGTGAGACACACAACACACACACAGTGAGACACACAACACACACACAGTGAGACACACAACACACACAGTGAGACACACAACACACACACACACACAGTGAGACACACAACACACACAGTGAGACACACAACACACAGAGTGAGACACACAACACACACACAGCGAGACACACAACACACACACAGTGAGACACACAACACACACACACAACACACACAGTGAGACACACAACACACACAGTGAGACACACAGCACACAGAGTGAGACACACAACACACACACAGTGAGACACACAACACACACACAGTGAGACACACAACACACACACACAGTGAGACACACAACACACACACACAGTGAGACACACAACACACACACACAGTGAGACACACAACACACACACACAGTGAGACACACAACTAACACACACACACAACACACACAGTGAGACACACACACACAGTGAGACACACAACACACACAGTGAGACACACAACACACACAACACACACAGTGAGACACACAACACACACAGTGAGACACACAACATACACACAGTGAGACACACAACACACACACACAGTGAGACACACAACAAATACACACAGTGAGACACACAAAACACAGTGAGACACACATACACACAGTGAGACACACAACACACACACACACAGACAGTGAGACACACAACACACACACACAGTGAGACACACAACACACACACACAGTGAGACACACAACACACACACATAGTGAGACACACAACACACACAGAGTGAGACACACAACACAAACAGTGAGACACACAACACACACACACACACACAGTGAGACACACACACACACACACAGTGAGACACACAACACACACACACAGTGAGACACACAACACACACAGAGTGAGACACACAACACACACAGAGTGAGACACACAACACACACACACAGTGAGACACACAACACACACACAGTGAGACACACAACACACACACGGTGAGACACACACACACACAGTGAGACATACAACACACACACACACAGTGAGACACACACACAGTGAGACACACAACACACACAGTGAGACACAACACACACACACACACAACACACGGTGAGACACACACACAGTGAGACACACAACACACACACAGTGAGACACACACACACAGTGAGACACACAACACACACAGTGAGACACACAACATACACAGTGAGACACACAACACACACACACACACACACACACACACAGTGAGACACACAACACACACACGGTGAGACACACAACACACACAGTGAGACACACAACATACACAGTGAGACACACAACACACACACACACACACACACACACACACACAGTGAGACACACAACACACACACGGTGAGACACACAACACACACACGGTGAGACACACAACACACACACAGTGAGACACACAACACACACACAGTGAGACACACAACACACACACAGTGAGACACACAACACACACACAGTGAGACACACAACACACACACACAGTGAGACACACAACACACACACAGTGAGACACACAACACACACACACAGTGAGACACACAACACACACACAGTGAGACACACAACACACACACAGAGTGAGACACACAACACACACAGAGTGAGACACACAACACACACAGAGTGAGACACACAACACACACACAGAGTGAGACACACAACACACACACAGAGTGAGACACACAACACACACAGAGTGAGACACACAACACACACAGAGTGAGACACACAACACACACAGAGTGAGACACACAACTAACACACACAGTGAGACACACAACACACACAGTGAGACACACAACATACACAGTGAGACACACAACACACACAGTGAGACACACAACACACACACAGCGAGACACACAACACACACAGCGAGACACACAACATACACAGTGAGACACACAACACACACAGTGAGACACACAACATACACAGTGAGACACACAACACACACAGTGAGACACACAACACACACACAGTGAGACACACAACACACACACAGTGAGACACACAACACACACACACAGTGAGATACACAACACACACACACAGTGAGACACACAACACACACACAGTGAGACACACAACACACACACACAGTGAGACACACAACACACACACAGTGAGACACACAACACACACACAGAGTGAGACACACAACACACACACAGTGAGACACACAACACACACACAGTGAGACACACAACACACACAGTGAGACACACAACACACACACACACAACACACGGTGAGACACACAACACACACACAGTGAGACACACAACACACACACACAGTGAGACACACAACACACACACACAGTGAGACACACAACACACACAGTGAGACACACAACACACACACAGCGAGACACACAACACACACACAGTGAGACACACAACACACACACACAACACACACAGTGAGACACACAACACACACAGTGAGACACACAGCACACAGAGTGAGACACACAACACACACACAGTGAGACACACAACACACACACAGTGAGACACACAACACACACACACAGTGAGACACACAACACACACACACAGTGAGACACACAACACACACACACAGTGAGACACACAACACACACACACAGTGAGACACACAACACACACACACAGTGAGACACACAACACACACACACAGTGAGACACACAACTAACACACACACACAACACACACAGTGAGACACACACACACAGTGAGACACACAACACACACAGTGAGACACACAACACACACAACACACACAGTGAGACACACAACACACACAGTGAGACACACAACATACACACAGTGAGACACACAACACACACACACAGTGAGACACACAACAAATACACACAGTGAGACACACAAAACACAGTGAGACACACATACACACAGTGAGACACACAACACACACACACACAGACAGTGAGACACACAACACACACACACAGTGAGACACACAACACACACAGTGAGACACACAACACACACACACAGTGAGACACACAACACACACACATAGTGAGACACACAACACACACAGAGTGAGACACACAACACAAACAGTGAGACACACAACACACACACACACACACAGTGAGACACACACACACACACACAGTGAGACACACAACACACACACACAGTGAGACACACAACACACACACATAGTGAGACACACAACACACACAGAGTGAGACACACAACACACACAGAGTGAGACACACAACACACACACACAGTGAGACACACAACACACACACAGTGAGACACACAACACACACACGGTGAGACACACACACACACAGTGAGACATACAACACACACACACACAGTGAGACACACACACAGTGAGACACACAACACACACAGTGAGACACAACACACACACACACACAACACACGGTGAGACACACACACAGTGAGACACACAACACACACACAGTGAGACACACACACACAGTGAGACACACAACACACACAGTGAGACACACAACATACACAGTGAGACACACAACACACACACACACACACACAGTGAGACACACAACACACACACGGTGAGACACACAACACACACAGTGAGACACACAACATACACAGTGAGACACACAACACACACACACACACACACACACACAGTGAGACACACAACACACACACGGTGAGACACACAACACACACACAGTGAGACACACAACACACACACACAGTGAGACACACAACACACACACACAGTGAGACACACAACACACACACACAGTGAGACACACAACACACACACACACAGTGAGACACACAACACACACACAGTGAGACACACAACACACACACAGTGAGACACACAACACACACACAGTGAGACACACAACACACACACAGCGAGACACACAACACACACAGTGAGACACACAACACACACAGTGAGACACACAACACAAACACACACAGAGTGAGACACACAACACACACACAGTGAGACACACAACACACACACACACAGTGAGACACACACACAGTGAGACACACAACACACACACAGTGAGACACACAACACACACAGTGAGACACACAACACACAGAGTGAGACACACAACACACACACAGAGTGAGACACACAACACACACAGAGCGAGACACACAACACACACACAGCGAGACACACAACACACACACAGTGAGACACACAACACACACACACACACAACACAGAGTGAGACACACAACACACACACAGTGAGACACACAACACACACACAGTGAGACACACAACACACACACAGAGAGACACACAACACACACACAGAGTGAGACACACAACACACACACAGTGAGACACACAACACACACACACAGTGAGACACACAACACACACACACAGTGAGACACATAACACACAACACACACAGTGAGACACACAACATACACACAGTGAGACACACACACACAGTGAGACACACAACACACACAGTGAGACACACAACACAAACACACACAGAGTGAGACACACAACACACACACAGTGAGACACACAACACAAACACACACAGAGTGAGACACACAACACACACACAGTGAGACACACAACACACACACACACACACAGTGAGACACACACACAGTGAGACACACAACACACACACAGTGAGACACACAACACACACACAGTGAGACACACAACACACAGAGTGAGACACACAACACACACACAGAGTGAGACACACAACACACACACAGCGAGACACACAACACACACACAGTGAGACACACAACACACACACACACAACACAGAGTGAGACACACAACACACACACAGTGAGACACACAACACACACACACAGAGAGACACACAACACACACACAGAGTGAGACACACAACACACACACAGTGAGACACACAACACACACACACAGTGAGACACACAACACACACACACAGTGAGACACACAACACACACACACAGTGAGACACATAACACACAACACACACAGTGAGACACACAACATACACACAGTGAGACACACACACACAGTGAGACACACAACACACACACAGTGAGACACACAACACACAGAGTGAGACACACAACACACACAGTGAGACACACAACATACACACAGTGAGACACACAACACACACAGTGAGACACACAACACACACACAGTGAGACACACAACACACACACAGTGAGACACACAACACACACACAGTGAGACACACAACACACACACAGCGAGACACACAACACACACACAGCGAGACACACAACACACACACAGCGAGACACACAACACACACACAGTGAGACACACAACACACACAGTGAGACACACAACACACACACAGTGAGACACACAACACACACACAGTGAGACACACAACACACACACAGTGAGACACACAACACACACACACACAGTGAGACACACAACACACACACACACAGTGAGACACACAACACACACACACAGTGAGACACACAACACACACACACAGTGAGACACACAACACACACACACAGTGAGACACACAACACACACACACAGTGAGACACACAACACACACACAGTGAGACACACAACACACACACAGTGAGACACACAACACACACACAGTGAGACACACAACACACACAGTGAGACACACAACACAAACACACACAGAGTGAGACACACAACACACACACAGTGAGACACACAACACACACACACACACCTTGAGACACACACACAGTGAGACACACAACACACACACAGTGAGACACACAACACACACACAGTGAGACACACAACACACAGAGTGAGACACACAACACACACACAGCGAGACACACAACACACACACAGTGAGACACACAACACACACACACACAACACACACAGTGAGACACACAACACACACAGTGAGACACACAGCACACAGAGTGAGACACACAACACACACACAGTGAGACACACAACACACACACAGTGAGACACACAACACACAGAGAGACACACAACACACACACAGAGTGAGACACACAACACACACACAGTGAGACACACACACACACAGTGAGACACACAACACACACACACAGTGAGACACACAACACACACACACAGTGAGACACACAACACACACACACAGTGAGACACACAACACACACAGAGTGAGACACAACTAACACACACACACACAACACACACAGTGAGACACACAACATACACACAGTGAGACACACACACACAGTGAGACACACAACACACACACAGTGAGACACACAACTAACACACACACACACAACACACACAGTGAGACACACAACATACACACAGTGAGACACACACACACAGTGAGACACACAACACACACACAGTGAGACACACAACACACAGAGTGAGACACACAACACACACAGTGAGACACACAACATACACACAGTGAGACACACAACACACACACACAGTGAGACACACAACATACACACAGTGAGACACACAACACACAGTGAGACACACAACACACACACACAGTGAGACACACAACACACACACAGTGAGACACACAACACACACAGTGAGACACACAACACACACACACAGTGAGACACACAACACACACACAGTGAGACACACAACACACACAGTGAGACACACAACACACACACACAGTGAGACACACAACACACACACATAGTGAGACACACAACACACACAGAGTGAGACACACAACACACACAGTGAGACACACAACACACACACAGTGAGACACACAACACACACACAGTGAGACACACAACACACACACACAACACACACACACGGTGAGACACACAACACACACACACAGTGAGACACACAACACACACACAGTGAGACACACAACACACACACACACACACACACACACACAGTGAGACACACAACACACAGAGTGAGACACACAACACACACAGTGAGACACACAACACACACACAGTGAGACACAACACACACACACAGTGAGACACACAACATACACACAGTGAGACACACAACACACACAGTGAGACACACAACACACACACAGTGAGACACACAACACACACACAGTGAGACACACAACACACACACAGTGAGACACACAACACACACACAGTGAGACACACAACACACACACACACACACAGTGAGACACACACACAGAGTGAGACACACAACACACACACAGAGTGAGACACACAACACACACACAGAGTGAGACACACAACACACACACAGAGTGAGACACACAACACACACACAGTGAGACACACAACACACACACAGCGAGACACACAACACACACACAGCGAGACACACAACGCACACACAGCGAGACACACAATGCACACACAGCGAGACACACAACACACACAGCGAGACACACAACACACACACAGCGAGACACACAACACACACACAGCGAGACACACAACACACACACAGTGAGACACACAACACACACACAGTGAGACACACAACACACACACAGTGAGACACACAACACACACACACAGTGAGACACACAACACACACACACAGTGAGACACACAACACACACACAGAGTGAGACACACAACACACACACAGAGTGAGACACACAACACACACAGAGTGAGACACACAACACACACAGAGTGAGACACACAACACACACACAGAGTGAGACACACAACACACACAGAGTGAGACACACAACACACACACAGTGAGACACACAACACACACACAGTGAGACACACAACACACACAGTGAGACACACAACACACACAGTGAGACACACAACACAAACACACACAGAGTGAGACACACAACACACACACACACAGAGTGAGACACACAACACACACACAGTGAGACACACAACACACACACACACACCTTGAGACACACACACAGTGAGACACACAACACACACACAGTGAGACACACAACACACACAGAGTGAGACACACAACACACAGAGTGAGACACACAACACACACACAGCGAGACACACAACACACACACAGTGAGACACACAACACACACACACACACAACACACACAGTGAGACACACAACACACACAGTGAGACACACAGCACACAGAGTGAGACACACAACACACACAGTGAGACACACAACACACACACAGTGAGACACACAACACACACACAGAGAGACACACAACACACACACAGAGTGAGACACACAACACACACACAGTGAGACACACAACACACACACACAGTGAGACACACAACACACACACACAGTGAGACACACAACACACACACACAGTGAGACACACAACACACACAGAGTGAGACACAACTAACACACACACACACAACACACACAGTGAGACACACAACATACACACAGTGAGACACACACACACAGTGAGACACACAACACACACACAGTGAGACACACAACTAACACACACACACACAACACACACAGTGAGACACACAACATACACACAGTGAGACACACACACACAGTGAGACACACAACACACACACAGTGAGACACACAACACACAGAGTGAGACACACAACACACACAGTGAGACACACAACATACACACAGTGAGACACACAACACACACACACAGTGAGACACACAACATACACACAGTGAGACACACAACACACAGTGAGACACACAACACACACACACAGTGAGACACACAACACACACACAGTGAGACACACAACACACACAGTGAGACACACAACACACACACACAGTGAGACACACAACACACACACAGTGAGACACAACACACACAGTGAGACACACAACACACACACACAGTGAGACACACAACACACACACATAGTGAGACACACAACACACAGAGTGAGACACACAACACACACAGTGAGACACACAACACACACACAGTGAGACACACAACACACACACAGTGAGACACACAACACACACACACACAACACACACACACGGTGAGACACACAACACACACACACAGTGAGACACACAACACACACACAGTGAGACACACAACACACACACACACACACAGTGAGACACACAACACACACAGTGAGACACACAACACACACAGAGTGAGACACACAACACACACAGAGTGAGACACACAACACACACAGTGAGACACACAACACACACACAGTGAGACACACAACACACACACAGTGAGACACACAACACACACACAGTGAGACACACAACACACACACACACACACACAGTGAGACACACAACACACACACACACACACACAGAGTGAGACACACAACACACACACAGAGTGAGACACACAACACACACACAGTGAGACACACAACACACACACAGTGAGACACACAACACACACACAGTGAGACACACAACACACACACAGTGAGACACACAACACACACACAGCGAGACACACAACACACACACAGCGAGACACACAACACACACACAGCGAGACACACAACACACACACAGTGAGACACACAATACACACACAGCGAGACACACAATACACACACAGCGAGACACACAACACACACAGCGAGACACACAACACACACACAGTGAGACACACAACACACACACAGTGAGACACACAACACACACACAGTGAGACACACAACACACACACAGTGAGACACACAACACACACACAGCGAGACACACAACACACACACAGCGAGACACACAACACACACACAGCGAGACACACAACACACACACAGTGAGACACACAATGCACACACAGCGAGACACACAACACACACAGCGAGACACACAACACACACACAGTGAGACACACAACACACACACAGTGAGACACACAACACACACAGTGAGACACACAACACACACAGTGAGACACACAACACACACACAGTGAGACACACAACACACACACAGTGAGACACACAACACACACACACAGTGAGACACACAACACACACACAGAGTGAGACACACAACACACACAGAGTGAGACACACAACACACACAGAGTGAGACACACAACACACACACAGAGTGAGACACACAACACACACAGAGTGAGACAGACAACACACACAGAGTGAGACACACACAACACACACAGAGTGAGACAAACAACACACACACAGAGTGAGACACACACACAGTTGTGTGTCTCACTGTGTGTGTTGTGTGTGTGTTAGTTGTGTGTCTCACTAACACACACACACACAACACACACAGTGAGACACACAACACACACAGTGAGACACACAACACACACACACAGTGAGACACCCAACACACACACAGTGAGACACACACACACACACACAGTGAGACACACAACACACACACTGTGAGACACACAACATAGACACAGTGAGACACACAACACACACAGTGAGACACACAACAAACACAGTGAGACACACAACAAACACCGTGAGACACACAACACACACAGTGAGACACACAACACACACAGTGAGACACACAACACACACACAGTGAGACACACAACACACACACACACACAGTGAGACACACAACACACACTCAGTGAGACACACAACACACACACACACAGTGAGACACACAACACACACACAACACACACACAGTGAGACACACAACACACAGAGTGAGACACACAACACACACACACAGTGAGACACACAACACACACACACAGTGAGACACACAACACACATACACAGTGAGACACACAACACACACACAGTGAGACACACAACACACACACAGTGAGACACACAACACACACACACACACACACCATACACACAGTGAGACACACAACACACACACACAGTGAGACACACAACACATACACACAGTGAGACACACAACACACACACACACACAGTGAGACACACAACACACACACACAGTGAGACACACAACACACACACACACACAGTGAGACACACAACACACACACACACACAGTGAGACACACAACACACACAGTGAGACACACAACACACACACACAGTGAGACACACAACACACACACATAGTGAGACACACAACACACACAGAGTGAGACACACAACACAAACAGTGAGACACACAACACACACACAGTGAGACACACAACACACACACACAGTGAGACACACAACACACACACATAGTGAGACACACAACACACACAGAGTGAGACACACAACACACACAGAGTGAGACACACAACACACACACAGTGAGACACACAACACACACACAGTGAGACACACAACACACACACAGTGAGACACACAACACACACACAACACATACACACACACACACACAGAGTGAGACACACAACACACACACGGTGAGACACACACACACACAGTGAGACATACAACACACACACACACACAGTGAGACACACACACAGTGAGACACACAACACACACAGTGAGACACAACACACACACACACACACACACAACACACGGTGAGACACACACACAGTGAGACACACAACACACACAGTGAGACACACAACATACACAGTGAGACACACAACACACACAGTGAGACACACAACACACACACAGTGAGACACACAACACACACACAGCGAGACACACAACACACACAGTGAGACACACAACATACACAGTGAGACACACAACACACACACACACACAGTGAGACACACAACACACACACGGTGAGACACACAACACACACACGGTGAGACACACAACACACACACAGTGAGACACACAACACACACACAGTGAGACACACAACACACACACAGTGAGACACACAACACACACACACAGTGAGACACACAACACACACACACAGTGAGACACACAACACACACAGTGAGACACACAACACACACACAGTGAGACACACAACACACACAGTTAGACACACAGCACACACACAATGAGACACACAACACACACACAGTGAGACACACAACACACACACAGAGTGAGACACACAACACACACACAGTGAGACACACAACACACACACAGTGAGACACACAACACACACACAGTGAGACACACAACACACACACAGTGAGACACACAACACACACACACAGTGAGACACACAACACACACACAGTGAGACACACAACACACACACACAACACACACACACACACACAGAGTGAGACACACACACACACACGGTGAGACACACAACACACACACACAACACACACACACACACAGTGAGACACACAACACACACAGTGAGACACACAACACACACAGTGAGACACACAACACACACACAGTGAGACACACAACACACACAGTGAGACACACAACACACACACAGTGAGACACACAACACACACACAGTGAGACACACAACACACACACAGTGAGACACACAACACACACACACAACACACACACACACACAGAGTGAGACACACAACACACACACAGTGAGACACACAACACACACACAGTGAGACACACAACACACACACAGTGAGACACACAACACACACACACAGTGAGACACACAACACACACACAGTGAGACACACAACACACACACACAACACACACACACACACACAGAGTGAGACACACACACACACACACGGTGAGACACACAACACACACACACAACACACACACACACACAGTGAGACACACAACACACACAGTGAGACACACAACACACACAGTGAGACACACAACACACACACAGTGAGACACACAACACACACAGTGAGACACACACACACACACACACAGTGAGACACACAACACACACACAGTGAGACACACAACATAGACACAGTGAGACACACAACACACACAGTGAGACACACAACAAACACAGTGAGACACACAACAAACACAGTGAGACACACAACACACACAGTGAGACACACAACACACACAGTGAGACACACAACACACACACAGTGAGACACACAACACACACACACACACAGTGAGACACACAACACACACTCAGTGAGACACACAACACACACACACACACACAGTGAGACACACAACACACACACAACACACACACAGTGAGACACACAACACACAGAGTGAGACACACAACACACACACACAGTGAGACACACAACACACACACACAGTGAGACACACAACACACATACACAGTGAGACACACAACACACACACAGTGAGACACACAACACACACACAGTGAGACACACAACACACACACAGTGAGACACACAACACACACAGTTAGACACACAGCACACACACAGTGAGACACACAACACACACACAGTGAGACACACAACACACACACAGAGTGAGACACACAACACACACACAGTGAGACACACAACACACACACAGTGAGACACACAACACACACACAGTGAGACACACAACACACACACACACAGTGAGACACACAACACACACACACAGTGAGACACACAACACACACACAGTGAGACACACAACACACACACACAACACACACACACACACACAGAGTGAGACACACACACACACACACACGGTGAGACACACAACACACACACACAACACACACACACAGTGAGACACACAACACACACAGTGAGACACACAACACACACAGTGAGACACACAACACACACACAGTGAGACACACAACACACACAGTGAGACACACAACACACACACAGTGAGACACACAACACACACACAGTGAGACACACAACACACACACAGTGAGACACACAACACACACACACAACACACACACACACACAGAGTGAGACACACAACACACACACAGTGAGACACACAACACACACACAGTGAGACACACAACACACACACAGTGAGACACACAACACACACACACAGTGAGACACACAACACACACACAGTGAGACACACAACACACACACACAACACACACACACACACACAGAGTGAGACACACACACACACACACGGTGAGACACACAACACACACACACAACACACACACACACACAGTGAGACACACAACACACACAGTGAGACACACAACACACACAGTGAGACACACAACACACACACAGTGAGACACACAACACACACAGTGAGACACACACACACACACACACAGTGAGACACACAACACACACACAGTGAGACACACAACATAGACACAGTGAGACACACAACACACACAGTGAGACACACAACAAACACAGTGAGACACACAACAAACACAGTGAGACACACAACACACACAGTGAGACACACAACACACACAGTGAGACACACAACACACACACAGTGAGACACACAACACACACACACACACAGTGAGACACACAACACACACTCAGTGAGACACACAACACACACACACACACACAGTGAGACACACAACACACACACAACACACACACAGTGAGACACACAACACACAGAGTGAGACACACAACACACACACACAGTGAGACACACAACACACACACACAGTGAGACACACAACACACATACACAGTGAGACACACAACACACACACAGTGAGACACACAACACACACACAGTGAGACACACAACACACACACAGTGAGACACACAACACACACACAGTGAGACACACAACACACATAGTGAGACACACAACACACACACACAGTGAGACACACAACACACACACAGTGAGACACACAACACACACACAGTGAGACACACAACACACACAGTGAGACACACAACACACACAGTGAGACACACAACACACACACAGTGAGACACACAACACACACAGTGAGACACACACACACACACACACAGTGAGACACACAACACACACACAGTGAGACACACAACATAGACACAGTGAGACACACAACACACACAGTGAGACACACAACAAACACAGTGAGACACACAACAAACACAGTGAGACACACAACACACACAGTGAGACACACAACACACACAGTGAGACACACAACACACACACAGTGAGACACACAACACACACACACACACAGTGAGACACACAACACACACTCAGTGAGACACACAACACACACACACACACACAGTGAGACACACAACACACACACAACACACACACAGTGAGACACACAACACACAGAGTGAGACACACAACACACACACACAGTGAGACACACAACACACACACACAGTGAGACACACAACACACATACACAGTGAGACACACAACACACACACAGTGAGACACACAACACACACACAGTGAGACACACAACACACACACAGTGAGACACACAACACACACACAGTGAGACACACAACACACATAGTGAGACACACAACACACACACACAGTGAGACACACAACACACACACAGTGAGACACACAACACACACACAGTGAGACACACAACACACACACAGTGAGACACAACACACACACAACACATACACACACACACACACAGAGTGAGACACACAACACACACACACAGTGAGACACACAACACACACACAGTGAGACACACAACACACACACAGTGAGACACACAACACACACACAGTGAGACACACAACACACACAC
>NW_027315857.1:28151667-28191667 GCF_026437365.1 Eucyclogobius newberryi | reverse complement strand
GTACAAGTATCACACGAGTACGCGTATGGAAGTACCACAGAAGTACAAGTATCACACGAGTACGCGTATGGAAGTACCACAGAAGTACAAGTATCACACGAGTACGCGTATGGAAGTACCACAGAAGTACAAGTATCACACGAGTACGCGTATGGAAGTACCACAGAAGTACAAGTATCACACGAGTACGCGTATGGAAGTACCACAGAAGTACAAGTATCACACGAGTACGCGTATGGAAGTACCACAGAAGTACAAGTATCACACGAGTACGCGTATGGAAGTACCACAGAAGTACAAGTATCACACGAGTACGCGTATGGAAGTACCACAGAAGTACAAGTATCACACGAGTACGCGTATGGAAGTACCACAGAAGTACAAGTATCACACGAGTACGCGTATGGAAGTACCTGATGGAGAGCCACGTTCGTCTTCAGCGTGAACGAGCTCAAACTAAAGTACTTTACTCTCCAGTCCAGCGCAGTAGAAAGTACTTTACTCTCCAGTCCAGCGCAGTAGAAAGTACTTTACTCTCCAGTCCAGCGCAGTAGAAAGTACTTTACTCTCCAGTCCAGCGCAGTAGAAAGTACTTTACTCTCCAGTCCAGCGCAGTAGAAAGTACTTTACTCTCCAGTCCAGCGCAGTAGAAAGTACTTTACTCTCCAGTCCAGCGCAGTAGAGAAGTACAAGTATATTTCACTGCAGTATCTTAAAGGACAGATACTGTAATATTTGACTCTTGTACTTTGGTACTTTGTTCTTCAGCACGACTGGAGTGAGAGTAAAAGGGGAGAAACTGTGCAGTACTCAAGTAAAAGTACTGATGTAGCTGTCCTTTACAGCGCATACTTTTACTCAAGTACATTTTAACTCGACTGAAAAGTGAAGTACTTTTACTTTGTGGTTTGAGTTCTGAGTTAAAGAGACAAATATACACAATATTCAGGATGAAATGTGTGTGAAATACTTCTTACTCTAAAGTACATTTTCCACGTTCAGCTCAGCGCTGCCCCTGGTGTTCAATCATGGACCTGCTCAAACACCAGGAACTCTTTATTATTTAGCACTTTTTGTACTGTTTTGTATCGACAGTTTTTATCATTTCAAAGACTTTTTATAAAGAAAACCATAAACATGTCTCCTGTCTGTTTCCTACAGTGTTTAGTCCTGGTTTAGTCCTGGTTTAGACCTGGTTTAGACCTGGTTTAGACCTGGTTTAGACCTGGTTTAGACCTGGTTTAGTCCTGGTTTAGTCCTGATTTAGTCTTGGTTTAGTCCTGGTTTAGACCTGGTTTAGACCTGGTTTAGTCCTGGTTTAGACCTGGTTTAGTCCTGGTTTAGACCTGGTTTAGACCTGGTTTAGACCTGGTTTAGTCCTGGTTTAGACCTGGTTTAGTCTTGGTTTAGACCTGGTTTAGTCCTGGTTTAGACCTGGTTTAGACCTGGTTTAGACCTGGTTTAGTCTTGGTTTAGTCTTGGTTTAGACCTGGTTTAGTCCTGGTTTAGACCTGGTTCAGTCCTGGTTTAGTCCTGGTTTAGATCTGGTTTAGTCCTGGTTTAGTCCTGGTTTAGTCCTGGTTTAGTCCTGGTTTAGATCTGGTTTAGATCTGGTTTAGACCTGGTTTAGACCTGGTTTAGACCTGGTTTAGTCTTGGTTTAGTCCTGGTTTAGACCTGGTTTAGTCTTGGTTTAGTCTTGGTTTAGTCCTGGTTTAGACCTGGTTTAGTCCTGGTTTAGTCCTGGTTTAGTCTTGGTTTAGTCTTGGTTTAGACCTGGTTTAGACCTGGTTTAGACCTGGTTTAGTCCTGGTTTAGTCTTGGTTTAGTCTTGGTTTAGACCTGGTTTAGACCTGGTTTAGTCCTGGTTTAGACCTGGTTCAGTCCTGGTTTAGATCTGGTTTAGACCTGGTTTAGACCTGGTTTAGTCCTGGTTCAGTCCTGGTTTAGACCTGGTTTAGACCTGGTTTAGTCCTGATTTAGATCTGGTTTAGATCTGGTTTAGTCCTGGTTTAGACCTGGTTTAGTCCTGATTTAGTCCTGATTTAGTCCTGGTTTAGACCTGGTTTAGACCTGGTTTAGACCTGGTTAAGACCTGGTTTAGTCCTGGTTTAGTCCTGGTTTAGTCCTGATTTAGTCCTGGTTTAGACCTGGTTTAGACCTGGTTTAGTCCTGGTTTAGTCCTGGTTTAGTCCTGGTTTAGTCCTGATTTAGTCCTGATTTAGTCCTGGTTTAGACCTGGTTTAGACCTGGTTTAGATCTGGTTTAGTCCTGGTTTAGTCCTGGTTTAGACCTGGTCTAGTCCCGGTTTAGACCCGGTTCAGACCCGGTTTAGTCCTGGTTTAGTCCTGGTTTAGTCCTGGTTTAGTCCTGGTTTAGATCTGGTTTAGACCTGGTTTAGACCTGGTTTAGACCTGGTTTAGTCTTGGTTTAGTCTTGGTTTAGTCCTGGTTTAGACCTGGTTTAGTCTTGGTTTAGTCTTGGTTTAGTCCTGGTTTAGACCTGGTTTAGTCCTGGTTTAGTCCTGGTTTAGTCTTGGTTTAGTCTTGGTTTAGACCTGGTTTAGACCTGGTTTAGACCTGGTTTAGTCCTGGTTTAGTCTTGGTTTAGTCTTGGTTTAGACCTGGTTTAGACCTGGTTTAGTCCTGGTTTAGACCTGGTTCAGTCCTGGTTTAGATCTGGTTTAGACCTGGTTTAGACCTGGTTTAGACCTGGTTTAGTCCTGGTTCAGTCCTGGTTTAGACCTGGTTTAGACCTGGTTTAGACCTGGTTTAGTCCTGATTTAGATCTGGTTTAGATCTGGTTTAGATCTGGTTTAGTCCTGGTTTAGACCTGGTTTAGTCCTGATTTAGTCCTGATTTAGTCCTGGTTTAGACCTGGTTTAGACCTGGTTTAGACCTGGTTTAGTCCTGGTTTAGTCCTGGTTTAGTCCTGGTTTAGTCCTGATTTAGTCCTGGTTTAGACCTGGTTTAGACCTGGTTTAGACCTGGTTTAGTCCTGGTTTAGTCCTGGTTTAGTCCTGGTTTAGTCCTGATTTAGTCCTGATTTAGTCCTGGTTTAGACCTGGTTTAGACCTGGTTTAGACCTGGTTTAGACCTGGTTTAGTCCTGGTTTAGTCCTGGTATAGTCCCCTGCAGTGTGGTTTAGTCCCCTAAACCACACGTGGGTTTAGGGTTCTCGCGTCCTGTACGCGAGAGTCCATGCCTGGTTTAGTCCCCTGCAGGACACTGTCATACCCATGTGCAATACTGTCATACCCATGTGCAATACTGTCATACCCACGTGCAATACTGACATACCCATGTGCAATACTGACATACCCATGTGCAATACTGACATACCCATGTGCAATACTGACATACCCATGTGCAATACTGACATACCCATGTGCAATACCGTCATACCCATGTGCAATACCGTCATACCCATGTGCAATACCGTCATGCCCATGTGCAATACCGACATACCCATGTGCAATACCGTCATACCCATGTGCAATACTGTCATACCCATGTGCAATACTGACATACCCATGTGCAATACTGACATACCCATGTGCAATACTGTCATACCCATGTGCAATAATGACATACCCATGTGCAATACTGTCATACCCATGTGCAATACTGACATACCCATGTGCAATACTGTCATACCCATGTGCAATACTGACATACCCATGTGCAATACTGACATACCCATGTGCAATACTGACATACCCATGTGCAATACCGTCATACCCATGTGCAATACCGTCATACCCATGTGCAATACCGTCATGCCCATGTGCAATACCGACATACCCATGTGCAATACCGTCATACCCATGTGCAATACTGTCATACCCATGTGCAATACTGACATACCCATGTGCAATACTGACATACCCATGTGCAATACCGTCATACCCATGTGCAATACCGTCATACCCATGTGCAATACCGTCATACCCATGTGCAATACTGTCATACTCATGTGCAATACTGACATACCCATGTGCAATACTGACATACCCATGTGCAATACTGTCATACCCATGTGCAATACTGTCATAACCATGTGCAATACTGTCATATTCATGTGCAATACTGTCATACTCATGTGCAATACTGTCATATTCATGTGCAATACTGTCATACCCATGTGCAATACTGTCATACCCATGTGCAATACTGTCATATTCATGTGCAATACTGTCATACCCATGTGCAATACTGTCATACCCATGTGCAATACTGTCATACTCATGTGCAATACTGACATACCCATGTGCAATACTGTCATACTCATGTGCAATACTGTCATACTCATGTGCAATACTGTCATACTCATGTGCAATACTGTCATATTCATGTGCAATACTGTCATACTCATGTGCAATACTGTCATACTCATGTGCAATACTGACATATACATGTGCAATACTGACATATACATGTGCAATACTGTCATACCCATGTGCAATACTGTCATATTCATGTGCAATACTGTCATACTCATGTGCAATACTGTCATACTCATGTGCAATACTGTCATATTCATGTGCAATACTGACATACCCATGTGCAATACTGTCATACCCATGTGCAATACTGACATACCCATGTGCAATACTGTCATATCCATGTGCAATACTGTCATATCCATGTGCAATACTGTCATACCCATGTGCAATACTGTCATACTCATGTGCAATACTGTCATATCCATGTGCAATACTGTCATACTCATGTGCAATACTGTCATATTCATGTGCAATACTGACATATACATGTGCAATACTGTCATACCCATGTGCAATACTGTCATACCCATGTGCAATACTGTCATATTCATGTGCAATACTGTCATACCCATGTGTAATACTGTCATACCCATGTGCAATACTGTCATACTCATGTGCAATACTGACATACCCATGTGCAATACTGTCATGCCCATGTGCAATACTGTCATACCCATGTGCAATACTGTCATATTCATGTGCAATACTGTCATACTCATGTGCAATACTGTCATACTCATGTGCAATACTGACATATACATGTGCAATACTGTCATACTCATGTGCAATACTGTCATACCCATGTGCAATACTGTCATATTCATGTGCAATACTGTCATACTCATGTGCAATACTGACATATACATGTGCAATACTGTCATACTCATGTGCAATACTGTCATATTCATGTGCAATACTGACATACCCATGTGCAATACTGTCATACCCATGTGCAATACTGACATACCCATGTGCAATACTGTCATATCCATGTGCAATACTGTCATATCCATGTGCAATACTGTCATACCCATGTGCAATACTGTCATACTCATGTGCAATACTGTCATACCCATGTGCAATACTGTCATACCCATGTGCAATACTGTCATACCCATGTGCAATACTGTCATACCCATGTGCAATACTGTCATACTCATGTGCAATACTGACATACCCATGTGCAATACTGTCATACCCATGTGCAATACTGTCATATTCATGTGCAATACTGTCATACCCATGTGCAATACTGTCATATTCATGTGCAATACTGTCATACCCATGTGCAATACTGACATACCCATGTGCAATACTGTCATACTCATGTGCAATACTGTCATACTCATGTGCAATACTGACATATACATGTGCAATACTGACATATACATGTGCAATACTGACATATACATGTGCAATACTGTCATACCCATGTGCAATACTGACATATACATGTGCAATACTGTCATATACATGTGCAATACTGACATATACATGTGCAATACTGACATATACATGTGCAATACTGACATATACATGTGCAATACTGTCATACCCATGTGCAATACTGTCATATTCATGTGGAAACTATTCTATAACAAATGACAGAGAAAATGAGGCAAAATATAACCAAGTCGTCTTGTTCAAAAATGGTTCTTTATTTTCAGCCGTGGACAGACACATGTCTCACACAGACACATGTCTCTCACAGACACATGTCTCTCACAGACACATGTCTCTCACATACACATGTCTCACACAGACACATGTCTCTCACAGACACATGTCTCACACAGACACATGTCTCACACAGACACATGTCTCTCACATACACATGTCTCACACAGACACATGTCTCTCACAGACACATGTCTCACACAGACACATGTCTCACACAGACACATGTCTCTCACATACACATGTCTCACACAGACACATGTCTCACACAGACACATGTCTCACACAGACACATGTCTCACACAGACACATGTCTCTCACAGACACATGTCTCTCACAGACACATGTTTCTCACAGACACATGTCTCTCACATACACATGTCTCACACAGACACATGTCTCACACAGACACATGTCTCACACAGACGCATGTCTCTCACAGACACATGTCTCACACAGACACATGTCTCTCACATACACATGTCTCACACAGACACATGTCTCACACAGACACATGTCTCACACAGACGCATGTCTCTCACAGACACATGTCTCTCACATACACATGTCTCACACAGACACATGTCTCTCACATACACATGTCTCACACAGACACATGTCTCTCACATACACATGTCTCACACAGACACATGTCTCACACATACACATGTCTCACACAGACACATGTCTCTCACAGACACATGTCTCTCACATACACATGTCTCACACAGACACATGTCTCTCACATACACATGTCTCACACAGACACATGTCTCACACAGACACATGTCTCACACAGACGCATGTCTCTCACAGACACATGTCTCTCACAGACGCATGTCTCACACAGACACATGTCTCTCACATACACATGTCTCACACAGACACATGTCTCTCACAGACACATGTCTCACACAGACACATGTCTCTCACAGACACATGTCTCACACAGACACGTCTCTCACAGACACATGTCTCTCACAGACACATGTCTCACACAGACACATGTCTCACACAGACACATGTCTCTCACAGACACATGTCTCTCACAGACACATGTCTCACACAGACACATGTCTCACACAGACACATGTCTCACACAGACACATGTCTCTCACAGACACATGTCTCTCACAGACACATGTCTCACACAGACACATGTCTCTCACAGACACATGTCTCTCACAGACACATGTCTCACACAGACACATGTCTCACACAGACACATGTCTCTCACAGACACATGTCTCTCACAGACACATGTCTCACACAGACACATGTCTCTCACAGACACATGTCTCTCACAGACACATGTCTCACACAGACACATGTCTCACACAGACACATGTCTCTCTCAGACACATGTCTCTCACAGACACATGTCTCTCACAGACACATGTCTCACACAGACACATGTTTCACACAGACACATGTCTCTCACAGACACATGTCTCTCACAGACACATGTCTCTCACAGCCACATGTCTCACACAGACACATGTCTCACACAGACACATGTCTCACACAGACACATGTCTCTCACAGACACATGTCTCACACAGACACATGTCTCTCACAGACACATGTCTCACACAGACACATGTCTCTCACAGACACATGTCTCACACAGACACATGTCTCTCACAGACACATGTCTCACACAGACACATGTCTCTCACATACACATGTCTCACACAGACACATGTCTCTCACAGACACATGTCTCTCACAGACACATGTCTCTCACAGACACATGTTTCTCACAGACACATGTCTCTCTCAGACACATGTCTCACACAGACACATGTTTCTCACAGACACATGTCTCTCACAGACACATGTCTCTCTCAGACACATGTCTCACACAGACACATGTTTCTCACAGACACATGTCTCTCACAGACACATGTCTCTCTCAGACACATGTCTCTCCCTGACATTTGTCTTTCTGTCCCTCCTGATCTGACCAGAGCAAACATTGAGTTCAGCTTATTAAGGCACAGCAGGTGCCACATATGCACAAAACCAGTCCAAACATATTGCAGAAAAACACACTCAATGTTCTACCTCATGTGAGACGTCCTCTGACCTCTGACCTCTGATCTGCAGCTTCAGTGTTCAGAGTCTGCAGAGACATAAGAAGTGTGACCCGGATGTTACACATATAAGACCTAAGTTCTATGGCATCAGGCAAAGACATGACATTTTTACACCACAGCCCGAGCGCCACAAGCTGCGAGAGGCCTATTAGTCCCGTAAGGCCGTGCGAAGCACGGCTGCGAAAGTGCGCATGTAGTGCGCACGAAATCGAGCGCGAAGCTCATGCACGCCCTGTGCAGACTTATTAGTAGTAGGAAAATGGAACATTACCTTGTAAACAGGCGAAGCCCGTGCAAAAGTGCGCACTAAACGAGCACTTTACATTGGGATGACGACCATATAAAGCACTCATTTGCCCTAAGTAGCTCACAAATACGTTCCATCTCTTGCATATTCCGTTCATATAAACATGTAATGCAAAAATTGAACATTATTACTGTTTAGAGGGCCAAAAATACAAAGTGGGCGGAGCCCACTCAAAATTAACGAAAGTACCCGTCAGTGACCAGGGACCAACACCATGAGGTAGGAAAGCGCGAGAGCCCCAGCAGGGCGGAGGGCCTATTGCTCCCGCAACGCTGCCGAAGGCGCCCGCATGTTTGGTACCCCGTCGCCCCTGGCAAGTACAGTGAACTAGCCCATGCCGAAGGCATGGATCATGCATGCTGCTATGACAGAAATAGTCAACAATGACAGAATAGTCAACAATGACAGAAATAGTCAACAATGAGTGAATGGGCGTAGCCCATTCACTCATTGTTGACAACAGCAGCGCGAAGCGCTGCATTCCTTCAAAAACCCTCCTGGCATCGTCCTGTACGCGAGAATCCATGCCGCAGGCATGGATTCTCAAATCAATGGAAGTCTATGGGGAGTGGGCGGGGCATCCCGACGGAATAGGGAGTGACGAGCGCGTAAGCGCTCGTAATGATGATTCCACCCCATGGCGTCATCGGGAAGGCTTAGAGCTTTCAAACGATGTATAATTTGTTGTTATAGTGGAAACGACTATATTGTTTTTGCTAAAAATATTATTATTAGGCCCGAGCGCCACAAGCTGGCGAGAGGCCTATTAGCCTCGTAAGGCCGTGCGAAGCACGGCTGTGAAAGTGCACACGTAGTGCGCACGAAATCCCACTTCCAAACCCTCACTAACACACTCCTCCTCACGCACGCCCCGTGCAGACTAATTAGTTGTAGGAAAATGGAACATTACCGTTGTAAACTGGCGAAGCCCGTGCAAAAGTTCGCACTAAACGAGCACTTTACATCGCGGTCGTCATCCCAATGTAAAGCACTCGTTTGCCCTAAGTAGCTCACAAATACGTTCCATCTCTTGCATGTTCCGTTCATATAAACATGTGATGCAAAAATGTAACATTATTACTGTTTAGAGGGCCAAAAACACAAAGTGGGCGGAGCCCACTCAAAATTAACGAAAGTACCCGTCAGTGACCAGGGACCCACACCATGAGGTAGGAAAGCGCTCGCGCTTTCCGAAAATCTATAGTTTATGATATTTGAAAAATGGGAAACATTGTTTTCGCATCTTCTTCTTCTTCTTCTTCTTCTTCTTCTTCTTCTTCTTCTTCTTCTTCTTCTTCTTCTTCTTCTTCTTCTTCTTCTTCTTCTTCTTCTTCTTCTCGGGACACGCCCCCTATTTTTCACCCAGTGACATTAACGAAAAGTCACAAAAATTTGCACACCTCTAAAAATCGTGCCTCTACATTCTGGCTATCTCCCTTTTCTAAAATAAAAAAAAATGTGCGCGTCAGCGCCCCCAAATGTACCAAAAATGCATTAAGATAGAAAATGACCCCAAAAAAATCTGATCGTAGAATCATGAAATTTGGCGCAGAGGTAGATCGTGACAAGAGAAGTAGAAAATATTATCACGGCAACGCCGTCCGCCCAACCAAATGTCGGCCATATTGCTTCAAAAATGGCTAAGCATGACTCAGGAGTTTTTCCAAACGTGGTACTTTTACAAACTCCTCCCCCTCAGGGCGTTGGCTCTAAAAAACTGAAATTGTGTGAAAATGCTACTGAGGAGTGGGACATCAAAAGTTATTCAAATGACATTGACCCTGTCACGGTCTCTGTGGGTTTGGGCGAAGCCGCAAACTTTAGCTAGAATTTCAGAAATCTTCCAAATTTTACATTTCTGCCGTTTGCGCAGATAAAGTCCGAATTGCGTCAAATTAGAATCAGTTGTTAAACTCTTTGCCCTAAACCTACTTGGGGTGAAATCAATTCATTTGGCGCCACAGCGCCCCCTACAGATTTTATATGGAGGTTAAATGTTTAGTTTAGCGAAATTTTACGAACTTTGACACAAAACTCAATTTTGGCCCCATCAAAAAAGTCAATGACTCATGTCATAATTGTTATGGCGTTGCCGTAGCGATGACCAAAACCTCCCATGTTATTCCAATGGGGAAATCACCAGAACATGTTTACACTTTAGACTTTCACCAACTCCTCCCAGGGCGTCAGCCCTATTAACCTGAAATTTGGTGAGACTCATCTTCAGGACCATCAAAAGTTATTCACATTTTTATTCAAAGAGTCACGGTGTCTGTGCGGCAGAGCCGCACATTTTGCCAAGAATTCAAAAAAATAAAATTGCTTTTTGATGTAAAACAAAGGGGAGAAGATGTGACAGCGTCACAGATTCAGCAGTAGATGTGATAAAAGGACAATTGGGGCGCGTTAGCCACGCCCCCTTCTCTTGCGGCGTGGCGGCGGCGTGGCGAGGGCCGATCATTGCCGCTTGCGGCTTTAATTTACCATTATTATTAGTATTATCTTGTCTTACGCTGTTTGATTTATTTATTTTATCTTTATTTTTCCTTCCATTCATTATTAAGAAATGAGAGGATTTGTTCTTTTTTTTGTTTATAAGAGTTTTTCTATCAAGAGTGTTTTTAAACTTCCTGTAAATGACCCGTCCTTTTCCTCTGGATCTTCCAGTGTTGCAACAACGACATTTCCCCATGTGGGACAATAAAGGATGATCTTATCTTATCTTAAAGTCAATGGTCACATGACAGATCCAGTGACTCTGGACAGAGGGGTCAGACAGAGGTCAGACAGAGGTCAGACAGAGGGGTCAGACAGAGGGGTCAGACAGAGGTCAGACAGAGGGGTCAGTCAGAGGTCAGACAGAGGGGTCAGACAGAGGTCAGACAGAGGGGTCAGACAGAGGGGTCAGACAGAGGGGTCAGACAGAGGTCAGACAGAGGGGTCAGACAGAGGTCAGACAGGGCTGTGCCTGGTCTCTCCTCAGGTTTGCTTTGAACAATTGGAATAATTTATGAAACAATTAAAGACAGTTCATGACATTGTTCAGACCAATGTATTATTGACAGATTTCCCAGGACTTTGAGCGTGAGACGTGAGGCTGAACATGTCAGTTCCAGTCTCCACCACAAGGGTTCCTCAGAGTGGTTTGCATCAGATCCAGCGCTACAGTGTAGAGTGAGAGCGCCTCCTGGTGGAGCTATAACACATGTAAACACTTAGATGAGGGAAACACTTTATTTACAGCCTTTATCATGATTGTTTAATGTTGCCCTTTAATGCACCAGAGTTTATACAGAAAGAATACAATATATTGTCAAAAACAAAGACAGAGTCATATTGAAGAAAGTAGAACTTGTTTAGAATATTTACTGTATGTATTTCATTATTTTGAATAGTTCTATTTACTTATCATACTTTATATTATTTTATATTACATATTTGTAAGAATATATCATCATCATCATCGTCATCATCGTGAGCATCAGATGCAGCTCCATCTACAGGTTTATCTATTTATGTGACAATATATACGTCATAAGGCGCTGGTACAGCTGGCAGCCCGGTGTAAACGCTCTCTCTTCTTTCTCACACTTATTGTGCTTTATCTCCTATATTTTGTAAATATAGTTAGTATATTTTTTCTATTTTACTGTACGATAGGGACACGCGCTGGAATAGTTTTTTAATTCAATTGTTTTTGACTTTTTTCGGCTGGATTTGAGCGTTTTTCGTTGCGTTCGTTGTGTTGTTGTGACGTGAGCTAGCTCCGAGCGAGCCCCCCCCCGCCCCCCGGCCGGCGCCGTACCGCGTTTCCACAAAGGAGGAACTCATGAAACTGCGGAGAACAGTCGTCTTACCCGGAGATCGTCACGTTATCCCGTCGCAATACTGACCTAACCTAATACTGATGTGCAATTCTGTCATATGTGCAATTACTGTTGGAATTACTGTGCAATGGTATTTATTTATTTATTTGTCTATGGGAGTTTTTATTTATTTATAGGAGATCTTCTACTGAAAGTGTTTTTCAGACTTCCTATAAGTGATCTGTTCTTCTGGATCTACCTCTGGATCTACCTGCGTTGCAACAATGAAATTTCCCCATGTGGGACAATAAAGGAATATCTTATATCATGACGTTACATGTGACATTGAGAGAAGTCCAGCTCCTGTGTGAGGGCCCATGTGAGGCCCTGTGTGAGGGCCCATGTGAGGGCCCATGTGAGGCCCTGTGTGAGGGCCTATGTGAGGCCCTGTGTGAGGGCCCATGTGAGGGCCCATGTGAGGCCCTGTGTGAGGGCCCGTGTGAGGCCCTGTGTGAGGGCCTATGTGAGGCCCTGTGTGAGGGCCCATGTGAGGCCCTGTGTGAGGGCCCATGTGAGGCCCTGTGTGAGGGCCCGTGTGAGGGCCTATGTGAGGCCCTGTGTGAGGGCCCGTGTGAGGGCCTATGTGAGGCCCTATGTGAGGCCCTGTGTGAAGTCAGATCCAGCAGCAGAACTCTGTCCTGAGGAGTTGCTGCTGTCAATCCCAGAGTCTTCACAGCAGCTCAGCAGACTCACTCTGTCCTCCAGCTCTGAGGTCACTGTGAGGTCAGGCTGAAGCTCTGAGGTCATTGTGAGGTCAGGCTGAAGCTCTGAGGTCACTGTGAGGTCAGGCTGAAGCTCTGAGGTCACTGTGAGGTCAGGCTGAAGCTCTGAGGTCACTGTGAGGTCAGGCTGAAGCTCTGAGGTCACTGTGAGGTCAGGCTGAAGCTCTGAGGTCACTGTGAGGTCAGGCTGAAGCTCTGAGGTCACTGTGAGGTCAGGCTGAAGCTCTGAGGTCACTGTGAGGTCAGGCTGAAGCTCTGAGGTCACTGTGAGGTCAGGCTGAAGCTCTGAGGTCACTGTGAGAAGGTCACACTGATGTTCTGACCAGTCCAGCAGCAGCAGCTCTGGAGAGACGTGGAGCTGGTCCAGAAACACGGGGCGAGTGACTCTGGGATGAAAACTGTTCTTCAAACGTCTGTGACAGTGAAAAGCTCCAAACGAGACGCCAAAGACCAGAAGGAACGCACCACACAACGAGGCCAAGAAGCACAGACAGATCTTCAGCCAGTGAGGCCCTTCAGTGCTGAGGCAGAGCGGCTCTGTGAAGGCGCTGGTCCTGTCGGGGTCAATGGTCAGAGACTGGACACTGACGCAGTAGAAGGTCCAGAAGCTCAGCTTGTCCAGAGTCACCATGGTGTTTGGACTGTCCACTGGTGTCCTCTGACCCGAACGCTCCTTCTCCCAAAACATGAACCTGAAGGACAAGCTGGGGATCTTGTCCTTCATGGAGGTGTTGTTGATGGTCCGAGGCTCCGTCACAGACACTTCCAGAACATTTCCAGCAGCAGACACCTTCACACTGGTCGGAGGTCCCACTGCAGCGTCTTTAGCTGGAGCAAAGTCCAGAGCGGTCCAGTTTGAGGTCAGCCCGTCCACAGAAGCTTGGACCCTCAGAGAGTAGATGCCCAGGTAGTGCAGATCCAGAGGGTTCAGGTCACAGGACCGCTCCCAGGTCTCCTCACACGCCTGTCTCCATTTGGGACGGTTCTTCCGGAAAGCGCCCATGTACTGGACAGTGAAGGAGACAGTTTGTCCCTCTGACCCTTGACCCCAGCTCCAGAGCAGAGTGTAGTCTGTGTTCAGAGCCTGGACCCGCAGATCCTCTGGAGCAGGAACCTGTGTGCAGAAGCTCAGCGGGACAAGTGTGAGGGCCCCGAGCAGGAGCCACGGAGGAGCCATCTCTGACCTGGTCACGGATCTAAGTCCTGGTCATCACCGGACCCGCCGCGTCCATGTGATGTGCATCCACACAGTCCTGTCTTCTGCTCCCGTGTCCCGTGTGTCCCGTGTCCCGTGTGTCCCGTGTCCCGTGTGTCACGTGTCCCGTGTGTCACGTGACTAAAGCCCCGCACACACGGGAATATTCAAAACTACTCGTTAAACACTAAACATCGTGTCGTCGCTGAACGAGCTTCTTCCGCCTTTATTTGGCCAAAAGTGAAAGAAAGTCACGTAAAGTCACGTGACGTAACGTAACGTCATGACGCACACAGAGGCCACGCACTGACGTCAGAGAAGACAAGATGGCGGCCGTGCAGAAGGCGGAAGGTAATGGAGCTGAAGCCGCGGCGCTGCGGCTCTTTAACCGCCTCAAGCCACACTTTCCCGGCTCAGACCCGGCTTATCCGTGTCGTACCGACCCCCAGGGGCCTGCACTCTGCTCCGGGGCCGCTGTCCGCGCTCTGGCCCCGCGGTGAGGGGCTGGACGTGGGGTAAAGCCGTCCTAAGGCGCTCCTATTCCCGTTAGCGGTGACCGGTGAGCCGCGGGGCAGAGATCCAAACAAACCGGGTCTTACCCCGGGAGCTGTGCGGCTCTCTGGGGCTCTCTGGGGCTCTCGGAGGGTCTCGGAGGGTCTCTGGGGCTCTCGGAGGGTCTCTGGGGCTCTCGGAGGGTCTCTGGGGCTCTCTGGGGCTCTCGGAGGGTCTCGGAGGGTCTCTGGGGCTCTCGGAGGGTCTCTGGGGCTCTCGGAGGGTCTCTGGGGCTCTCGGAGGGTCTCTGGGGCTCTCTGAACTGCCCCCGTGGCTCGCTCCGCTATGGAGCTTTCCCCAGCGCGGAGCGGACACCGGCGGCAGCCCAGATCTCCAGCCGTGGCAGGTGCACCTTGAGGCGGACCCGGGCGCTAAGAGAGGCCGCTGCCTGAGCCGGGCCTGCTGTAGACTTTACTCTGATTATGATCTGATTTCTGGAGTTATCAGATTATACTATCAGTTATACTTACATAGAGTCTGTGACTGAAGCTTCTAGAGAGAATATTTGTGAATAAAGTGTGTTATTAATGAGTTGTTATTTTTTGACCTTTTGATTTATGCCTCTGTCTTTATTATAAAAAGTCTTTGTTTTTTAGAGACAAATATTCCATTAGAAAAATACAACTCTTCTAGTCGGTTCATGGTTCCAGCCGTAGATGAGGTTTCAGAATTTGCGTGTCATTTAAAAAGTTGAATAAAGTTCATAAATCAGATCATAATCAGTTACTGAAGTTGGCAGTATTTTTATTCAGAGTTTGAATTCATGATATAAAAATGAAACTATTTGTACCGTTCTCACTTCACACTCTTGTTCTGACGTTCCACTGTGAGAAAAAACATTCTAATGAACTACAAAACTAGAATCATCTCTTTTACCTGTGACGTTCTCCAGCGCGTCACGTTCTCATGTGCGTCACGTTCTCCAGCGCGTCACGTTCTCATGCGCGTCACGTTCTGATGCGCGTCACGTTCTCGTGCGCGTCACGTTCTCTATGTTCTAGTGCGCGTCACGTTCTCATGTGCGTCACGTTCTCATGCGCGTCACGTTCTCGTGCGCGTCACGTTCTCTATGTTCTAGTGCGCGTCACGTTCTCATGTGCGTCACGTTCTCATGCGCGTCACGTTCTCGTGCGCGTCACGTTCTCTATGTTCTAGTGCGCGTCACGTTCTCATGTGCGTCACGTTCTCGTGCGCGTCACGTTCTCATGCGCGTCACGTTCTGATGCGCGTCACGTTCTCGTGCGCGTCACGTTCTCTATGTTCTAGTGCGCGTCACGTTCTCATGTGCGTCACGTTCTCATGCGCGTCACGTTCTCGTGCGCGTCACGTTCTCTATGTTCTAGTGCGCGTCACGTTCTCATGTGCGTCACGTTCTCATGCGCGTCACGTTCTCGTGCGCGTCACGTTCTCTATGTTCTAGTGCGCGTCACGTTCTCGTGCGCGTCACGTTCTGATGCGCGTCACGTTCTCCATGTTCTAGTGCGCGTCACGTTCTCATGTGCGTCACGTTCTCGTGCGCGTCACGTTCTCCACGTTCTCGTGCACGTCACGTTCTCATGTGTATCACGTTTTCGTGCGCGTCACGTTCTCATGCGCGTCACGTTCTCCATGTTCTAGTGCGCGTCACGTTCTCCATGTTCTAGTGCGCGTCACGTTCTCATGTGCGTCACGTTCTCGTGCGCGTCACGTTCTGATGCGCGTCACGTTCTCTATGTTCTAGTGCGCGTCACGTTCTCATGTGCGTCACGTTCTCGTGCGCGTCACGTTCTCATGCGCGTCACGTTCTGATGCGCGTCACGTTCTGATGCGCGTCACGTTCTGATGCGCGTCACGTTCTCTATGTTCTAGTGCGCGTCACGTTCTCATGTGCGTCACGTTCTCGTGCGCGTCACGTTCTCATGCGCGTCACGTTCTGATGCGCGTCACGTTCTCGTGCGCGTCACGTTCTCTATGTTCTAGTGCGCGTCACGTTCTCATGCGCGTCACGTTCTGATGCGCGTCACGTTCTCGTGCGCGTCACGTTCTCTATGTTCTAGTGCGCGTCACGTTCTCATGTGCGTCACGTTCTCGTGCGCGTCACGTTCTCATGCGCGTCACGTTCTGATGCGCGTCACGTTCTCATGTGCGTCACGTTCTCATGCGCGTCACGTTCTCGTGCGCGTCACGTTCTCTATGTTCTAGTGCGCGTCACGTTCTCATGCGCGTCACGTTCTCATGCGCGTCACGTTCTCTATGTTCTAGTGCGCGTCACGTTCTCATGTGCGTCACGTTCTCATGCGCGTCACGTTCTCGTGCGCGTCACGTTCTCTATGTTCTAGTGCGCGTCACGTTCTCATGCGCGTCACGTTCTGATGCGCGTCACGTTCTCTATGTTCTAGTGCGCGTCACGTTCTCATGTGCGTCACGTTCTCGTGCGCGTCACGTTCTCCATGTTCTAGTGCGCGTCACGTTCTCATGTGCGTCACGTTCTCGTGCGCGTCACGTTCTCATGCGCGTCACGTTCTGATGCGCGTCACGTTCTGATGCGCGTCACGTTCTGATGCGCGTCACGTTCTCTATGTTCTAGTGCGCGTCACGTTCTCATGTGCGTCACGTTCTCGTGCGCGTCACGTTCTCATGCGCGTCACGTTCTGATGCGCGTCACGTTCTGATGCGCGTCACGTTCTGATGCGCGTCACGTTCTCTATGTTCTAGTGCGCGTCACGTTCTCATGTGCGTCACGTTCTCATGCGCGTCACGTTCTGATGCGCGTCACGTTCTCGTGCGCGTCACGTTCTCTATGTTCTAGTGCGCGTCACGTTCTCATGCGCGTCACGTTCTCGTGCGCGTCACGTTCTCATGCGCGTCACGTTCTGATGCGCGTCACGTTCTCTATGTTCTAGTGCGCGTCACGTTCTCGTGTGCGTCACGTTCTCGTGCGCGTCACGTTCTCGTGCGCGTCACGTTCTCGTGCGCGTCATGTCGCGTCACGTTCTGATGCGCGTCACGTTCTCTATGTTCTAGTGCGCGTCACGTTCTCGTGTGCGTCACGTTCTCGTGCGCGTCACGTTCTCGTGCGCGTCACGTTCTCGTGCGCGTCATGTCGCGTCACGTTCTGATGCGCGTCACGTTCTCTATGTTCTAGTGCGCGTCACGTTCTCATGTGCGTCACGTTCTCGTGCGCGTCACGTTCTCATGCGCGTCACGTTCTGATGCGCGTCACGTTCTCTATGTTCTAGTGCGCGTCACGTTCTCGTGCGCGTCACGTTCTGATGCGCGTCACGTTCTCTATGTTCTAGTGCGCGTCACGTTCTCGTGCGCGTCACGTTCTAGTGCGCGTCACGTTCTCGTGCGCGTCACGTTCTCATGCGCGTCACGTTCTGATGCGCGTCACGTTCTCTATGTTCTAGTGCGCGTCGAGTTCTCGTGCGCGTCACGTTCTAGTGCGCGTCACGTTCTCATGCGCGTCTCGTTCTCATGCGCGTCTCGTTCTCATGCGCGTCACGTTCTGATGCGCGTCACGTTCTCTATGTTCTAGTGCGCGTCACGTTCTCATGCGCGTCTCGTTCTCATGCGCGTCTCGTTCTCTATGTTCTAGTGCGCGTCGAGTTCTCGTGCGCGTCACGTTCTAGTGCGCGTCACGTTCTCATGCGCGTCTCGTTCTCATGCGCGTCTCGTTCTCATGCGCGTCACGTTCTGATGCGCGTCACGTTCTCTATGTTCTAGTGCGCGTCACGTTCTCATGCGCGTCACGTTCTCATGCGCGTCTCGTTCTCATGCGCGTCACGTTCTCCATGTTCTAGTGCGCGTCACGTTCTCGTGCGCGTCACGTTCTCGTGCACGTCACGTTCTCCATGTTCTCGTGCGCGTCACGTTCTCATGCGCGTCTCGTTCTCATGCGCGTCACGTTCTCATGCGCGTCTCGTTCTCATGCGCGTCTCGTTCTCCATGTTCTAGTGCGCGTCACGTTCTCGTGCACGTCACGTTCTCCATGTTCTCGTGCGCGTCACGTTCTCATGCGCGTCTCGTTCTCATGCGCGTCACGTTCTCATGCGCGTCACGTTCTCATGCGCGTCTCGTTCTCATGCGCGTCACGTTCTCCATGTTCTAGTGCGCGTCTCGTTCTCCATGTTCTAGTGCGCGTCACGTTCTCCATGTTCTAGTGCGCGTCACGTTCTCATGTGCGTCACGTTCTCGTGCGCGTCACGTTCTCGTGCGCGTCACGTTCTCCATGTTCTAGTGCGCGTCTCGTTCTCCATGTTCTCATGCGCGTCACGTTCTCCAGCGCGTCACGTCCTCATGCGCGTCACGTCCTCATGCGCGTCACGTTCTCATGCGCGTCACGTCCTCATGCGCGTCACGTTCTCATGCGCGTCACGTTCTCCATGTTCTAGTGCGCGTCACGTTCTCATGTGCGTCACGTTCTAGTGCGCGTCACGTTCTCATGTGCGTCACGTTCTGATGCGCGTCACGTTCTCCATGTTCTAGTGCGCGTCACGTTCTCATGTGCGTCACGTTCTCATGAGCGTCACGTTCTCATGCGCGTCACGTTCTCCATGTTCTAGTGCGCGTCACGTTCTCATGTGCGTCACGTTCTCGTGCGCGTCACGTTCTCCACGTTCTCGTGCACGTCACGTTCTCATGTGTATCACGTTCTCGTGCGCGTCACGTTCTCATGCGCGTCACGTTCTCCATGTTCTAGTGCGCGTCACGTTCTCATGTGCGTCACGTTCTCGTGCGCGTCACGTTCTGATGCGCAACACGTTCTCTATGTTCTAGTGCGCGTCACGTTCTGATGCGCGTCACGTTCTCATGCGCGTCACGTTCTCGTGCGCGTCACGTTCTGATGCGCGTCACGTTCTCGTGCGCGTCACGTTCTCATGCGCGTCACGTTCTGATGCGCGTCACGTTCTCTATGTTCTAGTGCGCGTCACGTTCTCATGTGCGTCACGTTCTGATGCGCGTCACGTTCTCTATGTTCTAGTGCGCGTCACGTTCTCATGTGCGTCACGTTCTGATGCGCGTCACGTTCTCTATGTTCTAGTGCGCGTCACGTTCTCATGTGCGTCACGTTCTGATGCGCGTCACGTTCTCTATGTTCTAGTGTGCGTCACGTTCTCATGTGCGTCACGTTCTGATGCGCGTCACGTTCTCTATGTTCTAGTGCGCGTCACGTTCTCATGTGCGTCACGTTCTGATGCGCGTCACGTTCTCTATGTTCTAGTGTGCGTCACGTTCTCATGTGCGTCACGTTCTCGTGCGCGTCACGTTCTCATGCGCGTCACGTTCTGATGCGCGTCACGTTCTCTATGTTCTAGTGCGCGTCACGTTCTCATGTGCGTCACGTTCTCGTGCGCGTCATGTCGCGTCACGTTCTGATGCGCGTCACGTTCTCTATGTTCTAGTGCGCGTCACGTTCTCATGTGCGTCACGTTCTCGTGCGCGTCACGTTCTCATGCGCGTCACGTTCTGATGCGCGTCACGTTCTCTATGTTCTAGTGCGCGTCACGTTCTCATGTGCGTCACGTTCTCGTGCGCGTCACGTTCTCATGCGCGTCACGTTCTCTATGTTCTAGTGCGCGTCACGTTCTCGTGTGCGTCACGTTCTCGTGCGCGTCACGTTCTCGTGCGCGTCACGTTCTCGTGCGCGTCATGTCGCGTCACGTTCTGATGCGCGTCACGTTCTCTATGTTCTAGTGCGCGTCACGTTCTGATGCGCGTCACGTTCTCTATGTTCTAGTGCGCGTCACGTTCTCGTGTGCGTCACGTTCTCGTGCGCGTCACGTTCTGATGCGCGTCACGTTCTCTATGTTCTAGTGCGCGTCACGTTCTCGTGTGCGTCACGTTCTCGTGCGCGTCACGTTCTCGTGCGCGTCACGTTCTCGTGCGCGTCATGTCGCGTCACGTTCTGATGCGCGTCACGTTCTCTATGTTCTAGTGCGCGTCACGTTCTCGTGTGCGTCACGTTCTCGTGCGCGTCACGTTCTCGTGCGCGTCACGTTCTCGTGCGCGTCATGTCGCGTCACGTTCCGATGCGCGTCACGTTCTCTATGTTCTAGTGCGCGTCACGTTCTCATGCGCGTCACGTTCTCTATGTTCTAGTGCACGTCACGTTCTCGTGTGCGTCACGTTCTCGTGCGCGTCACGTTCTCGTGCGCGTCACGTTCTCGTGCGCGTCATGTCGCGTCACGTTCTGATGCGCGTCACGTTCTCTATGTTCTAGTGCGCGTCACGTTCTCATGTGCGTCACGTTCTCATGCGCGTCACGTTCTGATGCGCGTCTCGTTCTCCATGTTCTAGTGCGCGTCACGTTCTCATGCGCGTCACGTTCTCATGCGCGTCTCGTTCTCATGCGCGTCACGTTCTCCATGTTCTCGTGCGCGTCACGTTCTCATGCGCGTCTCGTTCTCATGCGCGTCACGTTCTCCATGTTCTAGTGCGCGTCACGTTCTCATGCGCGTCTCGTTCTCATGCGCGTCACGTTCTCCATGTTCTAGTGCGCGTCACGTTCTCCAGCGCGTCACGTTTTCCAGCGCGTCACGTCCTCATGCGCGTCACGTCCTCATGTGCGTCACGTTCTCGTGCGCGTCACGTTCTCTATGTTCTAGTGCGCGTCACGTTCTCATGTGCGTCACGTTCTCGTGCGCGTCACGTTCTCATGTGCGTCACGTTCTCGTGCGCGTCACGTTCTCATGAGCGTCACGTTCTCATGCGCGTCACGTTCTCCATGTTCTAGTGCGCGTCACGTTCTCATGTGCGTCACGTTCTCGTGCGCGTCACGTTCTCCACGTTCTCGTGCACGTCACGTTCTCATGCGCGTCACGTTCTCCATGTTCTAGTGCGCGTCACGTTCTCATGTGCGTCACGTTCTCGTGCGCGTCACGTTCTGATGCGCAACACGTTCTCTATGTTCTAGTGCGCGTCACGTTCTCGTGCGCGTCACGTTCTCATGCGCGTCACGTTCTGATGCGCGTCACGTTCTCTATGTTCTAGTGCGCGTCACGTTCTCATGTGCGTCACGTTCTCGTGCGCGTCACGTTCTCGTGCGCGTCATGTCGCGTCACGTTCTGATGCGCGTCACGTTCTCTATGTTCTAGTGCGCGTCACGTTCTCATGTGCGTCACGTTCTCATGCGCGTCACGTTCTCGTGCGCGTCACGTTCTCTATGTTCTAGTGCGCGTCACGTTCTCATGCGCGTCACGTTCTGATGCGCGTCACGTTCTCATGTGCGTCACGTTCTCGTGCGCGTCACGTTCTCCACGTTCTCGTGCACGTCACGTTCTCATGTGTATCACGTTTTCGTGCGCGTCACGTTCTCATGCGCGTCACGTTCTCCATGTTCTAGTGCGCGTCACGTTCTCATGTGCGTCACGTTCTCGTGCGCGTCACGTTCTGATGCGCAACACGTTCTCTATGTTCTAGTGCGCGTCACGTTCTCATGTGCGTCACGTTCTGATGCGCGTCGTTCTCTATGTTCTAGTGTGCGTCACGTTCTCATGTGCGTCACGTTCTCGTGCGCCTTACGTTCTCATGCGCGTCACGTTCTGATGCGCGTCACGTTCTCTATGTTCTAGTGCGCGTCACGTTCTCATGTGCGTCACGTTCTCATGTGCGTCACGTTCTCGTGCGCGTCACGTTCTCGTGCGCGTCACGTTCTCTATGTTCTAGTGCGCGTCACGTTCTCATGTGCGTCACGTTCTCATGTGCGTCACGTTCTCGTGCGCGTCACGTTCTCGTGCGCGTCACGTTCTCTATGTTCTAGTGCGCGTCACGTTCTCATGCGCGTCACGTTCTGATGCGCGTCACGTTCTCTATGTTCTAGTGCGCGTCACGTTCTCATGCGCGTCACGTTCTGATGCGCGTCACGTTCTGATGCGCGTCACGTTCTCGTGCGCGTCACGTTCTCGTGCACGTCACGTTCTGATGCGCGTCACGTTCTGATGCGCGTCACGTTCTGATGCGCGTCACGTTCTGATGCGCGTCACGTTCTCTATGTTCTAGTGCGCGTCACGTTCTCGTGCGCGTCACGTTCTGATGCGCGTCACGTTCTCGTGCGCGTCACGTTCTCGTGCACGTCACGTTCTCCATGTTCTCGTGCGCGTCACGTTCTCATGTGCGTCTCGTTCTCATGCGCGTCTCGTTCTCATGCGCGTCACGTTCTCATGCGCGTCTCGTTCTCATGCGCGTCACGTTCTCTATGTTCTAGTGCGCGTCACGTTCTCGTGCGCGTCACGTTCTCATGTGCGTCACGTTCTCATGCGCGTCACGTTCTCGTGCACGTCACGTTCTCTATGTTCTAGTGCGCGTCACGTTCTCATGCGCGTCACGTTCTGATGCGCGTCACGTTCTCATGCGCGTCACGTTCTCGTGCACGTCACGTTCTCTATGTTCTAGTGCGCGTCACGTTCTCGTGCGCGTCACGTTCTCATGCGCGTCTCGTTCTCATGCGCGTCACGTTCTCATGCGCGTCTCGTTCTCATGCGCGTCACGTTCTCCAGCGCGTCACGTCCTCATGCGCGTCACGTTCTCATGCGCGTCACGTTCTCATGCGCGTCACGTTCTCATGCGCGTCACGTTCTCCAGCGCGTCACGTTCTCATGCGCGTCACGTTCTCCAGCGCGTCACGTTCTCATGCGCGTCACGTTCTCATGCGCGTCACGTTCTCCAGCGCGTCACGTTCTCATGCGCGTCACGTTCTCCACGTTCTTATTTTGTCACGTTCTCGTGCAGTTTTCGGGTGGAGCGGCTTCACTGAGACATGAACGCTACCGTCGACATGAGCCACAGGAAGGACATGGTTTGTCCTGGAACCGGTACGACCTGTGACCCTGTGACCTCTTACCCTGTGACCCTGTGACCTCTGACCCTGTGCCGCTCTTACCCTCTGACCTTGTGACCCTCTGACCTCTGACCCAGTGGACAGTATGTAGTTTGTGAAGCGTTTGAGCTGAAGTGTGTTTGTGTTTGCAGAGAATAAAAGTCAGAGGAAAGTGTTTGTGCCAAACAAACTGCTGGAGTGTCTGCCCCGCTCTACCTCGTTACCCAGCGAGCGCCTGCGATGGAACACTAACGAGGTTTGACCCCGACGACCCCCACGACACCTACAGTTTAAGGGCGTGTTACATCTGAGCGTCCTCCAGGGGGCGTGTCCTCCAGGGGGTGTGTCCTCCAGGGGGTGTGTCCTCCAGAGGGTGTGTCCTCCAGGGGGTGTGTCCTCCAGGGGGCGTGTCCTCCAGGGGGTGTGTCCTCCAGGGGGTGTGTCTTCCAGAGGGTGTGTCCTCCAGGGGGTGTGTCCTCCAGGGGGTGTGTCCTCCAGGGGGTGTGTCCTCCAGGGGGCGTGTCCTCCAGGGGGTGTGTCCTCCAGGGGGTGTGTCCTCCAGGGGGTGTGTCCTCCAGGGGGTGTGTCCTCAGTGTTCTTTCTGTCGTTGCAGGAAATCGCTTCGTTCCTGATCTCGTTCGACAGACACGATGAGTGGCTCTGTGTCTCGCTCAGAACCAGGTCAGATGTTCTTCACGTGTTCTTCACGTGTTCTTCACAAGTTCTTCACGTGTTCTTCACGTGTTCTGATGATCGTTCTTTCTGTTTCCAACGCTGGGTTTTTACTGTGTCTCAGGCCCAAGAACGGCAGCATCATCCTCTACAACCGCAAGAAGGTCAAGTATCGCAAAGACGGGTACTCCTGGAAGAAACGCAAGGACGGGAAGAACACCAGAGAGGACCACATGAAGCTCAAGGTGCAGGGCATGGAGGTAAAGAGAGAACACCAGAGAGGACCCTTCTAGAGTAGTGAGGGCCCCTCCAGGCCGCAGATCTTCTTCTAGAGTAGTGAGGGCCCCTCCAGGCCGCAGATCTTCTTCTAGAGTAGTGAGGGCCCCTCCAGGCCGCAGATCTTCTTCTAGAGTAGTGAGGGCCCCTCCAGGCCGCAGATCTTCTTCTAGAGTAGTGAGGGCCCCTCCAGGCCGCAGATCTTCTTCTAGAGTAGTGAGGGCCCCTCCAGGCCGCAGATCTTCTTCTAGAGTAGTGAGGGCCCCTCCAGGCCGCAGATCTTCTTCTAGAGTAGTGAGGGCCCCTCCAGGCCGCAGATCTTCTTCTAGAGTAGTGAGGGCCCCTCCAGGCCGCAGATCTTCTTCTAGAGTAATGAGGGCCCCTCCAGGCCGCAGATGTTCTTCTAGAGTAGTGAGGGCCCCTCCAGGCCGCAGATGTTCTTCTAGAGTAGTGAGGGCCCCTCCAGGTCCCTGTGAGACGAGTCTTGAGTCTGTGTCAAACTAAACTGAAGGTGTTTGTGTCCCTCAGTGTCTTTACGGCTGTTACGTTCATTCCTCCATCGTCCCCACATTCCACAGACGCTGTTACTGGCTCCTGCAGGTACGTCTACTGCAGTACTCTCTGAAGTACGTCTACTGCAGTACTCTCTGAAGTACGTCTACTGCAGTACTCTCTGAAGTACGTCTACTGCAGTACTCTCTGAAGTACGTCTACTGCAGTACTCGTCTGAAGTACACTTAATGCAGTACTCGTCTGAAGTACACTTAATGCAGTACTCGTCTGAAGTACACTTACTGCAGTACTCGTCTGACGTATACTTACTGCAGTACTCGTCTGACGTATACTTACTGCAGTACTCGTCTGAAGTACACTTACTGCAGTACTCGTCTGATATACACTTACTGCAGTACTCGTCTGAAGTACACTTACTGCAGTACTCGTCTGATGTACACTTACTGCAGTACTCGTCTGATGTACACTTACTGCAGTACTTGTCTGAAGTACACTTACTGCAGTACTCATCTGAAGTACACTTACTGCAGTACTTGTCTGATGTACACTTACTGCAGTACTCATCTGAAGTACACTTAATGCAGTACTCGTCTGAAGTACACTTAATGCAGTACTCATCTGAAGTACACTTACTGCAGTACTTGTCTGAAGTACACTTCACTTACTGCAGTACTCATCTGAAGTACACTTACTGCAGTACTTGTGAGTAACTCTGGTGTTTCTGGTGCAGAATCCGGACATCGTTCTGGTTCATTACCTGAACGTGCCGTCTCCCGAGGATTCTGGGAAGTGTAGTCCTCTGATGTGTGTGAGCGAGCGCCACAACAACACACGCTGGAGCCGTGACGACCTGCTGAGCCAGCTCAGGCCCATGTGTAAGTCTGACCCTGGACCAGGTCTGACCCTGGACCAGGTCTGACCCTGGACCAGGTCTGACCCTGGACCAGGTCTGACCCTGGACCAGGTCTGACCCTGGACCAGGTCTGACCTGGACCAGGTCTGGACCTTAGCTCTTGTGCTTCAGTTCACAGTCTGAAATGCTCCGTTGGCTCTGGAGACTCGACCATTGAAGACCTGGTCCAACACATCCTGGACCGACAGAGAACCAGACCTCAGCCCCGGACTCACGCCTGCCTCTGTAACCATGGTGAGAGGGGGGGAGGGGCCTGCCTCTGTAACCATGGTGAGAGGGGGGGAGGGGCCTGCCTCTGTAACCATGGTGAGAGGGGGGAGGGGCCTGCCTCTGTAACCATGGTGAGAGGGGGGGAGGGGCCTGCCTCTGTAACCATGGTGAGAGGGGGGAGGGGCCTGCCTCTGTAACCATGGTGAGAGGGGGGGAGGGGCCTGCCTCTGTAACCATGGTGAGAGGGGGGGAGGGGCCTGCCTCTGTAACCATGGTGAGAGGGGGGAGGGGCCTGCCTCTGTAACCATGGTGAGAGGGGGGGAGGGGCCTGCCTCTGTAACCATGGTGAGAGGGGGGAGGGGCCTGCCTCTTTAACCATGGTGAGAGGGGGGAGGGGCCTCTGTAACCATGGTGAGAGGGGAGGAGGGGCCTGCCTCTGTAACCATGGTGAGAGGGGGGGAGGGGCCTGCCTCTGTAACCATGGTGAGAGGGGGGAGGGGCCTCTGTAACCATGGTGAGAGGGGGAGGGGCCTGCCTCTGTAACCATGGTGAGAGGGGCCTCTGTAACCATGGTGAGAGGGGGAGGGGCCTGCCTCTGTAACCATGGTTAGAGGGGGGAGGGGCCTCTGTAACCATGGTGAGAGGGGGAGGGGCCTCTCTAACCATGGTGAGAGGGGGAGGGGCCTGCCTCTAGGTCATATAGGGAATTGGAAAGGAGGAAGTGACGACATGGCGAGGACGACATGGCGAGGACGACATGGCGAGGATGACATGGCGACGTGGCGAGGACGACATGGCGAGGACGACATGGCGACATGGCGAGGACGACATGGCGAGGACGACATCGCGACATGGCGAGGACGACATGGCGAGGAAGACATGGCGACATGGCGAGGACGACATGGTGAGGACGACATGGCGACATGGCGAGGACGACATGGTGAGGACGACATGGCGACGTGGCGAGGACGACATGGCGAGGACGACATGGCGACATGGCGAGGACGACATGGCGAGGACGACATCGCGACATGGCGAGGACGACATGGCGACATGGCGAGGACGACATGGTGAGGACGACATGGCGACATGGCGAGGACGACATGGTGAGGATGACATGGCGAGGACGACATGGCGACATGGCGAGGACGACATGGCGAGGACGACATGGCGACATGGCGAGGACGACATGGCGAGGACGACATGGCGACATGGCGAGGACGACATGGCGACATGGCGAGGACGACATGGCGAGGACGACATGGCGACATGGCGAGGACGACATGGCAAGGACGACATGGCGACATGGCGAGGACGACATGGCGAGGACGACATGGCGAGGACGACACAGCGAGGACGACATGGCGGGAGCCGGGTGGAAGTAAACAGGTGGTCGACAGTAGTAAACATGGCGAACGGTCCCGCTAATTCTGCTGATCCATCAATAATGTTCACTCTTGAGTCCAAACCTGAAGTTTACGATGCATTTGATGTGAACAAGGACCAAACAATGAGCTCCTGGTGTTGTCTCACTGAGAAACTATTGAAATGGGCGTGAATTAAATGTAAAACAAAGAATTGTGAAAATGTGAATCACATGGGTCTGGGTTTAACCCTAAACCCTTAACCCTTAACCCTAACCTTAACCCTTGACTCTAACCTTAACCCTAACCTTAACGCTAACGCTAACATTAACCCTAACCTTAACCCTAACCCTGACCTTAACCTTAACCCTTAACCCTAAACCCTAAACCCTTAACCCTTAACCCTAACCTTAACCCTTAACGCTAACATTAACCCTAACCTTAACCCTAACCTTAACCCTTAACCCCTAAACCTAACCCTAAGTTTTAGGTTTACTTCGTTTGGTTAAAACTAGTTTATACCAGGACTTTGTATTAGCAAAAGTGAAGCTAACTCATCCTAAAACAAACTAGACTCCAAACATTTTTTTAAAACTTGAGATAATAAAACTCCGTGCAGGAATCGAACCCTCGAACGCTTTGAGCTAAACCGTGTGACCGTGCGAGACAGTAAATGTATTTCTCTCACCACCAGCTGTACCAAAACTGTGTAGCAAAATGGTGAACCGCAAAAGTGATTTGGGCCGCGAGAGCGCCGCCATCTTGGATTTCGTCACTTCCTTTCCAATTCCCTATATGACCTAGTTCCAACCATGGTGAGAGGGGGGAGGGACCTGCCTCTGTAACCATGGTGAGAGGGGGAGGGGCCTCTGTAACCATGGTGAGAGGGGGAGGGGCCTCTGTAACCATGGTGAGAGGGGGAGGGCCCTCTGTAACCATGGTGAGAGGGGGAGGGGCCTCTGTAACCATGGTGAGAGGGGGGAGGGGCCTGCCTCTGTAACCATGGTGAGAGGGGGAGGACCCTCTGTAACCATGGTGAGAGGGGGAGGGGCCTCTGTAACCATGATGAGAGGGGGGAGAGGCCTGCCTCTGTAACCATGGTGAGAGGGGGAGGGGCCTCTGTAACCATGGTGAGAGGGGGGAGGGGCCTGCCTCTGTAACCATGGTGAGAGGGGGAGGGGCCTCTGTAACCATGGTGAGAGGGGGGAGGGCCCTCTGTAACCATGGTGAGAGGGGAAGGGGCCTCTGTAACCATGGTGAGAGGGGGAGGGAGGGGCCTGCCTCTATAACCATGGTGAGGGGAGCAGAGGAGTGACTTTGTCTTCTTCTCAGCCTCTTCTGGAGGGAACATTCCCCATCGCTGTAACAGCACCAAACACAGGATCATCTCACCTAAAGTCGACAAAACTGAGACGAAACCTGCTCCAATCAAAACACACAGCCCCGCCCCCTCGCCCTGCCCCCCTGCCAGGTGAGTCTGCCCCGCCCTCCTCCAGGTGAGTCTGCTCCGCCCTCTTCCAAGTGAGTGTCTCTCGCCCTCTTCCAGGTGAGTGTGCCCCGCCCTCCTCCAGGTGAGTGTGCGCCACCCTCCCCCAGGTGAGTGTGCCCCGCCCTCCTCCAGGTGAGTGTGCCCCACCCTCTTCCATAAGTGTGTCTCGCCCTCTACCAGGTGAATGTGCCCCGCCCTCCTCCACGTGAGTCTGCCCCGACCTCTTGCAGGTGAGTCTGCCCCGCCCTCCCCCAGGTCAGTGTGTGTCTCACCCTCTTACAGGTGAGTCTGCTCCGCCCTCCTCCAAATGAGTGTCTCTCGCCCTCTTCCAGGTGAGTCTGCTCCGCCCTCCTCCAAATGAGTGTCTCTCGCCCTCTTCCAGGTGAGTGTGCCCCGCCCTCCTCCAGGTGAGTCTGCTCCGCCCTCCTCCAAGTGAGTGTCTCTCGCCCTCTTCCAGGTGAGTGTGCCCCGCCCTCCTCCAGGTGAGTGAGCGCCACCCTCCTCCAGGTGAGTGTGCCCCACCCTCTTCCATAAGTGTGTCTCGCCCTCTACCAGGTGAATGTGCCCCGCCCTCCTCCACGTGAGTCTGCCCCGCCCTCTTGCAGGTGAGTGTGCCCCGTCCTCTTACAGGTGAGTGTGCCCCGCCCTACTCCAGGTGAGTCTGCCCCGCCCTCTTCCAGGTGAGTCCTGTGATTGGCCCTGTTTACCACTGGTGCAGTCTCCAGAGTTCCTGGCCTTTAGTTCCCGCGCTCGTGTTCGGCTTGACACTTCTCTTTTCTCTCGCAGTTCATCGTCTCCTCCTCCGACGCACTCAGCCACCATCTCCGTCAGTAACTACACCGATCGCCATGGCAACCTGACGGCCGTGGCCCTGCCGCAGAATGCCCTGATCGTCATGGCAGCCACACCCCCTCCCACAGCCAACGCCGTGCTCAGCCACAACAACAACAATAACAAGAAGCCCCTGGTAGTCGCCACAGAGACAGTCGCCCTGCTCCCGCCCCTTCTCCTGACCCCGCCCCCTCCCGAGCAGGCCACGCCCCCTCCCACTCAGTCCATGCCCCCTGGCTTCGACCCCGACGCTTTCCTGAACTCTCCCAAACAGGGCCAGACATACGGTCGCTCCGTGTCCAATCAGAATGCTGCTTTAGCTCCGAGCCCCGCCTCCTCGCTGTCCTCCCTCAGCTCCACGGACTCCGCCCCCCTCGCCACAGACTCCGCCCCCCTCGCCCTTCCGCTCTGCCTGGAGCTGGACGTCGAGGAAACAGACAAAAACAGACGAGACGCGGCGGAAAACAAAGACGAGAGCGAGAACTCGAGCGGACCCCCGACCAAAGTGGCTCTGATCCAGGTACACATGGGACCTTTAGTTTGTGTGGGACCTTTAGTACATGTGGGACCTTTAGTTTGTGTGGGACCTATAGTACATGTGGGACCTTTAGTTTGTGTGGGACCTTTAGTACATGTGGGACCTTTAGTTTGTGTGGGACCTATAGTACATGTGGGACCTTTAGTTTGTGTGGGACCTTTAGTACATGTGGGACCTTTAGTTTGTGTGGGACCTATAGTACATGTGGGACCTTTAGTTTGTGTGGGACCTTTAGTACATGTGGGACCTTTAGTTTGTGTGGGACCTATAGTACATGTGGGACCTTTAGTTTGTGTGGGACCTTTAGTACATGTGGGACCTTTAGTTTGTGTGGGACCTATAGTACATGTGGGACCTTTAGTTTGTGTGGGACCTTTAGTACATGTGGGACCTTTAGTTTGTGTGGGACCTATAGTACATGTGGGACCTTTAGTTTGTGTGGGACCTTTAGTACATGTGGGACCTTTAGTTTGTGTGGGACCTATAGTACATGTGGGACCTTTAGTTTGTGTGGGACCTTTAGTACATGTGGGACCTTTAGTACACGTGGGACCTTTAGTACATGTGGGACCTTCAGTTTGTGTGGGACCTTTAGTTTGTGTGGGACCTTTAGTACATGTGGGACCTTTAGTACACGTGGGACCTTTAGTACATGTGGGACCTTTAGTTTGTGTGGGACCTTTAGTACATGTGGGACCTTTAGTTTGTGTGGGACCTTTAGTACATGTGGGACCTTTACTACACGTGGGACCTTTAGTACATGTGGGACCTTTAGTTTGTGTGGGACCTTTAGTTCATGTGGGACCTTTAGTACATGTGGGACCCTTAGTACATGTGGGACCTTTAGTTCTCTTTTATGTGCCAGGGTTCTGATCCAGGTACATGTGGGACCTTTAGTACATGTGGGACCTTCAGTTTGTGTGGGACCTTTAGTTTGTGTGGGACCTTTAGTACATGTGGGACCTTTAGTTTGTGTGGGACCTTTAGTACATGTGGGACCTTTAGTACACGTGGGACCTTTAGTTCATGTGGGACCTTTAGTTTGTGTGGGACCTTTAGTACATGTGGGACCTTTAGTTCTCTTTTATATGCCAGGGTTCTGATCCAGGTACATGTGGGACCTTTAGTACATGTGGGACCTTTAGTTCATGTGGGACCTTTAGCACATGTGGGACCTTTAGTACATGTGGGACCTTTAGTTCATGTGAGACCTTTAGTTCATGTGGGACCTTTACTACATATGGGACCTTTAATACATGTGGGACCTTTAGTTATCTTTTATGTGCCAGGGTTCTGATCCAGGTACATGTGGGACCTTTAGTACATGTGGGACCTTTAGTACATGTGGGACCTTTAGTACATGCGGGACCTTTAGTTCTCTTTTATGTGCCAGGGTTCTGATCCAGGTACATGTGGGACCTTTAGTACATGTGGGACCTTTAGTTCATGTGGGACCTTTAGTACATGTGGAACATTTAGTACATGTGGGACCTTTAGTTCTCTTTTATGTGCCAGGGTTCTGATCCAGGTACATGTGGGACTTTGAGTTCATGTGGGACCTTTAGTACATGTGGGACCTTTAGTACATGTGGGACCTTTAGTTCTCTTTTATGTGCCAGGGTTCTGATCCAGGTACATATGGGACTTTGAGTTCATGTGGGACCTTTAGTACATGTGGGACCTTTAGTACATGTGGGACCTTTAGTTCTCTTTTATGTGCCAGGGTTCTGATCCAGGTACATGTGGGACCTTTAGTTCATGTGGGACCTTTTGTTCATGTGGGACCTTTTGTTCATGTGGGATCTTTAGTGCATGTGGGACCTTTAATTCTCTTTCTACTGTAAATAGGTAAAGGTCAGCACAAAGCCTTTGTTTCAGCTGTAGGTCCCGGTCAGAACACGGCTCTGAGGGGGATTTTGACGCTGCAGTTACTCCACAGGGGGCCTCATGACCACAGGGGGCCTCATGACCACAGGGGGCCTCATGACCACAGGGGGACTCAGGGGGACTCATGACCACAGGGGGACTCATGACCACAGGGGGCCTCATGACCACAGGGGGCCTCATGACCACAGGGGGCCTCATGACCACAGGGGGACTCAGGGGGACTCATGACCACAGGGGGACTCATGACCACAGGGGGCCTCATGACCACAGGGTGCCTCATGACCACAGGGGGACTCAGGGGGACTCATGACCACAGGGGGACTCATGACCACAGGGGGCCTCATGACCACAGGGTGCCTCATGACCACAGGGGGACTCATGACCACAGGGGGCCTCATGACCACAGGGGGACTCATGACCACAGGTGGCCTCATGACCACAGGGGGCCTCATGACCACAGGGGGACTCATGACCACAGGGGGCCTCATGACCACAGGGCGCCTCATGACCACAGGGGGACTCAGGGGGACTCATGACCACAGGGGGACTCATGACCACAGGGGGCCTCATGACCACAGGGTGCCTCATGACCACAGGGGGACTCATGACCACAGGGGGCCTCATGACCACAGGGGGACTCATGACCACAGGTGGCCTCATGACCACAGGGGGCCTCATGACCACAGGGGGCCTCATGACCACAGGGGGCCTCGTGACCACAGAGGGACTCAGGGGGACTCATGACCACAGGGGGCCTCATGACCACAGGGGGACTCATGACCACAGGGGGCCTCATGACCACAGGGGGACTCATGACCACAGGGGGACTCATGACCACAGGGGGACTCAGGGGGACTCATGGCCACAGGGGGACTCATGACCACAGGGGGCCTCATGACCACAGGGGGACTCATGACCACAGGGGGCCTCATGACCACAGGGGGACTCAGGGGGACTCATGACCACAGGGGGACTCATGACCACAGGGGGCCTCATGACCACAGGGTGCCTCATGACCACAGGGGGACTCAGGGGGACTCATGACCACAGGGGGACTCATGACCACAGGGGGCCTCATGACCACAGGGTGCCTCATGACCACAGGGGGACTCATGACCACAGGGGGCCTCATGACCACAGGGGGACTCATGACCACAGGTGGCCTCATGACCACAGGGGGCCTCATGACCACAGGGGGACTCATGACCACAGGGGGCCTCATGACCACAGGGCGCCTCATGACCACAGGGGGACTCAGGGGGACTCATGACCACAGGGGGACTCATGACCACAGGGGGCCTCATGACCACAGGGTGCCTCATGACCACAGGGGGACTCATGACCACAGGGGGCCTCATGACCACAGGGGGACTCATGACCACAGGTGGCCTCATGACCACAGGGGGCCTCATGACCACAGGGGGCCTCATGACCACAGGGGGCCTCGTGACCACAGAGGGACTCAGGGGGACTCATGACCACAGGGGGCCTCATGACCACAGGGGGACTCATGACCACAGGGGGCCTCATGACCACAGGGGGACTCATGACCACAGGGGGACTCATGACCACAGGGGGACTCAGGGGGACTCATGGCCACAGGGGGACTCATGACCACAGGGGGCCTCATGACCACAGGGGGACTCATGACCACAGGGGGACTCATGACCACAGGGGGACTCAGGGGGACTCATGACCACAGGGGGACTCATGACCACAGGGGGCCTCATAACCACAGGGGGCCTCATGACCACAGGGGGACTCAGGGGGACTCATGACCACAGGGGGCCTCATGACCACAGGGGGCCTCATGACCACAGGGGGACTCAGGGGGACTCATGACCACAGGGGGACTCATGACCACAGGGGGACTCATGACAGATTTAACCCTGTCCAGATCATGTGATAGCTCCATGGTTACAACAGGCTCAGTGACTGCAGCGCCCCCACATGGACACTGACCACACTACATTAGCCTCACACTCTGTTTCAGTCCAACAGCGGCTCTCCCCCTCGACGACAGAGCAGTGCTCCGCTCCTATTGGTCTGCCACGACTCTCAACCAACCAATCAGACGCAGAGACACAGTGACAACCTGGTGACCTTCAGCCCCCAGCCTCAGACCAGCCCAGTCCAGGTATAGCCACACCCACAATGGGCGGGTCAAACGCGGCGTAGAGGCTTTGCAGAGAAGTGAAGTAAATGAGGCAAAACTGTTCCTGTGCAGCTTTAGCCACGCCCCTCAGACAACTCTTTGTGAATAACAAACACATTAACCAGAGACAGACCAGGACCAGGACCAGGACCAGAGACAGACCAGGACCAGAGACAGACCAGGACCAGAGACAGACCAGGACCAGGACCAGGACCAGGACCAGGACCAGAGACAGACCAGGACCAGAGACAGACCAGGACCAGGACCAGGACCAGAGACAGACCAGGACAAGGACCAGGACCAGGACCAGGACCAGAGACAGACCAGGACCAGGACCAGAGACAGACCAGGACAAGGACCAGGACCAGGACCAGAGACAGACCAGGACCAGAGACAGACCAGGACCAGGACCAGGACCAGAGACAGACCAGGACAAGGACCAGGACCAGGACCAGGACCAGGACCAGAGACAGACCAGGACCAGAGACAGACCAGGACAAGGACCAGGACCAGAGACAGACCAGGACAAGGACCAGGACCAGGACCAGAGACAGACCAGGACAAGGACCAGGACCAGGACAAGGACCAGGACCAGGACCAGAGACAGACCAGGACCAGGACCAGGACCAGAGACAGACCAGGACCAGAGACAGACCAGGACCAGGACCAGGACCAGAGACAGACCAGGACAAGGACCAGGACCAGGACCAGAGACAGACCAGGACAAGGACCAGGACCAGGACCAGGACCAGAGACAGACCAGGACCAGGACCAGAGACAGACCAGGACAAGGACCAGGACCAGGACCAGAGACAGACCAGGACCAGAGACAGACCAGGACCAGGACCAGGACCAGAGACAGACCAGGACAAGGACCAGGACCAGGACCAGAGACAGACCAGGACCAGGACCAGAGACAGACCAGGACAAGGACCAGGACCAGAGACAGACCAGGACAAGGACCAGGACCAGGACAAGGACCAGAGACAGACCAGGACCAGGACCAGAGACAGACCAGGACAAGGACCAGGACCAGGACCAGAGACAGACCAGGACCAGGACCAGAGACAGACCAGGACCAGAGACAGACCAGGACCAGGACCAGGACCAGAGACAGACCAGGACAAGGACCAGGACCAGGACCAGGACCAGGACCAGAGACAGACCAGGACCAGGACCAGAGACAGACCAGGACAAGGACCAGGACCAGGACCAGGACCAGAGACAGACCAGGACCAGAGACAGACCAGGACCAGGACCAGAGACAGACCAGGACAAGGACCAGGACCAGGACCAGGACCAGAGACAGACCAGGACCAGGACCAGAGACAGACCAGGACAAGGACCAGGACCAGAGACAGACCAGGACAAGGACCAGGACCAGGACCAGGACCAGGACCAGGACCAGGACCAGGACCAGGTGGTGTTTCATTCTAGTTTCTTCGGTGCAGGTGAAGCAGGAGAGCGTGAGGCGTGGCTCGGATGCTGTTTCCATGGAAACGCCTTCTCAGCCTCAGCGGTCCGTCTCCATGGATACTGAAGCAGTGGAGGAGGCGGGGCTGGACCTGTCCTTTGACTCGCCATTCCCTGACCTCATCTCTGACCTCATCGGTGAAGAGCCCAGCGCGGCGCCGCCGTTAGCTGCGCTGGTGCCATCCTTAGTGCCCTCCTCGTTAGCTCCTTCGTTAGCGCCTTCGTTAGCTCCTTCGTTAGCGCCTTCGTTAGCTCCTTCGTTAGCTCCTTCGTTAGCTCCTTCGTTAGCACCCTCCTCGTCTTCCTCGTTTCCTGCCGGCGTGCGCTACATGGTCCCGCCGCAGCCCTCGCCCTCCTCGTCCTTCCTGCCCTTCCCTCAGCCCGGGCCCTCACCACGAACCACCGCCATCACCGACTTTAGCCCCGAGTGGTCGTACCCCGAGGTGAGAACATCCTCTGCTCCTCCTCTGACCTCCTCTGCTCCTCCTCTCCTCTCTGTCCTTCAGGGTGGAGTGTAGGTTCTGCTCCTCCTCTCCTCGTCTGCTCCTCCTCTGCTCCTCCGACCTCCTTTCCTCCTCTGACCTCCTCCTCTCCTCCTCCTTCAGGGTGGGGTGAAGGTTCTCCTCTCCTCCTCTGACCTCCTCCTCTCCTCCTCCTTCAGGGTGGGGTGAAGGTTCTCCAATCCTCCTCTGACCTCCTCCTCTCCTCCTCCTTCAGGGTGGGGTGAAGGTTCTCCTCTCCTCCTCTGACCTCCTCCTCTCCTCCTCCTTCAGGGTGGGGTGAAGGTTCTCCAATCCTCCTCTGACCTCCTCCTCTCCTCCTCCTTCAGGGTGGGGTGAAGGTTCTCCTCTCCTCCTCTGACCTCCTCCTCTCCTCCTCCTTCAGGGTGGGGTGAAGGTTCTCCTCTCCTCCTCTGACCTCCTCCTCTCCTCCTCCTTCAGGGTGGGGTGAAGGTTCTCCTCTCCTCCTCTGACCTCCTCCTCTCCTCCTCTGACCTCCTCTGACCTCCTCCTCTCCTCCTCTGACCTCCTCTCCTCCTCCTTCAGGGTGGGGTGAAGGTTCTCCTCTCCTCCTCTGACCTCCTCTGACCTCCTCCTCTCCTCCTCTGACCTCCTCTCCTCCTCCTTCAGGGTGGGGTGAAGGTTCTCTTCTCCTCCTCTCCTCCTCCTTCAGGGTGGGGTGAAGGTTCTCCTCTCCTCCTCTGACCTCCTCCTCTCCTCCTCCTTCAGGGTGGGGTGAAGGTTCTCCTCTCCTCCTCTGACCTCCTCCTCTCCTCCTCCTTCAGGGTGGGGTGAAGGTTCTCCTCCTCTGACCTCCTCCTCTCCTCCTCCTTCAGGGTGGGGTGAAGGTTCTCCTCTCCTCCTCTGACGTCCTCCTCTCCTCCTCCTTCAGGGTGGGGTGAAGGTTCTCCTCTCCTCCTCTGACCTCCTCCTCTCCTCCTCCTTCAGGGTGGGGTGAAGGTTCTCCTCTTCTCTGACGTCCTCCTCTCCTCCTCCTTCAGGGTGGGGTGAAGGTTCTCCTCTCCTCCTCTGACCTCCTCCTCTCCTCCTCCTTCAGGGTGGGGTGAAGGTTCTCCTCTCCTCCTCTGACCTCCTCCTCTCCTCCTCCTTCAGGGTGGGGTGAAGGTTCTCCTCTCCTCCTCTGACCTCCTCCTCTCCTCCTCCTTCAGGGTGGGGTGAAGGTTCTCCTCTCCTCCTCTGACGTCCTCCTCTCCTCCTCCTTCAGGGTGGGGTGAAGGTTCTCCTCTCCTCCTCTGACCTCCTCCTCTCCTCCTCCTTCAGGGTGGGGTGAAGGTTCTCCTCTTCTCTGACGTCCTCCTCCTCCTCCTTCAGGGTGGGGTGAAGGTTCTCCTCTCCTCCTCTGACCTCCTCCTCTCCTCCTCCTTCAGGGTGGGGTGAAGGTTCTCCTCTCCTCCTCTGACCTCCTCCTCTCCTCCTCCTTCAGGGTGGGGTGAAGGTTCTCCTCTCCTCCTCTGACCTCCTCCTCTCCTCCTCCTTCAGGGTGGGGTGAAGGTTCTCCTCTCCTCCTCTGACCTCCTCCTCTCCTCCTCCTTCAGGGTGGGGTGAAGGTTCTCCTCTCCTCCTCTGACCTCCTCCTCTCCTCCTCCTTCAGGGTGGGGTGAAGGTTCTCCTCTTCTCTGACGTCCTCCTCTCCTCCTCCTTCAGGGTGGGGTGAAGGTTCTCCTCTCCTCCTCTGACCTCCTCCTCTCCTCCTCCTTCAGGGTGGGGTGAAGGTTCTCCTCTCCTCCTCTGACCTCCTCCTCTCCTCCTCCTTCAGGGTGGGGTGAAGGTTCTCCTCTCCTCCTCTGACCTCCTCTCCTCCTCCTTCAGGGTGGGGTGAAGGTTCTCCTCTCCTCCTCTGACCTCCTCCTCTCCTCCTCCTTCAGGGTGGGGTGAAGGTTCTCCTCTCCTCCTCTGACCTCCTCCTCTCCTCCTCCTTCAGGGTGGGGTGAAGGTTCTCCTCTCCTCCTCTGACCTCCTCCTCTCCTCCTCCTTCAGGGTGGGGTGAAGGTTCTCCTCTCCTCCTCTGACCTCCTCCTCTCCTCCTCCTTCAGGGTGGGGTGAAGGTTCTCCTCCTCTGACCTCCTCCTCTCCTCCTCCTTCAGGGTGGGGTGAAGGTTCTCCTCTCCTCCTCTGACGTCCTCCTCTCCTCCTCCTTCAGGGTGGGGTGAAGGTTCTCCTCTCCTCCTCTGACCTCCTCCTCTCCTCCTCCTTCAGGGTGGGGTGAAGGTTCTCCTCTTCTCTGACGTCCTCCTCTCCTCCTCCTTCAGGGTGGGGTGAAGGTTCTCCTCTCCTCCTCTGACCTCCTCCTCTCCTCCTCCTTCAGGGTGGGGTGAAGGTTCTCCTCTCCTCCTCTGACCTCCTCCTCTCCTCCTCCTTCAGGGTGGGGTGAAGGTTCTCCTCTCCTCCTCTGACCTCCTCCTCTCCTCCTCCTTCAGGGTGGGGTGAAGGTTCTCCTCTCCTCCTCTGACCTCCTCCTCTCCTCCTCCTTCAGGGTGGGGTGAAGGTTCTCCTCTCCTCCTCTGACCTCCTCTCCTCCTCCTTCAGGGTGGGGTGAAGGTTCTCCTCTCCTCCTCTGACCTCCTCCTCTCCTCCTCCTTCAGGGTGGGGTGAAGGTTCTCCTCTCCTCCTCTGACCTCCTCCTCTCCTCCTCCTTCAGGGTGGGGTGAAGGTTCTCCAATCCTCCTCTGACCTCCTCCTCTCCTCCTCCTTCAGGGTGGGGTGAAGGTTCTCCTCTTCTCTGACGTCCTCCTCTCCTCCTCCTTCAGGGTGGGGTGAAGGTTCTCCTCTCCTCCTCTGACCTCCTCCTCTCCTCCTCCTTCAGGGTGGGGTGAAGGTTCTCCTCTCCTCCTCTGACCTCCTCCTCTCCTCCTCCTTCAGGGTGGGGTGAAGGTTCTCCTCTCCTCCTCTGACCTCCTCCTCTCCTCCTCCTTCAGGGTGGGGTGAAGGTTCTCCTCTCCTCCTCTGACCTCCTCTCCTCCTCCTTCAGGGTGGGGTGAAGGTTCTCCTCTCCTCCTCTGACCTCCTCCTCTCCTCCTCCTTCAGGGTGGGGTGAAGGTTCTCCTCTCCTCCTCTGACCTCCTCTCCTCCTCCTTCAGGGTGGGGTGAAGGTTCTCCTCTCCTCCTCTGACCTCCTCCTCTCCTCCTCCTTCAGGGTGGGGTGAAGGTTCTCCTCTCCTCCTCTGACCTCCTCCTCTCCTCCTCCTTCAGGGTGGGGTGAAGGTTCTCCTCTCCTCCTCTGACCTCCTCCTCTCCTCCTCCTTCAGGGTGGGGTGAAGGTTCTCCTCTCCTCCTCTGACGTCCTCCTCTCCTCCTCCTTCAGGGTGGGGTGAAGGTTCTCCTCTCCTCCTCTGACCTCCTCCTCTCCTCCTCCTTCAGGGTGGGGTGAAGGTTCTCCTCTCCTCCTCTGACCTCCTCTCCTCCTCCTTCAGGGTGGGGTGAAGGTTCTCCTCTCCTCCTCTGACCTCCTCCTCTCCTCCTCCTTCAGGGTGGGGTGAAGGTTCTCCTCTCCTCCTCTGACCTCCTCCTCTCCTCCTCCTTCAGGGTGGGGTGAAGGTTCTCCTCTCCTCCTCTGACCTCCTCCTCTCCTCCTCCTTCAGGGTGGGGTGAAGGTTCTCCTCTCCTCCTCTGACCTCCTCTCCTCCTCCTTCAGGGTGGGGTGAAGGTTCTCCTCTCCTCCT
>NW_027315857.1:28114167-28146667 GCF_026437365.1 Eucyclogobius newberryi | reverse complement strand
CTGCTCTATCTTCACGTGTCTGAAGCTCTTCTCCTGCTCTATCTTCACGTGTCTGAAGCTCTTCTGCTCTATCTTCACGTGTCTGAAGCTCTTCTCCTGCTCTATCTTCACGTGTCTGAAGCTCTTCTCCTGCTCTATCTTCACGTGTCTGAAGCTCTTCTCCTGCTCTATCTTCACGTGTCTGAAGCTCTTCTCCTGCTCTATCTTCACGTGTCTGAAGCTCTTCTCCTGCTCTATCTTCACGTGTCTGAAGCTCTTCTGCTCTATCTTCACGTGTCTGAAGCTCTTCTCCTGCTCTATCTTCACGTGTCTGAAGCTCTTCTGCTCTATCTTCACGTGTCTGAAGCTCTTCTCCTGCTCTATCTTCACGTGTCTGAAGCTCTTCTCCTGCTCTATCTTCACGTGTCTGAAGCTCTTCTCCTGCTCTATCTTCACGTGTCTGAAGCTCTTCTGCTCTATCTTCACGTGTCTGAAGCTCTTCTCCTGCTCTATCTTCACGTGTCTGAAGCTCTTCTCCTGCTCTATCTTCACGTGTCTGAAGCTCTTCTGCTCTATCTTCACGTGTCTGAAGCTCTTCTCCTGCTCTATCTTCTCGTGTCTGAAGCTCTTCTTCTGCTCCTCAGTGGTTCGAGCAGCGCATCGTAACTTTGTGTGACCGTATGATGAAGAGCGCCTGCTGGAGGTTGCTGTGTGTCACTGCAGCTGAAGAAGGGGGCGGAGCTGTAGGCACAGAAGGTGGAACTAAAGAGGGAGGAGGTGTGGCTTCAGCAGGAGGGGGCGTGGCTTCAGACAGGCTCCACAGATCAGCGCGACACAGAGGAATGACTCTGCTGCATTTAGCAGCTGCTCAGGGATACACACACCTGATCCACACACTCAGGACCTGGAGGTACGAGCCCTGGTTTAGACCTGGTTTAGTCCTGGTTTAGACCTGGTTTAGTCCTAGTTTAGACCTTCTTTAGACCTGGGTTAAAGCCTCTCTGTTCCTTCAGGTCAGTGCACAGTGACAGTCTGGACCTGGAGCAGGAAGTGGACCCTCTGAACGTGGACCATTTCTCCTGCACTCCTCTGGTACTCACTGCTCTGTGCAGATGTGGGCGTGTGCTCTGGTCACATGGTGTGTGTGTTGCAGATGTGGGCGTGTGCTCTGGTCACATGGTGTGTGTGTTGCAGATGTGGGCGTGTGCTCTGGTCACATGGTGTGTGTGTTGCAGATGTGGGCGTGTGCTCTGGTCACATGGTGTGTGTGTTGCAGATGTGGGCGTGTCCTCTAGGTCACATGGTGTGTGTGTTGCAGATGTGGGCGTGTGCTCTGGTCACATGGTGTGTGTGTTGCAGATGTGGGCGTGTCCTCTGGTCACATGGTGTGTGTGTTGCAGATGTGGGCGTGTCCTCTGGTCACATGGTGTGTGTGTTGCAGATGTGGGCGTGTCCTCTGGTCACATGGTGTGTGTGTTGCAGATGTGAGCGTGTCCTCTGGTCACATGGTGTGTGTGTTGCAGATGTGAGCGTGTCCTCTGGTCACATGGTGTGTGTGTTGCAGATGTGGGCGTGTCCTCTGGTCACATGGTGTGTGTGTTGCAGATGTGAGCGTGTCCTCTGGTCACATGGTGTGTGTGTTGCAGATGTGGGCGTGTCCTCTGGTCACATGGTGTGTGTGTTGCAGATGTGGGCGTGTCCTCTGGTCACATGGTGTGTGTGTTGCAGATGTGGGCGTGTCCTCTGGTCACATGGTGTGTGTGTTGCAGATGTGGGCGTGTCCTCTGGTCACATGGTGTGTGTGTTGCAGATGTGGGCGTGTCCTCTGGTCACATGGTGTGTGTGTTGCAGATGTGGGCGTGTCCTCTGGTCACATGGTGTGTGTGTTGCAGATGTGGGCGTGTCCTCTGGTCACATGGTGTGTGTGTTGCAGATGTGGGCGTGTCCTCTGGTCACATGGTGTGTGTGTTGCAGATGTGGGCGTGTCCTCTGGTCACATGGTGTGCGTGTTGCAGATGTGGGCGTGTCCTCTGGTCACATGGTGTGTGTGTTGCAGATGTGGGCGTGTCCTCTGGTCACATGGTGTGTGTGTTGCAGATGTGAGCGTGTCCTCTGGTCACATGGTGTGTGTGTTGCAGATGTGGGCGTGTGCTCTGGGGCACCAGGCGTCGGCGGAGCTGCTTTACTCCTGGAGCTGCTCTGCTCTGGGGATCCCAGACTCTCTGGGGCGGCTCCCACTGGCTGTGGCTCGCTCCAGGGGCCACACCAGGCTTGCTACGGCCCTGGAGCGACTGCACACCTCAGGGCGGGACACAGGGCGGAGCCAGGGGCCCAGAGACAGACCTGAGGAGGGACAGAGCACAGCTTCAGAGGAGCAGAACACTAGAAAGAGAGGCTACAACACTGAAGAGAAGAAAGTGGAGAAGCACCTGAAGGAGTCTAGAGAGGATGAGAGGAGGAGCAGGGAAGAGGAGGAGGAGGAGGAGGAGGAGGAGGAGGAGGAGGAGGAGGAGGAACCTCAGCTGACCCTCTCTGACCTCCACAGACCAGACCCTGAGGCCAGAGACCATCTCCTAGACTCTCCTCAGCCCCTGTCGCCCCTGTCCACCAGCCCTGACACAGGTGAGAGCCACAGATGACCCTCTGACCACTTCTGACCGCCACTTAAGAGAGCCACAGTCGTGATGAAGAGATGACCCTCTGACCACTTCTGACCGCCACTTAAGAGAGCCACAGTCGTGATGAAGAGATGACCCTCTGACCACTTCTGACCGCCACTTAAGAGAGCCACAGTCGTGATGAAGAGATGACCCTCTGACCACTTCTGACCGCCACTTTAGAGAGCCACAGTCGTCATCATCATCATCAATTTATTTTTGTAAGGCCCAAAATCACAACAACAGTTGCCTCTGAGGGCCACAGGGAGAAATGAATCAACAATGTCTGTGGTGGCGAGGGACGATGTCCCAGGGTCCTCTGTCCTTAGACTCTCCTTCTCGGCCAGGAAAAACTACAAAAAAACCTCTTTGGGAAAAAAGCGTAGAAACCTGGAGGAGTTCCAGTGAAGGAGAGATCCGACTCTCACAGACACGAGGGAGACTGGAGCTGGACCCACTCCTCAGGCAGATGAGGGACCGTCCACATGGGGCAGGGACCACTTCACCAGGGGAGGGGCATCTGGGTCCACAGGTCCTCAGGAGTGAGAGAAAGAAAAAGAAGGCGGTGAACAGTTTGCAAGTGGAATCAAAAAATAAATATTGTTTGATAGCATAAGTAGTCAGAAGAAGAAGAGGATAGAGCTCAAGCTGTCATACTTCCCCCAGCATAGTTACTCCTAGGGCAGCGTAGTTGAAGCTGTGGGTTTATCTTTATGTTCCTAACTACTCTGACCATAAGCGATTTCGAAGAGGAACGTTTTAAGCCTGGACTTAAATGAAGAGACTGTGTCAGCATATTTAACATGGGTCGGGAGCTGATTCCATAACACAGGAGCTTGGGAGCTAAACGCTCTACCTCCTACAGTACTTTTAGAGACTCTTGGCACCACCAGAAGGCCGGCATTCTGAGAGCGAAGAGCTCTGTTTGGATGATATGGTTCTATAGCATCTTTGAGGTGGGATGGGGCCATGTCATTTATGGCTTTGTAGGTCAAGAGTAGAATTTTGAATTTGATTCTGGACTCGACGGGGAGCCAGTGAAGAGACTCCAGCACCGGCGTAATGTGCTCTCTTCTTTTTGTTCCTGTTAGTAATCTTGCTGCTGCATTTTGAACCAGTTGAAAGCTTTTTATGGAGCTTTTAGGACACGCTGCAAGCAGGAGTTACAGTAGTCTAATCTAGTCGTTACAAATGCATGGATAAGTTTTTCTCTGTGACAACGTCGTGATGAAGAGATGACCCTCTGACCACTTCTGACCACCACTTTAGAGAGCCACAGTCGTGATGAAGAGATGACCCTCTGACCACTTCTGACCACCACTTTAGAGAGCCACAGTCGTGATGAAGAGATGACCCTCTGACCACTTCTGACCACCACTTTAGAGAGCCACAGTCGTGATGAAGAGATGACCCTCTGACCACTTCTGACCACCACTTTAGAGAGCCACAGTCGTGATGAAGAGATGACCCTCTGACCACTTCTGACCACCACTTTAGAGAGCCACAGTCGTGATGAAGAGATGACCCTCTGACCACTTCTGACCACCACTTTAGAGAGCCACAGTCGTGATGAAGAGATGACCCTCTGACCACTTCTGACCACCACTTAAGAGAGCCACAGTTGTGATGAAGAGATGACCCTCTGACCACTTCTGACCGCCACTTTAGAGAGCCACAGTCGTGATGAAGAGATGACCCTCTGACCACTTCTGACCACCACTTTAACATCATCTTCTGGTTCCTTTTCCAGGCCTGAGCTCGTCCAGTCGCCTTAGCTCGTCCAGCGGTCTGCCCTCGCCCTTTGACCCCGCCTCATCGCCCTCAATGAGCTCCGCCTACTCCAGCGTTGGCCCCGCCCCCATGGACACGTCTCCCCCGGAGTCTCCGTCCGATTCGCCGGGACTGCTGTGGGGGGTGGAGTCTCACCTGATGGACTTTGAGAACTCTCCGCCTCCTCACGTGCACGCTCCCGGCCGCCGTGCACACTCGTCTCTGGAGCACTTCCTGAGTCTGAGCGAGAACGAGAACGAGGAGCTTCTGGAGGAGGACGAGCTGCAGGTGAACACGCCTCAAACACGCCTCAAACACTCCACAAACATGCTACAAACACGCTACAAACACGCCTCAAACACGCTACAAACACGCCACAAACACGCTACAAACACGCCACAAACACGCTACAAACACGCTAAAAACACGCCACAAACACGCTACAAACATGCCTCAAACATGCTACAAACACGCCTCAAACACTCCACAAACATGCTACAAACACGCTACAAACACGCCTCAAACACGCTACAAACACGCCACAAACACGCTACAAACACGCCTCAAACACGCTACAAACACGCCACAAACACGCTACAAACACGCCTCAAACACGCTACAAACACGCCACAAACACGCTACAAACACGCTAAAAACACGCCACAAACACGCTACAAACATGCCTCAAACATGCTACAAACACGCCTCAAACACGCTACAAACACGCCTCAAACACGCTACAAACATGCTTCAGACACGCCTCAAACACGCTACAAACACGCCTCAAACACGCCACAAACACGCCACAAACACACCACAAACGCGCCACAAACGCGTCACATACACGCCTCAAACACGCTACAAACACGCCACAAACACGCTATAAACATGCCTCAAACACGCCACAAATACGCCTCAAACACGCCTCAAACACGCCTCAAACAGGCTACAAACACGCCTCAAACACGCCTCAAACAGGCTACAAACACGCTACAAACTCGCCTCAAACACGCCACAAACACGCCACAAACACGCTACAAACGCGCCACAAACACGCCACAAACACGCCACAAACGTGCTACCAACATGCTACAAACACGCCACAAACGCGCTACAAACGCGCTACAAACGCGCCACAAAGCGCTACAAACGCGCCACAAACGTGCCACAAACACGCTACAAACAAGCTACAAACACGCCACAAACGTGCTACCAACATGCTACAAACACGCTGCAAACACACTCAAAGGCACACACAAGCAAACACAAAAAGGCTTTCTCACGCACCTGCTTCTCGCTCCGCCCCTTCTCGCCCCGCCCCTTCTCGCTCCGCCCCTTCTCGCCCCGCCCCTTCTCACCCCGCCCCTTCTCACCCCGCCCCTTCTCGCGCACGTTGCTTGTTCTTACGTTTCCGTGTTCTTCAGGTGGACGTCGCAGCGCTGGCAGAACAGATTATTGAGGCAACTCCTGAACGAATCAAATGCGAAGATTTCCCCCGAGGGGTGGAGTCGGCGCTCAGAGAGAGGCGGGACAATCCAGATATCCAGGACACATGGCTCGCAGCTTATTTGGAGACTGTGGACCCGCCCAGGTGAGACTAAACCAGGACCTAACCAGGTCTAAACCAGGACTAAACCAGGACTAAACCAGGACTGTTGATGGTATGTTGATGGTGTGTCGACATCTGTGCCCAGACGCTTGTGCCCGCCCTCGCCGCTCTCCACTCTGGCGCTGCACCGCCTGCGCCCGGCCTCTTCTGCCGCGTGGGCGGAGTTTCTCAACGCCTCGGCCAATGGGAAGATAGAACAAGACTTTGCTCTCCTGACGCTCACTGACGGAGAACAACGAGAACTTTATGAAGCAGCGCGGATCATCCAGACGGCCTTCAGGAGATACAAGGTACAAGACCAGGTCTAAACCAGGTCTAAACCAGGTCTAAACTAGGTCTGAACTAGGTCTGAACCAGGTCTAAACCAGGTCTAAACCAGGTCTGAACCAGGTCTAAACCAGGTCTAAACCAGGTCTAAACCAGGTCTGAACCAGGTCTGAACCAGGTCTAAACCAGGTCTAAACCAGGTCTAAACTAGGTCTAAACTAGGTCTGAACGAGGTCTGAACCAGGTCTAAACCAGGTCTGAACCAGGTCTAAACTAGGTCTAAACTAGGTCTGAACTAGGTCTGAACCAGGTCTAAACCAGGTCTAAACCAGGTCTAAACCAGGTCTGAACCAGGTCTAAACCAGGTCTAAACCAGGTCTAAACCAGGTCTAAACCAGGTCTAAACTAGGTCTGAACTAGGTCTGAACTAGGTCTGAACCAGGTCTAAACCAGGTCTAAACCAGGTCTAAACCAGGTCTAAACTAGGTCTGAACTAGGTCTGAACTAGGTCTGAACCAGGTCTAAACCAGGTCTAAACCAGGTCTGAACCAGGTCTAAACCAGGTCTAAACCAGGTCTAAACCAGGTCTGAACCAGGTCTAAACCAGGTCTAAACCAGGTCTAAACCAGGTCTAAACTAGGTCTGAACTAGGTCTGAACCAGGTCTAAACCAGGTCTAAACCAGGTCTGAACCAGGTCTAAACCAGGTCTAAACCAGGTCTGAACCAGGTCTGAACCAGGTCTGAACCAGGTCTAAACCAGGTCTGAACCAGGTCTAAACTAGGTCTAAACTAGGTCTGAACTAGGTCTGAACCAGGTCTAAACCAGGTCTAAACCAGGTCTAAACCAGGTCTAAACTAGGTCTGAACTAGGTCTGAACTAGGTCTGAACCAGGTCTGAACCAGTTCTGAACCAGGTCTAAACCAGGTCTAAACCAGGTCTAAACCAGGACTAAACCAGGTCTGAACCAGGTCTGAACCAGGTCTGAACCAGGTCTGAACCAGGTCTAAACCAGGTCTGAACCAGGTTTAAACCAGGTCTAAACCAGGTTTAAACCAGGTCTGAACTAGGTCTGAACCAGGTCTAAACTAGGTCTGAACTAGGTCTGAACCAGGTCTAAACCAGGTCTAAACTAGGTCTGAACTAGGTCTGAACTAGGTCTAAACTAGGTCTGAACTAGGTCTGAACCAGGTCTAAACCAGGTCTAAACCAGGTCTAAACCAGGTCTAAACCAGGTCTAAACCAGGTCTAAACTAGGTCTGAACTAGGTCTGAACTAGGTCTGAACCAGGTCTAAACTTGGTCTGAACTAGGTCTGAACCAGGTCTAAACCAGGTCTAAACCAGGTCTAAACCAGGACTAAACCAGGTCTAAACCAGGTCTGAACCAGGTCTGAACCAGGTCTAAACCAGGTCTAAACCAGGACTAAACCAGGACTAAACCAGGTCTAAACCAGGTCTGAACCAGGTCTGAACCAGGTCTAAACCAGGTCTAAACCAGGTCTGAACCAGGTCTGAACCAGGTCTGAACCAGGTCTGAACCAGGTCTAAACCAGGTCTAAACCAGGACTAAACCAGGACTAAACCAGGTCTAAACCAGGTCTGAACCAGGTCTGAACCAGGTCTGAACCAGGTCTAAACCAGGTCTAAACCAGGACTAAACCAGGTCTGAACCAGGTCTAAACCAGGTCTAAACCAGGTTTAAACCAGGTTTAAACCAGGTCTAAACCAGGTTTAAACCAGGTCTAAACCAGGTCTAAACCAGGTCTAAACCAGGTTTAAACCAGGTCTAAACCAGGTCTAAACCAGGTCTAAACCAGGTCTAAACCAGGTTTAAACCAGGTGTGTGATGTGTTTCAGGGTCGTCGTCTGAAGGAGCAGCAGGACATGGCCGCTGCAGTGATCCAAAGGTGTTACCGCAAATACAAACAGGTAAAGACCAGGACTGAGCTACTGTGAGCTAACCTGAGCTAACCTGAGCTAATCTGTGCTAACCTGAGCTAATCTAAACTAACCTGAGCTAACTGTGTCCTGTGTCTGAAGCTTACGTGGATCGCTCTGAAGGTAACTGTGCTCATGTTAGTCATGTGTTTATTTCAATAATACAGTTATTGCACAAAAGCTTTGGTTATTCTTTTATTGCCTCATGACTCGTTTAAACCATGTGACGTGTGGAGCGTCCTGCAGCAGCTCAATGATGATGTCATAGCTCCGAGCTCCGCCCACCACACCCCCGCGTCCTCACCACCGCAACCAACCGCGTTTTGTGGGACACATGTGTGAACATATACATATATATATATATATATATATATATATATATGTATATGTATGTATATATATGTTCACATATACATATATAAATATTTGTATTTATTCAGGAATATTCTCTCTTAAAATGTGTCTAAAACGTCTCGGTCTAAGATAATGACATTAGAGCTGGTGTTGCCGTGTAGTTCCTGGTTCTTGGTGACGGGGCGTGTTCCGTGTTCTTTTGCCTGTTTGTTCAGTGTTCTTTAGAGTGTTTGTTCCGTGTTCTTTAGCGTGTTTGTTCCGTGTTCTTTAGAGTGTTTGTTCCGTGTTCTTTAGCATGTTTGTTCCGTGTTCTATAGCGTGTTTGTTCCGTGTTCTTTAGCGTGTTTGTTCTGTGTTCTTTAGCTTGTATGTTCTGTGTTCTTTAGCGCGTTTGTTCCATGGTCTTTAGCGTGTTTGTTCCGTGTTCTTCAGCGTGTTTGTTCTGTGTTCTTTAGCCTGTTTGTTCTGTGTTCTTTAGCGTGTTTGTTCCGTGTTCTTTAGCCTGTTTGTTCTTTAGCCTGTTTGTTCCGTGTTCTTTAGCGTGTTTGTTCCGTGTTCTTTAGTGTGTTTGTTCCGTGTTCTTTAGCGTGTTTGTTCCATGTTCTTTAGCCTGTTTGTTCTGTGTTCTTTAGCCTGTTTGTTCCATGTTCTTTAGCGTGTTTGTTCTTTAGCCTGTTTGTTCCGTGTTCTTTAGCGTGTTTGTTCTTTAGCCTGTTTGTTCCGTGTTCTCTAGCCTGTTTGTTCCATGTTCTTTAGCGTGTTTGTTCCATGTTCTTTAGCGTGTTTGTTCCGTGTTCTTTAGCGTGTTTGTTCTGTGTTCTTTAGCTTGTATGTTCTGTGTTCTTTAGCGCGTTTGTTCCGTGGTCTTTAGCGTGTTTGTTCCGTGTTCTTTAGCATGTTTGTTCTGTGTTCTTTGCATGTTTGTTCGTGTTTGTTCCGTGTTCTTTAGCATGTTTGTTCTGTGTTCTTTAGCATGTTTGTTCGTGTTTGTTCCGTGTTCTTTAGCCTGTTTGTTCCGTGTTCTTTAGCGTGTTTGTTCTTTAGCCTGTTTGTTCCGTGTTCTCTAGCCTGTTTGTTCCATGTTCTTTAGCGTGTTTGTTCTTTAGCCTGTTTGTTCCATGTTCTTTAGCGTGTTTGTTCCATGTTCTTTAGCGTGTTTGTTCCGTGTTCTTTAGCGTGTTTGTTCCGTGTTCTTTAGCCTGTTTGTTCCGTGTTCTTTAGCCTGTTTGTTCCATGTTCTTTAGCCTGTTGGTTCCGTGTTCTTCAGCGTGTTTGTTCCGTGTTCTTTAGCGTGTTTGTTCCATGTTCTTTAGCCTGTTGGTTCCGTGTTCTTCAGCGTGTTTGTTCCGTGTTCTTTAGCCTGTTTGTTCCGTGTTCTTTAGCGTGTTTGTTCCGTGTTCTTTAGCGTGTTTGTTCCATGTTCTTTAGCGTGTTTGTTCCGTGTTCTTTAGCATGTTTTTTCCGTGTTCTTTAGCGTGTTTGTTCCATGTTCTTTAGCCTGTTTGTTCTGTGTTCTTTAGCCTGTTTGTTCCATGTTCTTTAGCGTGTTTGTTCTTTAGCCTGTTTGTTCCGTGTTCTTTAGCGTGTTTGTTCTTTAGCCTGTTTGTTCCGTGTTCTCTAGCCTGTTTGTTCCATGTTCTTTAGCGTGTTTGTTCTTTAGCCTGTTTGTTCCATGTTCTTTAGCGTGTTTGTTCCATGTTCTTTAGCGTGTTTGTTCCGTGTTCTTTAGCGTGTTTGTTCTGTGTTCTTTAGCTTGTATGTTCTGTGTTCTTTAGCGCGTTTGTTCCGTGGTCTTTAGCGTGGTTGTTCCGTGTTCTTTAGCATGTTTGTTCTGTGTTCTTTAGCATGTTTGTTCGTGTTTGTTCCGTGTTCTTTAGCGTGTTTGTTCCGTGTTCTTTAGCCTGTTTGTTCCATGTTCTTTAGCCTGTTGGTTCCGTGTTCTTCAGCGTGTTTGTTCCGTGTTCTTTAGCGTGTTTGTTCCATGTTCTTTAGCCTGTTGGTTCCGTGTTCTTCAGCGTGTTTGTTCCGTGTTCTTTAGCGTGTTTGTTCCATGTTCTTTAGCGTGTTTGTTCCGTGTTCTTTAGCGTGTTTTTTCCGTGTTCTTTAGCGTGTTTGTTCCATGTTCTTTAGCCTGTTTGTTCTGTGTTCTTTAGCCTGTTTGTTCCATGTTCTTTAGCGTGTTTGTTCTTTAGCCTGTTTGTTCCGTGTTCTTTAGCGTGTTTGTTCTTTAGCCTGTTTGTTCCGTGTTCTCTAGCCTGTTTGTTCCATGTTCTTTAGCGTGTTTGTTCTTTAGCCTGTTTGTTCCATGTTCTTTAGCGTGTTTGTTCCATGTTCTTTAGCGTGTTTGTTCCGTGTTCTTTAGCGTGTTTGTTCTGTGTTCTTTAGCTTGTATGTTCTGTGTTCTTTAGCGCGTTTGTTCCGTGGTCTTTAGCGTGGTTGTTCCGTGTTCTTTAGCATGTTTGTTCTGTGTTCTTTAGCATGTTTGTTCGTGTTTGTTCCGTGTTCTTTAGCGTGTTTGTTTTCCTTGTTCTTTAGCCTGTTTGTTCTTTAGCCTGTTTTTTCCGTGTTCTTTAGCGTGTTTGTTCCGTGTTCTTTAGCCTGTTTGTTCCGTGTTCTTTAGCCTGTTTGTTCCGTGTTCTTTAGCGTGCTTGTTCCGTGTTCTTTAGCCTGTTTGTTCCGTGTTCTTTAGCGTGTTTATTCCGTGTTCTTTAGCGTGTTTATTCCATGTTCTTTAGCGTGTTTGTTCTTTAGCGTGTTTGTTCCGTGTTCTTTAGCGTGGTTTTTCCATGTTCTTTAGCGTGTTTGTTCTTTAGTGTGTTTGTTCCATGTTCTTTAGTGTGTTTGTTCCGTGTTCTTTAGCCTGTTTGTTCCGTGTTCTTTAGCGTGTTTGTTCCGTGTTCTTTAGCGTGTTTATTCCATGTTCTTTAGCGTGTTTGTTCTTTAGCGTGTTTGTTCCGTGTTCTTTAGCGTGTTTGTTCCATGTTCTCTAGCGTGTTTGTTCTTTAGCCTGTTTGTTCCATGTTCTTTAGCCTGTTTGTTCCGTGTTCTTTAGCGTGTTTCTTCTGTGTTCTTTAGCCTGTTTGTTCCGTGTTCTTTAGCGTGTTTCTTCTGTGTTCTTTAGCCTGTTTGTTCCGTGTTCTTTAGCGTGTTTGTTCCATGTTCTTTAGCGTGTTTGTTCCATGTTCTTTAGCCTGTTTGTTCCGTGTTCTTTAGCGTGTTTTTTCTGTGTTCTTTAGCCTGTTTGTTCCGTGTTCTTTAGCCTGTTTGTTCCATGTTCTTTAGCCTGTTTGTTCCGTGTTCTTTAGCCTGTTTGTTCCATGTTCTTTAGCCTGTTTGTTCCGTGTTCTTTAGCGTGTTTGTTCCGTGTTCTTTAGCGTGTTTCTTCTGTGTTCTTTAGCCTGTTTGTTCCGTGTTCTTTAGCGTGTTTGTTCCATGTTCTTTAGCGTGTTTGTTCCATGTTCTTTAGCCTGTTTGTTCCGTGTTCTTTAGCGTGTTTTTTCTGTGTTCTTTAGCCTGTTTGTTCCGTGTTCTTTAGCCTGTTTGTTCCATGTTCTTTAGCCTGTTTGTTCCGTGTTCTTTAGCGTGTTTTTTCTGTGTTCTTTAGCCTGTTTGTTCCATGTTCTTTAGTGTGTTTGTTCCATGTTCTTTAGTGTGTTTGTTCCATGTTCTTTAGTGTGTTTGTTCCGTGTTCTTTAGCCTGTTTATTCTTTAGCCTGTTTGTTCCGTGTTCTTTAGCCTGTTTGTTCCATGTTCTTTAGTGTGTTTGTTCCGTGTTCTTTAGCCTGTTTATTCTTTAGCCTGTTTGTTCCATGTTCTTTAGCCTGTTTGTTCCGTGTTCTTTAGCGTGTTTCTTCTGTGTTCTTTAGCCTGTTTGTTCCGTGTTCTTTAGCGTGTTTCTTCTGTGTTCTTTAGCCTGTTTGTTCCGTGTTCTTTAGCGTGTTTGTTCCATGTTCTTTAGCGTGTTTGTTCCATGTTCTTTAGCCTGTTTGTTCCGTGTTCTTTAGCGTGTTTTTTCTGTGTTCTTTAGCCTGTTTGTTCCGTGTTCTTTAGCCTGTTTGTTCCATGTTCTTTAGCCTGTTTGTTCCGTGTTCTTTAGCGTGTTTTTTCTGTGTTCTTTAGCCTGTTTGTTCCATGTTCTTTAGTGTGTTTGTTCCATGTTCTTTAGTGTGTTTGTTCCATGTTCTTTAGTGTGTTTGTTCCGTGTTCTTTAGCCTGTTTATTCTTTAGCCTGTTTGTTCCGTGTTCTTTAGCCTGTTTGTTCCATGTTCTTTAGTGTGTTTGTTCCGTGTTCTTTAGCCTGTTTATTCTTTAGCCTGTTTGTTCCATGTTCTTTAGCCTGTTTGTTCCATGTTCTTTAGCCTGTTTGTTCCGTGTTCTTTAGCGTGTTTTTTCTGTGTTCTTTAGCCTGTTTGTTCCATGTTCTTTAGTGTGTTTGTTCCATGTTCTTTAGTGTGTTTGTTCCATGTTCTTTATGTGTTTGTTCCGTGTTCTTTAGCCTGTTTGTTCCGTGTTCTTTAGCGTGTTTTTTCTGTGTTCTTTAGCCTGTTTGTTCCGTGTTCTTTAGCGTGTTTTTTCTGTGTTCTTTAGCCTGTTTGTTCCGTGTTCTTTAGCCTGTTTGTTCCATGTTCTTTAGTGTGTTTGTTCCATGTTCTTTAGTGTGTTTGTTCCGTGTTCTTTAGCCTGTTTATTCTTTAGCCTGTTTGTTCCGTGTTCTTTAGCCTGTTTGTTCCCTGTTCTTTAGTGTGTTTGTTCCGTGTTCTTTAGCCTGTTTATTCTTTAGCCTGTTTGTTCCGTGTTCTTTAGTACGCGCTGTACAAGAAGATGACGCAGGCGGCCATCTTGATCCAGTCCAAGTTCCGCTCGTACTATGAACAGAAGCGCTTCCAGCAGAGTCGCCGCGCCGCCGTGCTCATCCAGCAGTACTACAGGAGCTACAAGGAGTACGAGAGGAAGCAGAGGGCGGCCAGCAGCAGGTACACCACCCACTGAGCTACAGGAACCACTGAGTTACATCACACTCTGACCACTGAGCTACTGGAACCACTGAGCTACAGGAATCACTGAGCTACATCACACTCTGACCACTGAGCTACAGGAATCATTGAGCTACATTACACTCTGACCACTGAGCTACAGTAATCATTGAGCTACAGGAACCACTGAGCTACAGGAATCACTGAGCTACATTACACTCTGACCACTGAGCTACAGTAATCATTGAGCTACAGGAACCACTGAGCTACAGGAATCACTGAGCTACATTACACTCTGACCACTGAGCTACAGGAATCATTGAGCTACATTACACTCTGACCACTGAGCTACAGTAATCATTGAGCTACAGGAACCACTGAGCTACAGGAATCACTGAGCTACATTACACTCTGACAACTGAGCTACAGGAATAATTGAGCTACATTACACTCTGACCACTGAGCTACAGTAATCATTGAGCTACAGGAACCACTGAGCTACAGGAATCATTGAGCTACATTACACACTGACCACTGAGCTACAGGAATTATTGAGCTACATTACACTCTGACCACTGAGCTACAGGAATCATTGAGCTACAGGAACCACTGAGCTACAGGAATCATTGAGCTACAGGAGGGGTAAATGTTCTCTACAGAACTATAAATAGTTCTTGATGGAGTTCCACAGTTCAGATAAGATAAGATATTCCTTTATTGTCCCACATGGGGAAATTTCATTGTTGCAACACAGGAAGATCCAGAGGAAAAGAACAGATCATTTATAGGAAGGTTGAAAAACAAAAATTCCTATAAACAAAACCTCCCATTTCCCAACAAGGGGAAAATAATAAAGATTAAATCAATAAATACATAAATATCATGTCATGTGATCACGACAGTAACAACAGAGTTCATAACTTCCACTGATAAACAGACCAAAGGATGTTCAGGGGGGAGGGGCCAGACATGAGGGGGGAGGGGCCAGACATGAGGGGGGGAGGGGCCAGACATGAGGGGGGAGGGGCCAGACATGAGGGGGGGAGGGGCCAGACATGAGGGGGGGAGGGGGCCAGACATGAGGGGGGAGGGGCCAGACATGAGGGGGGAGGGGCCAGACATGAGGGGGGGAGGGGCCAGACATGAGGGGGGAGGGGCCGGACATGAGGGGGGAGGCGCCGGACATGAGGGGGGGAGGGGCCAGACATGAGGGGGGAGGGGCCGGACATGAGGGGGGAGGCGCCGGACATGAGGGGGGGGCGGACATGAGGGGGGAGGGGCCGGACATGAGGGGGGGAGGGGCCGGACATGAGGGGGGGAGGGGCCGGACATGAGGGGGGGAGGGGCCAGAGAGAGACGAAAAAAATTACAGCTCCAGTGCCCCGCCTAAGGCCCAAAGTCACTGGGACAGGCTGCAGTAACCTGTGACCCCGAAAGGGAACAAGCGGGAGAAAAGGAAGGAATCCAGACTTATTAGGCCCGAGCCCCAGCAGGGCGGAGGGCCTATTGCTCCCGCAACGCTGCCGAAGGCCGAAGGCAGCGTTGCAACTGTTCGACCAAACATGCGGGCGCAGCCCGCATGTTTGGTACCCCGTCGCCCCTGGCAAGTACAGTGAACTAGCCCATGCCGAAGGCATGGATCATGCATACTTACTCCTGCTATGACAGAAATAGTCAACAATTAGTGAATGGGCGTAGCCCATTCACTAATTGTTGACAACAGCAGCGCGAAGCGCTGCATTCCTCCAAAAACCCTCCTGACATCGTCCCGTACGCGATAATCCATGCCGCAGGCATGGGCCATGCTTGTATCTGCTCAAATCAATGGAAGTCTATGGGGAGTGGGCGGGGCATCCCGACGGAATAGGGAGTGACGAGCGCGTAAGCGCTCGTAATGATGATTCCACCCCATGGCGGCATCGGGAAGGCTTAGAGCTTTCAAACGATGTATAATTTGTTGTTATAGTGAAAACGGCTATATTGTTTTTGCTAAAAATATTATTATTTTTTTTCTTGTTCTTCTTCAGCGCTTTGAGCTCTAATTTGACCCCCTGAACATGCTCAAAAACTCACCAAACTTTGCCCAAAATTCAGAATCGGCGAAAAATTTTATTTTTTCTGGGCCATTTTTTTTTTCGTTAAAAAATGGCGCGACAGCGTCACCGACAAAAGTCAAAATACATTGCGCCTATGGGAGACGCCCCGAGGTCAACTTTGGCGTAAAGCTACGAAATTCGGGACACGCATTCCTCTCGTGAGGACGAACAAAAAAAATCATTGTGGCCACGCCCCCAGACTTACCCTATGGCCGCCATCTTCCTTTGAAAATGAAAATACGCTGTGTTAGTCATTTTGTTCACGTCAAACTTTGACGAACTCCTCCTAGGGCGTTTTGCCCACCGACTTCAAAATCGGCGGACGTCCTCTGGACAAGTGGGGCATCTAAAGTTATTCAATTTTTTGAGATACCTTTTACGGTCTGTGTGCGGCGCAGCCGCAAAGTTGGACAACTTATTTTGGAATATTGCAGATCTAAAAATTGCTCCCATTTGATCAAAACCAGTCCGATTAGGACCAAATTTGAATCAGTTGTTAAACTTTCTAGTTTGGACCAGTTTAGGCTGACAAAATTGAAATGGCCGCGATAGCGCCCCCTACAGAGTGACCTTTAAATTAACATTGAAGGTCAAAAATTTGTTTTACCAAAATTGTCTAAACTTTACCCAAAATTCTATTTTGCCGTCCCGATCACAAAAGCCAATCACAAAAATGCCTAAATTTTTACGGCGTAGTCGTAGCGATGACAGAAACCTCCCATGTTATCCCTATGGGAAAACCACCAAATCTCTCAAATTACCACATTTTTATGTTTTACACTTCAACGAACTCCTCCTAGTGCGTTTTGCCCACCAACCTCAAAATCGGTGTACGTCCTCTAGACAAGTGGGGCATCTAAAGTTATCCAAATTTTAAGGATAGCTTTTACGATTTCTGTGCGACGGAGCCGCAAACGTTTCCCAGAATTCTGACTATTTGGCCTTCAGAGTGGCCTATAAGCAATAGAGTTTTTCCAAATGACATGATATTTTGAACAAAATTCTAATTTGCCATCCTGATCATGAAAGTATGAGAGCCAAAGTCATATTTTGTACGGCGTAACCGTAGCGATGACAGAAACATCCCATGTTATCCTTATGGGAAAATCGTAGAATCGCTCAAATCACCACATTTTTACGCTTCACACTTTAATGAACTCCTCCTAGGGCGATTGTCCGATCAAGTTCATATTTGGAGAATATCATCTACACAAGCGGGGCATCAAAACGTATCCATATTTTGATTCTAAGTGCTACGGTCTCTGTGTGGCGGACCCGCAAATATATGTCAGAAATGGGAAAACAGCGAAATCTCTAAAATGACCACATTTTTACGCTTCACACTTTAACGAACTCCTCCTAGGGCGATTGCCCGATCAAGCTCATATTTGGGGAAAATCATCTACACAAACGGGGCATCAAAAGTTATCCATATTTTGATTTTAAGTGGTACGGTCTCTGTGCCGTGGAGCTGCAAATATACTGTCACAAATGGGAAAAACGCCAAATCCTTGAAATGTTCACATTTACGCTTCACACTTTAACAAACTCCTCCTAGTGCGTTTGGCCCACCGATCTCAAAATCGCTGTACCTCCTCTATACAAGTGGGGCATCAAAGGTTATTCAAATTTTATGGATAACATTTACGGTCTCTGTGCAGCTGAGCCGCAAACTTTTCGCAGAATTTGGACTATTTGGCCTTCAGAGTGGCCTATAAACAAGAGTTTTTCCAAATGACATGACATTTTGCACACAATTCTCATTTACCATCCCCAAAATAAAAGTTTGGGAGCCAAAGTCATATTTGGTAAAGCGTAGCCGTAGCGATGACAGAAACATCCCATGTTATCCCTATGGGGAAACCGCAAAATCTCTAAAATGACCACATTTTTACACTTCACACTTTAACAAACTCCTCCTAGGGCGATTATCCGATCAAGTTCATATTTGGGAAAAATAATCTACACAAGCGGAGCATCAAAAGTTATCCATATTTTTATTCCAAGTGTCACGGTCTCTGTGCGCTGGAGCTGCACATTTGACCGATATTTGTGTTCATTTGCACTGGTTAAGCACAGCATTGTACATGTCCAATGTGTCGCTGTCTTAGTTCTTAGACAATTGCGTTAGCGCCATCTCTGTAAAATGCAGAGAGCAGAGTCGGAAGGCCGGCGGCCCGCGAGGGCCGTTGGATGCCGCTTGCGGCTTTAATTATTCTTGTTTTTCTTGTGTTTGAGATGGTTTTATGTGTTTGTAATGAACTAAACCAGGACTAAAGTCTGTCTGTTTCAGGGGCTCATTTCTGACAAAGAAACAAGACCAGGCAGCACGAAAGATCATGAGATTCTTACGACGCTGCAGACACAGGTCTGAAACTAAAGCAGGACTAAAGCAGGACTAAAGCAGGACTAAACCAGGACTAAACCAGGACTAAAGAAGGACTAAAGAAGGACTAAACAAGGACTAAACCAGGACTAAACCAGGACTAAAGAAGGACTAAACCAGGACTAAAGAAGGACTAAACAAGGACTAAACCAGGACTAAACCAGGACTAAAGAAGGACTAAACCAGGACTAAAGAAGGACTAAACAAGGACTAAACCAGGACTAAACCAGGACTAAACCAGGACTAAACCAGGACTAAAGAAGGACTAAAGAAGGACTAAACAAGGACTAAACCAGGACTAAACCAGGACTAAAGAAGGACTAAACCAGGACTAAACCAGGTCTAAAGCAGGACTAAACCAGGACTAAACCAGGACTAAAGAAGGACTAAACCAGGACTAAAGAAGGACTAAACCAGGACTAAAGCAGGACTAAAGCGGGACTAAACCAGGACTAAAGTAGGACTAAAGCAGGTCTAAACCAGGACTAAAACAGGACTAAAACAGGACTAAAACAGGACTAAAGCAGGACTAAAGCAGGACTAAAGTAGGACTAAACCAGGACTAAAGTAGGACTAAAGCAGGACTAAAGCAGGTCTAAAGCAGGACTAAAGTAGGACTAAACCAGGACTAAAGTAGGACTAAAGCAGGTCTAAAGCAGGTCTAAAGCAGGACTAAAACAAGAGTAAAGCAGGACTAAAGCAGGACTAAAGCAGGTCTAAACCAGGACTAAAGCAGGACTAAAGCAGGACTAAAGCAGGACTAAAGCAGGACTAAAACAAGACTAAAACAAGACTAAAGCAGGACTAAACCAGGACTAAAGCAGGACTAAAGCAGGACTAAAGCAGGACTAAAACAGGTCTAAAGCAGGACTAAAACAGGACTAAAGCAGGACTAAAGCAGGACTAAAACAGGTCTAAAGCAGGACTAAACCAGGACTAAAGAAGGACTAAAGAAGGACTAAAGAAGGACTAAACCAGGACTAAACCAGGTCTAAAGCAGGACTAAACCAGGACTAAACCAGGACTAAAGAAGGACTAAACCAGGACTAAAGCAGGACTAAAGCGGGACTAAACCAGGACTAAAGTAGGACTAAAGCAGGTCTAAACCAGGACTAAAACAGGACTAAAACAGGACTAAAACAGGACTAAAGCAGGACTAAAGCAGGACTAAAGTAGGACTAAACCAGGACTAAAGTGGGACTAAAGCGGGACTAAAGCAGGACTAAAACAGGACTAAAGCAGGACTAAAGCAGGACTAAAGCAGGACTAAAGCAGGTCTAAAGCAGGACTAAAGCAGGACTAAAACAAGACTAAAGCAGGACTAAAGCAGGACTAAAGCAGGTCTAAACCAGGACTAAAGCAGGACTAAAGCAGGACTAAAGTAGGACTAAAGCGGGACTAAAGCAGGACTAAAACAGGACTAAAGCAGGTCTAAACCAGGACTAAAGCAGGACTAAAGCAGGACTAAAGCAGGTCTAAAGCAGGACTAAAGCAGGACTAAAGCAGGTCTAAAGCAGGACTAAAACGGGACTAAAGCGGGACTAAAGCGGGACTAAAGCGGGACTAAAGCGGGACTAAAGCAGGACTAAAGCAGGACTAAAACACGACTAAAGCAGGACTAAAGCAGGACTAAAGCAGGACTAAAACAGGTCTAAAGCAGGACTAAAGCAGGACTAAAGCAGGTCTAAACCAGGACTAAAGCAGGACTAAAGCAGGACTAAAGCAGGACTAAAACAAGACTAAAGCAGGACTAAAGCAGGACTAAAGCAGGTCTAAACCAGGACTAAAGCAGGACTAAAGCAGGACTAAAGCAGGACTAAAACAGGACTAAAGCAGGACTAAAACAAGACTAAAGCAGGACTAAAGCAGGACTAAAGCAGGTCTAAACCAGGACTAAAGCAGGACTAAAGCAGGACTAAAGCAGGACTAAAACAGGTCTAAAGCAGGACTAAACCAGGACTAAACCAGGACTAAAGAAGGACTAAACCAGGACTAAAGCAGGACTAAAGCGGGACTAAACCAGGACTAAAGTAGGACTAAAGCAGGTCTAAACCAGGACTAAAACAGGACTAAAACAGGACTAAAACAGGACTAAAGCAGGACTAAAGCAGGACTAAAGTAGGACTAAACCAGGACTAAAGTGGGACTAAAGCGGGACTAAAGCAGGACTAAAACAGGACTAAAGCAGGACTAAAGCAGGACTAAAGCAGGACTAAAGCAGGTCTAAAGCAGGTCTAAAGCAGGACTAAAGCAGGACTAAAGCAGGTCTAAACCAGGACTAAAGCAGGACTAAAGCAGGACTAAAGTAGGACTAAAGCGGGACTAAAGCAGGACTAAAACAGGACTAAAGCAGGTCTAAACCAGGACTAAAGCAGGACTAAAGCAGGTCTAAAGCAGGACTAAAACGGGACTAAAGCGGGACTAAAGCGGGACTAAAGCGGGACTAAAGCGGGACTAAAGCAGGACTAAAGCAGGACTAAAGCAGGTGTAAACCAGGACTAAAGCAGGACTAAAGCAGGACTAAAACACGACTAAAGCAGGACTAAAGCAGGACTAAAACAGGTCTAAAGCAGGACTAAAACAGGACTAAAGCAGGACTAAAGCAGGACTAAAGCAGGTCTAAAGCAGGACTAAAGCAGGACTAAAGCAGGACTAAAACACGACTAAAGCAGGACTAAAGCAGGACTAAAACAGGTCTAAAGCAGGACTAAAGCAGGACTAAAGCAGGACTAAAACAGGTCTAAAGCAGGACTAAAGCAGGACTAAAGCAGGACTAAAACAGGTCTAAATCAGGACTAAAGCAGGTCTAAAGCAGGACTAAAACAGGACTAAAGCAGGACTAAAGCAGGTCTAAAGCAGGTCTAAAGCAGGACTAAAGCAGGACTAAAGCAGGACTAAACCAGGACTAAAGCAGGACTAAAGCGGGACTAAACCAGGACTAAAGTAGGACTAAAGCAGGTCTAAACCAGGACTAAAACAGGACTAAAACAGGACTAAAACAGGACTAAAGCAGGACTAAAGCAGGACTAAAGTAGGACTAAACCAGGACTAAAGTGGGACTAAAGTGGGACTAAAGCGGGACTAAAGCAGGACTAAAACAGGACTAAAGCAGGACTAAAGCAGGACTAAAGCAGGACTAAAGCAGGTCTAAAGCAGGTCTAAAGCAGGACTAAAGCAGGACTAAAACAGGTCTAAAGCAGGACTAAAACAGGACTAAAGCAGGACTAAAGCAGGACTAAAGCAGGTCTAAAGCAGGACTAAAGCAGGTCTAAAGCAGGACTAAAGCAGGACTAAAGTAGGACTAAACCAGGACTAAAGTAGGACTAAAGCGGGACTAAAACAGGTCTAAAGCAGGACTAAAGCAGGACTAAAGCAGGACTAAAACAGGTCTAAAGCAGGACTAAAGCAGGTCTAAAGCAGGACTAAAGCAGGACTAAAGCAGGACTAAAGCAGGACTAAAACAGGACTAAAGCAGGACTAAAGCAGGACTAAAGCAGGACTAAAGCAGGACTAAAGCAGGACTAAAGCAGGACTAAAGCAGGACTAAAACAGGTCTAAAGCAGGACTAAAGCAGGTCTAAAGCAGGACTAAAGCAGGACTAAAGCAGGACTAAAGCAGGACTAAAACACGACTAAAGCAGGACTAAAGCAGGACTAAAGCAGGACTAAAGCAGGACTAAAGCAGGACTAAAACAGGTCTAAAGCAGGACTAAAGCAGGACTAAAGCAGGTCTAAAGCAGGACTAAAACAAGACTAAAACAAGACTAAAACAAGACTAAAGCAGGACTAAAGCAGGACTAAAGCAGGTGTAAACCAGGACTAAAGCAGGACTAAAGCAGGACTAAAGCAGGACTAAAACAAGACTAAAGCAGGACTAAAGCAGGACTAAAGCAGGTCTAAACCAGGACTAAAGCAGGACTAAAGCAGGACTAAAACAGGTCTAAAGCAGGACTAAAACAGGACTAAAGCAGGACTAAAGCGGGTCTAAAGCGGGTCTAAAGCGGGACTAAAGAAGGACTAAAGAAGGACTAAAGAAGGACTAAACCAGGACTAAACCAGGTCTAAAGCAGGACTAAACCAGGACTAAACCAGGACTACAGAAGGACTAAACCAGGACTAAAGCAGGACTAAAGCGGGACTAAACCAGGACTAAAGTAGGACTAAAGCAGGTCTAAACCAGGACTAAAACAGGACTAAAGCAGGACTAAAGCAGGACTAAAGTAGGACTAAACCAGGACTAAAGTAGGACTAAAGCGGGACTAAAGCAGGACTAAAACAGGACTAAAGCAGGACTAAAGCAGGACTAAAGCAGGACTAAAGCAGGACTAAAGCAGGTCTAAAGCAGGTCTAAAGCAGGACTAAAGCAGGACTAAAGCAGGTCTAAAGCGGGACTAAAGCGGGACTAAAGCGGGTCTAAAGCGGGACTAAAGCAGGACTAAAACAAGACTAAAACAAGACTAAAGCAGGACTAAAGCAGGACTAAAGCAGGTCTAAACCAGGACTAAAGCAGGACTAAAGCAGGACTAAAGCAGGTCTAAAGCGGGACTAAAGCGGGACTAAAGCGGGACTAAAGCGGGACTAAAGCAGGACTAAAACACGACTAAAGCAGGACTAAAGCAGGACTAAAGCAGGACTAAAGCAGGACTAAAACAGGTCTAAAGCAGGACTAAAACAGGACTAAAGCAGGACTAAAGCAGGACTAAAGCAGGACTAAAGCAGGTCTAAACCAGGACTAAAGCAGGACTAAAGCAGGACTAAAGCAGGTCTAAAGCGGGACTAAAGCGGGACTAAAGCGGGACTAAAGCGGGACTAAAGCAGGACTAAAACACGACTAAAGCAGGACTAAAGCAGGACTAAAGCAGGACTAAAGCAGGACTAAAACAGGTCTAAAGCAGGACTAAAGCAGGACTAAAACAGGTCTAAATCAGGACTAAAGCAGGTCTAAAGCAGGACTAAAACAGGACTAAAGCAGGACTAAAGCAGGTCTAAAGCAGGACTAAAGCAGGACTAAAACAGGTCTAAAGCAGGACTAAAGCAGGTCTAAAGCAGGTCTAAAGCAGGACTAAAGCAGGACTAAAGCAGGACTAAAGCAGGACTAAAACACGACTAAAGCAGGACTAAAGCAGGACTAAAGCAGGACTAAAACGGGTCTAAAGCGGGACTAAAACGGGACTAAAGCGGGACTAAAGCGGGACTAAAGCGGGACTAAAACGGGACCAAAGCGGGACTAAAGCGGGACTAAAGCGGGACTAAAGCGGGACTAAAACGGGACTAAAGCGGGACTAAAACGGGACTAAAGCAGGACTAAAGCAGGACTAAAGCAGGACTAAAGCAGGTCTAAAGCAGGACTAAAACAGGACTAAAGCAGGACTAAAACAGGACTAAAACAGGACTAAAGCAGGACTAAAGCAGGACTAAAACAGGACTAAAACACGACTAAAGCAGGACTAAAGCAGGACTAAAGCAGGACTAAAGCAGGACTAAAGCAGGTCTAAAACAGGTCTAAAGCAGGTCTAAAGCAGGACTAAAGCAGGACTAAAACACGACTAAAGCAGGACTAAAGCAGGACTAAAGCAGGACTAAAACAGGACTAAAGCAGGACTAAAGCAGGACTAAAGCAGGACTAAAGCAGGACTAAAACAGGACTAAAGCAGGACTAAAGCAGGACTAAAGCAGGTCTAAAGCAGGACTAAAGCAGGACTAAAACAGAACTAAAACAGGACTAAAGCAGGACTAAAGCAGGACTAAAGCAGGACTAAAACAGGACTAAAGCAGGACTAAAGCAGGACTAAAGCAGGACTAAAGCAGGTCTAAAGCAGGACTAAAGCAGGACTAAAGCAGGACTAAAGCAGGACTAAAACAGGTCTAAAGCAGGACTAAAGCAGGACTAAAACAGGACTAAAGCAGGACTAAAGACAGGTCTAAAGCAGGACTAAAGCAGGACTAAAACACGACTAAAGCAGGACTAAAGCAGGACTAAAGCAGGACTAAAACAGGTCTAAAGCAGGACTAAAGCAGGACTAAAGCAGGACTAAAACAGGACTAAAGCAGGACTAAAGACAGGTCTAAAGCAGGACTAAAGCAGGACTAAAACACGACTAAAGCAGGACTAAAACAGGTCTAAAGCAGGACTAAAGCAGGACTAAAGCAGGACTAAAACAGGTCTAAATCAGGACTAAAGCAGGACTAAAACACGACTAAAGCAGGACTAAAGCAGGACTAAAGCAGGACTAAAACAGGTCTAAAGCAGGACTAAAACAGGACTAAAGCAGGACTAAAGCAGGTCTAAAGCAGGACTAAAGCAGGACTAAAACAGGTCTAAAGCAGGACTAAAGCAGGTCTAAAGCAGGTCTAAAGCAGGACTAAAGCAGGACTAAAACACGACTAAAGCAGGACTAAAGCAGGACTAAAGCAGGACTAAAGCAGGACTAAAACAGGTCTAAAGCAGGACTAAAACAGGACTAAAGCAGGACTAAAGCAGGACTAAAGCAGGACTAAAGCAGGACTAAAACAGGACTAAAGCAGGACTAAAGCAGGACTAAAGCAGGACTAAAACAGGACTAAAACAGGACTAAAGCAGGACTAAAGCAGGACTAAAACAGGACTAAAGCAGGACTAAAACAGGACTAAAGCAGGACTAAAACAGGACTAAAGCAGGACTAAAGCAGGACTAAAGCAGGACTAAAGCAGGTCTAAAGCAGGACTAAAACAGGACTAAAGCAGGACTAAAGCAGGACTAAAGCAGGACTAAAGCAGGACTAAAACAGGACTAAAGCAGGACTAAAGCAGGTCTAAAGCAGGACTAAAGCAGGACTAAAGCAGGACTAAAGCAGGACTAAATTAGGACTAAAGAAGGACTAAAGCAGGACTAAAGCAGGACTAAAACAGGTCTAAAGCAGGACTAAAGCAGGACTAAAGCAGGACTAAAGACAGGACTAAAGCAGGACTAAACCAGGACTAAAGCAGGACTAAACCAGGACTAAAGCAGGACTAAAGCAGGTCTAAAGCAGGACTAAAGCAGGACTAAAGCAGGACTAAAGCAGGACTAAAGCAGGTCTAAAGCAGGACTAAAGCAGGACTAAAGCAGGTCTAAAGCAGGACTAAAGCAGGACTAAAGCAGGACTAAACCAGGACTAAAGCAGGACTAAACCAGGACTAAAGCAGGTCTAAAGCAGGTCTAAAGCAGGACTAAAGCAGGACTAAAGCAGGACTAAACCAGGACTAAAGCAGGACTAAACCAGGACTAAAGCAGGACTAAAGCAGGTCTAAAGCAGGACTAAAGCAGGACTAAAGCAGGACTAAACCAGGACTAAAGCAGGACTAAACCAGGACTAAAGCAGGTCTAAAGCAGGTCTAAAGCAGGACTAAAGCAGGACTAAAGCAGGACTAAACCAGGACTAAAGCAGGACTAAACCAGGACTAAAGCAGGTCTAAAGCAGGTCTAAAGCAGGACTAAAGCAGGACTAAACCAGGACTAAAGCAGGACTAAAGCAGGACTAAAGCAGGTCTTCTTGTGTTTCCAGGATAAAGGAGCTGAAACAGAGTCGGGAGCTGGAGCGTCCTGGTTTCTCTTAAACATTTACTACATCAATATATCACTTTTATAAAAATATTTAATGACCAGAACTGAATGTACCATGAGAACCATATACAGAGAACCATCCACAGAGAACATCCACAGAGAACCATCCACAGAAAACCACCTACAGAGAACATCCACAGAGAACCATCCACAGAGAACCACCTACAGAGAACATCCACAGAGAACCATCCACAGAGAACCATCCACAGAGAACCATCCACAGAGAACCACCTACAGAGAACCATCCACAGAGAACCATCCACAGAGAACCATCCACAGAGAACCACCTACAGAGAACCATCCACAGATAACCACCTACAGAGAACCATCCACAGAGAACCATCCACAGAGAACCATCCACAGAGAACCATCCACAGAGAACCATCCACAGAGAACCATGAACCATACACAGATAACCATCCACAGAGAACCATCCACAGAGAACCATCCACAGAGAACCATCCACAGAGAACCATGAACCATACACAGAGAACCATCCACAGAGAACCATCCACAGAGAACCATCCACAGAGAACCATCCACAGAAAACCATGAATCATCCACAGAGAACCATCCACAGAGAACCATGAACCATACACAGATAACCATCCACAGAGAACCATCCACAGAGAACCATCCACAGAGAACCATCCACAGAGAACCATGAACCATACACAGAGAACCATCCACAGAGAACCATCCACAGAGAACCATCCACAGAGAACCATGAACCATACACAGAGAACCATCCACAGAGAACCATCCACAGAGAACCATCCACAGAGAACCATCCACAGAGAACCATCCACAGAGAACCATGAACCATACACAGAGAACCATCCACAGAGAACCATCCACAGAGAACCATCCACAGAGAACCATCCACAGAGAACCATGAACCATCCACAGAGAACCATCCACAGAGAACCATCCACAGAGAACCATGAACCATCCACAGAGAACCATCCACAGAGAACCATCCACAGAGAACCATCCACAGAGAACCATCCACAGGTCAGGTCCAGACTTCAGTTTTGATCTAAAAATATATGTTTTTTTTTAATTTATAGGATGTTTAGTTCTTTAACAAAAGTCGACTTTATATTTGTGTTTGACACTTTTCTATTGTAATAAAAGCTGCTCCTCAGTCTGAATGTGACCTCTGACCTCTGACACACAGACTCTGGACACACTCACACATACAGAGCAGATGACCTCTGACCTCTGACACACAGACTCTGGACACACTCACACATACAGAGCAGATGACCTCTGACCTCTGACACACAGACTCTGGACACACTCACACATACAGAGCAGATGACCTCTGACCTCTGACACACAGACTCTGGACACACTCACACATACAGAGCAGATGACCTCTGACCTCTGACACACAGACTCTGGACACACTCACACATACAGAGCAGATGACCTCTGACCTCTGACACACAGACTCTGGACACACTCACACATACAGAGCAGATGACCTCTGACCTCTGACACACAGACTCTGGACACACTCACACATACAGAGCAGATGACCTCTGACCTCTGACACACAGACTCTGGACACACTCACACATACAGAGCAGATGACCTCTGACCTCTGACACACAGACTCTGGACACTCTCACACATACAGAGCAGATGACCTCTGACCTCTGACCCTGAGGTGTTCTTAAAGTGTACATTTCATTAGTCACAGACTTGAACTGCAGAGCTTGTGGTGAGAGGGCGTTTGTGGGCGGAGCCTCTATTCAAAATGTTTATTTATTTATTGTTGTAAAACACGAGTCATGTGACAGTCTTAACGCCCAATCAGCTTCATGTTTGTACTTGGGCCTGCACCATGTGACTTCAGCTGACTCCTCCCCTTCCTCTGACTCCTCCCCTTCCTCTGGCTCTGTCACTGAAGCTTTTGCATGACTTTGTATCAATGTCTCAATAAAGTCAATGTTTGTACGACTTTTGTCTCACTTTAGTCTTTTATTATTATAGACTTTATCCTTCCTTTTCTCCCGCTTGTTCCTTTCGGGGTCACTGGAGCCTATCCCAGTGACTTTGGGCTTTAGGCGGGGTTCACCCTGGACAGTGGTCAACACAGAGACATAAACACACGTCATTCACTTGGACCTCTGCCTGACACTTGCATGTGATTGGACGGTGGGAGGAGCCAGAGAACCCACAGTAACATGCAGGCTCCTCCCACAGAGAGCATTCAATTCAAGTTATTTTTGTAAAGTCCAAAATCACAACAACAGTTTCCTCTGAGGCCCAATCAACAATGTCTGTGGAGACGAGGGACCATGTCCCAGGGTCCTCTGTCCTTAGACCCTCCCTCTGTCCTTAGACCCTCCCTCTGTCCTTAAGATAAGATATTCCTTTATTGTCCCACATGGGGAAATTTCATTGTTGCAACGCAGGAAGATACAGAGGAAAAGAACAGATCATTTATAGGAAGTCTGAAAAACACTTTAAGTATGCATAACCTCTTTGGGATAAGCGCAGAAACCTGGGAGAGTCCATGGTGAAGGAGGGATCTGACTCTCACAGACGGACAGGCCACGCCCAGGCCACGCCCAGGCCACGCCCGCTTGAGTGCGATGATGGCGCTGGGAGAGGCGTGTCCTTCCATGAGGCCTTGACGTAGATGGTGGAGTTAGGTCTTCCAGGCTGAATTTACGCAGGCTTCATTTGTCCTGCCACGTGTCAATCATAAAACGCACCTGTCGCTCACCTGCAGCCGCGTCAGGCTCCTCCCCACGTTTCCACGTGTCTAAGCGCATGGATCTATCATAATATAGTTCCCTCAACACTGGACACTACATCACACTGGTCAGTACATCACACTTGACACTACATCACACTGGACACTACATCACACTGGTCAGTACATCACACTTGACACTACATCACACTGGTCAGTACATCACACTTGACACTACATCACACTGGACACTACATCACACTGGTCACTACATCACACTGGTCACTACATCACACTGGACACTACATCACACTGGACACTACAACACACTGGTCACTACATCACACTGGACACTACATCACACTGGACACTACAACACACTGGTCACTACATCACACTGGTCACTACAACACACTGGTCACTACATCACACTGGACACTACATCACACTGGACACTACAACACACTGGTCACTACATCACACTGGTCAGTACATCACACTGGACACTACATCACACTGGTCAGTACATCACACTGGACACTACATCACACTGGACACTACATCACACTGGTCACTACATCACACTGGTCAGTACATCACACTTGACACTACATCACACTGGTCAGTACATCACACTTGACACTACATCACACTGGACACTACATCACACTGGTCACTACAACACACTGGTCACTACATCACACTGGACACTACATCACACTGGACACTACATCACACTGGTCACTACATCACACTGGACACTACATCACACTGGACACTACAACACACTGGTCACTACATCACACTGGTCAGTACATCACACTGGACACTACATCACACTGGTCAGTACATCACACTGGACACTACATCACACTGGACACTACAACACACTGGTCACTACATCACACTGGTCAGTACATCACACTGGACACTACATCACACTGGTCACTACAACACACTGGTCACTACAACACACTGGACACTACAACACACTGGTCACTACAACACACTGGACACAACATAATACTGGACACTACAACACACTGGACACTACATCACACTGGACACTACATCACACTGGTCACTACAACACACTGGTCACTACATCACACTGGACACTACATCACACTGGACACTACATCACACTGGTCACTACATCACACTGGACACTACATCACACTGGACACTACAACACACTGGTCACTACATCACACTGGTCAGTACATCACACTGGACACTACATCACACTGGTCAGTACATCACACTGGACACTACATCACACTGGACACTACAACACACTGGTCACTACATCACACTGGTCAGTACATCACACTGGACACTACATCACACTGGTCACTACAACACACTGGTCACTACAACACACTGGACACAACATAATACTGGACACTACAACACACTGGACACTACATCACACTGGACACTACATCACACTGGTCACTACATCACACTGGACACAACATAATACTGGACACTACAACACACTTGACACTACATCACACTGGTCACTACATCACACTGGTCACTACAACACACTGGTCACTACATCACACTGGTCACTACATCACACTGGACACTACATCACACTGGTCACTACATCACACTGGACACTACAACACACTGGTCACTACATCACACTGGTCACTACATCACACTGGACACTACAACACACTGGTCACTACATCACACTGGTCACTACATCACACTGGACACTACATCACACTGGTCACTACATCACACTGGTCACTACATCACACTGGACACTACATCACACTGGACACTACATCACACTGGTCACTACATCACACTGGACACTACATCACACTGGACACTACAACACACTGGTCACTACATCACACTGGACACTACATCACACTGGACACTACAACACACTGGTCACTACATCACACTGGTCAGTACATCACACTGGTCAGTATACTCGAGTATCCTCCACAAACATTCCAAGTTTCACAACAAAACTGCATTTTTATTCTGCTAAATATTTTTCTATGATTATTTTCTTAAAGATTCTTTTAAACAGAAATAAAGAATCATCACAACAACTTCATCATGTAACTCCTTTACACGACAAACAATGACCCTCGGCATTATCGTCTGTAGTAAACTGTGGTATCGTCTGTAGTAAACTGTGGTATCGTCTGTAGTAAACTGTGGTATCGTCTGTAGTAAACTGTGGTATCGTCTGTAGTAAACTGTGGTATCGTCTGTAGTAAACTGTGGTATCGTCTGCAGTAAACTGTGGTATCGTCTGTAGTAAACTGTGGTATCGTCTGTAGTAAACTGTGGTATCGTCTGTAGTAAACTGTGGTATCGTCTGTAGTAAACTGTGGTATCGTCTGTAGTAAACTGTGGTATCGTCTGTAGTAAACTGTGGTATCGTCTGTAGTAAACTGTGGTATCGTCTGTAGTAAACTGTGGTGTCGTCTGTAGTAAACTGTGGTATCGTCTGTAGTAAACTGTGGTATCGTCTGTAGTAAACTGTGGTATCGTCTGTAGTAAACTGTGGTATCGTCTGTAGTAAACTGTGGTATCGTCTGTAGTAAACTGTGGTATCGTCTGTAGTAAACTGTGGTATCGTCTGTAGTAAACTGTGGTATCGTCTGTAGTAAACTGTGGTATCGTCTGTAGTAAACTGTGGTATCGTCTGTAGTAAACTGTGGTATCGTCTGTAGTAAACTGTGGTATCGTCTGTAGTAAACTGTGGTATCGTCTGTAGTAAACTGTGGTATCGTCTGCAGTAAACTGTGGTATCGTCTGTAGTAAACTGTGGTATCGTCTGTAGTAAACTGTGGTATCGTCTGTAGTAAACTGTGGTATCGTCTGTAGTAAACTGTGGTATCGTCTGTAGTAAACTGTGGTATCGTCTGTAGTAAACTGTGGTATCGCCTGTAGTAAACTGTGGTATCGTCTGTAGTAAACTGTGGTATCGTCTGTAGTAAACTGTGGTATTGTCTGTAGTAAACTGTGGTATCGTCTGTAGTAAACTGTGGTATCGTCTGTAGTAAACTGTGGTATCGTCTGCAGTAAACTGTGGTATCGTCTGTAGTAAACTGTGGTATCGTCTGTAGTAAACTGTGGTATCGTCTGTAGTAAACTGTGGTATCGTCTGTAGTAAACTGTGGTATCGTCTGTAGTAAACTGTGGTATCGTCTGTAGTAAACTGTGGTATCGTCTGTAGTAAACTGTGGTATCGTCTGTGGTAAACTGTGGTGTCGTCTGTGGTAAACTGTGGTGTCGTCTGTAGTAAACTGTGGTATCGTCTGTAGTAAACTGTGGTATCGTCTGTAGTAAACTGTGGTATCGTCTGCAGTAAACTGTGGTATCGTCTGTAGTAAACTGTGGTATCGTCTGTAGTAAACTGTGGTATCGTCTGTAGTAAACTGTGGTATCGTCTGTAGTAAACTGTGGTATCGTCTGTAGTAAACTGTGGTATCGTCTGCAGTAAACTGTGGTATCGTCTGTAGTAAACTGTGGTATCGTCTGTAGTAAACTGTGGTATCGTCTGTAGTAAACTGTGGTATCGTCTGTAGTAAACTGTGGTATCGTCTGTAGTAAACTGTGGTATCGTCTGTAGTAAACTGTGGTATCGTCTGTAGTAAACTGTGGTATCGTCTGTAGTAAACTGTGGTATCGTCTGTAGTAAACTGTGGTATCGTCTGTAGTAAACTGTGGTATCGTCTGTAGTAAACTGTGGTATCGTCTGCAGTAAACTGTGGTATTGTCTGTAGTAAACTGTGGTATCGTCTGTAGTAAACTGTGGTATCGTCTGTAGTAAACTGTGGTATCGTCTGTAGTAAACTGTGGTATCGTCTGTAGTAAACTGTGGTATCGTCTGTAGTAAACTGTGGTATCGCCTGTAGTAAACTGTGGTATCGTCTGTAGTAAACTGTGGTATCGTCTGTAGTAAACTGTGGTATTGTCTGTAGTAAACTGTGGTATCGTCTGTAGTAAACTGTGGTATCGTCTGTAGTAAACTGTGGTATCGTCTGCAGTAAACTGTGGTATCGTCTGTAGTAAACTGTGGTATCGTCTGTAGTAAACTGTGGTATCGTCTGTAGTAAACTGTGGTATCGTCTGTAGTAAACTGTGGTATCGTCTGTAGTAAACTGTGGTATCGTCTGTAGTAAACTGTGGTATCGTC